>NW_011495079.1:3677863-3733729 GCF_000754665.1 Bison bison bison
CAGATCAGATCAGATCAGATCAGTCACTCAGTCGTGCCCGACTCTTTGCGACCCCATGAATCGCAGCACGCCAGGCCTCCCTGTCCATCACCAACTCCCAGAGTTCACCCAGACTCACGTCCATCGAGTCAGTGATGCCATCCAGCCATCTCATCCTCTGTCATCCCCTTCTCCTCTTGCCTTCAATCCCTCCCAGCATCAGAGTCTTTTCCAGTGAGTCAACTCTTCGCATGAGGTGGCCAAAGTACTAGAGTTTCAGCTTTAGCATCATTCCTTTCAAAGAAATCCCAGGGCTGATCTCCTTCAGAATGGACTGGTTGGATCTCCTTGCAGGCCAAGGGACTCTCAAGTCTTCTCCAACACCACAGTTCAAAAGCATCAATTCTTCGGTGCTCAGCCTTCTTCACAGTCCAACTCTCACATCCATACATGACCACAGGAAAAAACCATAGCCTTGACTAGATGAACCTTTGTTGGCAAAGTAATGTCTCTGCTTCTGAATATGCTATCTAGGTTGGACATAACTTTCCTTCCAAGGAGGAAGCGTCTTTTAATTTCATGGCTGCAGTCACCATCTGTGGTGATTTTGGAGCCCAGAGAAATAAAGTCTGACACTGTTTCCACTGTTTCCCCATCTATTTCCCATGAAGTGATGGGACCGGATGCCATGATCTTTGTTTTCTGAATGTTGAGCTTTAAGCCAACTTTTTCACTCTCCACTTTCACTTTCATCAAGAGGCTTTTTAGTTCCTCTTCACTTTCTGCCGTAAGGGTGGTGTCTTTTTAAACAATTGAACTGCAACAAACATATGTCTAAACAATTCCTTACCAATCAGAGCACATCATTTACAGAATCTTAATGGGTTTTACAAACATTAACAAAATAAATTTCAAAGCATCCTCAGGATAGATATGATTTCTATTCCACTCAGTTTATACACAAGGACAGATCACACTAATATACAGAATGAAGTATGTATGTGAAGTTGATGGACATAAACAAAACTGGGATTGAGATCATAATTTGATCAAATCATGACACAGGAGATAAAAATTAGCAGCAAAAAAAAAAAAAAAAGATATTCAAAACTATTTAAAAATACTCTGGCTCATTAAAAAAAAAAGATTTGAAGTTTCTTTTAGAATACATACAACATCATAATAGAAATTACATCTCCTCAGAAGTTGTTTTTGTTATTGGTCTTGTGTATCTGTTTTACTGTGTGTGTGTGTGTTTATGTGTATCTTTATGTTAAACATACCCAGTGAGTTTATGTTAAATTGTTTATTAGATTTTTATAAGTTGTGACTTGTCCTGATAGAAAATTTTCAGGTCTGTTGTCTTGGTTTATAATTGACTCATGCTCAGGAGAAGGCAATGGCACCCCACTCCAGCACTCTTGCCTGGAAAATCCCATGGACGGAGGAGCCTGGTGGGCCACAGTCCATGGGGTCGCTAAGAGTTGGACACAACTGAGCGACTTCACTTTGACTTTTCACTTTCATGCATTGGAGAAGGAAATGGCAACCCACTCCAGTGTTCTTGCCTGGAGAATCCCAGGGACGGGGGAGCCTGGTGGGCTGCCATCTATGGGGTCACACAGAGTTGGACATGACTGAAGCAACTTAGCAGGGTAAGTTTAGACTTAGGTTATTTTCTAATCTTAACCACATTTTATCAATTTTGCCTATCACAGTAAGCATGACTGTTTGCATACTACATAGAAGAAAGGGTCTGGATGAAAGCTTCAGAAGCAGGTCTTTGAGGTTACTCCTCTACCTCAACGTGCAACTTTGACCCAGTTGATTTAGTCAAATTAAAATAAATAATACTGTCTAAAATATAGGGCTTCCCAGGTGGCTCAGGGGTAAGATGCCATTTGCCAAGTAGGAGACACAGGTTTGATCCCTGGGTCAGGAAGATCCCCTGAAGAAAGAAAGGCAACCCACTCCAGTATTCTTGCCTGGAGAATGCCACAGACAGAGGCGCTTGGTGGGTAACAGTCCATGGGATAGCAAAAGAGTTGGACACAACTTGGTGACTAAATAACAACAGTCTAAAATATACCCTTTCTCATGGTTAACAGGGGTAAAGGGAGAGATCTATATCTAGGTTAGATTTATATTCCTAGATTAGTATGTCACACAGAGTGGATATTTGAATGCTTTAGTTAATATACTTCTTTTATGTGCTCAAGAGCACCAAAAAATGCTTTTTTTATTGAAATATTTCACTAATTTATGTTAGCAAAGGAAATAAAAGTAAACCATACTTTCTCCAAAAATAAAATGACCTTTAATAACCAGTTTAACAATGCTGAATGTTTTTGAAAACTTCTTTCTTGAGAAACTTTTTTAATAATGAAAAAAGAACCTTCCAAATGCACCAGGACAAGTTCAAAAACAGCAATATCCTTGAACCTGAGCAACATTTTTACCATCTGTCAGCATTTAACCAACTCTTCCAGATCCAAGATCAAGTACCTGAATTGAAATGCCTGAGCCATAGCCTGCCTAGCCAAAGCATTTAATTCATACAATGGAAACACTGAGAGACTTTATTTTTCTGGGCTCCAAAATAACTGCAGATAGTGACTGCAGCCATGAAACCAAAAGACGCTTACTCCTTGGAAGAAAAGCTATGACCAACCTGGACAGCATATTAAAAAGCAGGGACATTGCTTTGCCAACAAAGGTCCATCTAGTCAAAGGTATGGCTTTTCCAGTAATCATGTATGGATGTGAGAGTTGGACTATAAGAAGGCTGAGCACCGAAGAATTGAAGCTTCTGAACTGTGGTGTTGGAGAAGACTCTTGAGAGTCCCTTGGACTGCAAGGAGATCCAACCAGTCCATCCTAAAGGAAATCAGTCCTGAATATTCATTGGAAGGACTGATGCTGAAGCTGAAATCCCAATACTTTGGCCACCTGATGCGAAGAACTGACTCATTGGAAAAGACTCTGATGCTGGGAAAGACTGAAGGTGGGAGGAGAAGGGGACGACAGAGAATGAGATGATTGGATGGCATCACTGACTCAATGGACATAAGTTTGAGTAAGCTCCAAGAGTTGGTGATGGACAGGGAAGCCTGGCGTGCTGCAGTCCATGGGGTCGCAAAGAGTCAGACATGACTGAGCAACTGAACTGACTGAGTTGATCATCTGTCTGGGATACTAACGTGGGAGGAACCCAGGACAATCAAAGGTGTAAGTAATTTCTGATTTACCGGATGCTACTGTTGATTCATCCCCCAGTGTTCCATCTTGATCATCCTAATGGTAAACTAAATTCATCTGTAGGGAAAAAAAGTATTTCTGCTTCTCAGCTATGGATTTCCATTGTCTTAAAACTCCTTTCAAGTACACACAGCTCTGATCAAACAGATCTTACCCCATTCCATTCAATCTTTCCCTTACAGAACCTCAGAGTACCATCCTATCAGTCTCTTCCTAGGGAAGCCAGCATTTAATAACTGCTCTTTGAAGTTCAGCCACCTTTTTATACCTAGGACAATTGTGTAGGGGCACCTCAGCTTCATATCTCCCTGTAGTGCTGGCTGGTGCTGGCCAGGCAGAGGCACCATCCAATGGGCTGCAACTACACATTCTCCAATGAGGCCTGAATCACAACCTTGTGGAGATGAGCACTCTTAAGTTTGTCCTCCTTTGGGTACTCTTCCTCAGCATAAAATATGCTTATATAATGTTTCACATCTTTATAATTACTCTCTTAACATAGTTTATTAACTTTTTGTGTTAAATTTTGCTTGGATGAATTACTGTGTGTCATCTGTCTCCTAACATAACCCATTTCGTAAGGATAGCTCCAAGTGTGCACCATGATTGAAAGCAGAAAGCAATGAAGAGTGCTTAATCCTGGAGAGTTTAATCAGCTACTGAAAATCAGATTGAAGAACTGGAGATTTTCACACCAAGAGATATATTATTTAAGGTATTTACAAATACAGCCCTTGGCTGGTGTCTGAAGACTTGAATTTTTTTAACTTTAATTTTTATTTAGAGGATAATTACTTGACAATACTGTGATGGTGTCTGTCATACATCAACATGAATCAGCCATAGGTATACATACGTCCCCTCCCTCTTGAACCTTCCTCCCACCTCCCTTCCCATCCCAGCCCTCTAGATTCCCTGAGTAAATTCCCACTGGCTACCTATTTTACTTATGGTAATGTATATGTTTCAACACTACTCTCTCAAAGCATCCCGCCTTCTCCCTTCCCCACTGTGTCCAAAAGTCTTCTTTATGTCTGCATCTCTTCTTTGCTGCCCTGCAAATAGGATCATCAGTACTCTTTCTAGATTCCATATATATGCATTAGTATACAATATTTGTCTTTCTCTTTCTGACTTATTTCACTGTGTATATTAGGCTCTAGTTTCTGAGGAAACCATCACTCTGACAGGAGTGACCCACCATGCCTAAACCGTTTGTGAAAACAACGAATTATGTTGACCATCTGATTAGCTTCTGGGAGTCTGGAATTTTGATACATGCTAGGTAGAAGGTGTCCACATGACTAGCCCCCAGCAGAAATCTGGTATCTGAATCTATAATGAGCTTCCCTGGTTGGCAACATTTCACAGTGTTGTCACAATTCACTGTTAGGAGAAGTAAGTACATTCTGTCTGACACCAACTGGAAGAGGACCCTTAGAAGTATGTGCCTGCTTTCCTCCAGACTCCATCTTTACCCTTGCCTGATTTTCCTTTGTATCTTTTCACTGTAATAAATCATAACTGGGCGTAAAACTATTTCCTGAACCCTGTCAGTTCTCCTAGTGAATTATCAAAACTGGAGGTGGTCTTGGGGAATTTTCAACACAGAAACACAGGCAGGGAACGATAAGAAAAGAAAAGGCAAAGATTGAAGCAAGGACACAAATAAAACTTGTCAAAATAAAAGAAGAATGTATTATAAAATTTAAATTATTTTTGGAAATCTCTAAGAGCCAAACTCATGTTACATACACAGAGGCAAGAATACACAGAAGAACTGTACAAAAAAGATCTTCACGACGCAGATAATCACGATGGTGTGATCACTCACCTAGAGCCAGACATCCTGGAATGTGAAGTCAAGTGGGCCTTAGGAAGCATCACTACAAACAAAGCTAGAGGAGGTGATGGAATTCCAGTTGAGCTATTTCATATCCTGAAAGATGGCGCTGTGAAATGCTGTACTCAATATGCCAGCAAATATGGAAAACTCAACAGTGGCCACAGGACTGGAAAAGGTCAGTTTTCATTCCAATCCCAAAGAAAGGCAATGCCAAAGAATGCTCAAACTACCACACAATTGCACTCATCTCACAGGCTGGTAAAGTAATGCTTAAAATTCTCCAAGCCAGGCTTCAGCAATACATGAACCATGAACTTTCAGATGTTCAAACTGGTTTTATAAAAGGCAGAGGAACCAGAGATCAAATTGTCAACATCCCATGGATCATCGAGAAAGCAAGAGAGTTCCAGAAAAACATCTATTTCTGCTTTATTGACTATGCCAAAGCCTTTGACTGTGTGGATCACAATAAACTGTGGAAACTTCTGAAAGAGATGGGAATACCAGACCACCTGACCTGCCTCTTGAGAAACCTTTATGCAGGTCAGGAAGCAACAGTTAGAACTGGACATGAACAACAGACTGGTTCCAAATAGGAAAAGGAGTACATCAAGGCTGTATATTGTTACCCTTCTTATTTAACATCTATGCAGAGTACATCATGAGAAATGCTCGGCTGGAGGAAGCACAAGCTGGAATCAAGATTGCCAGGAGAATATCAATAACCTCAGATATGCAGATGATACCACCCTTATGGCAGAAAGTGAAGAGGAAAGCCTCTTGATGAAACTGAAAGAGGAGAGTGAAAAAGTTGGCTTAAAGCTCAACATTCAGAAAACGAAGATCATGGCATCCGGTCCCATCACTTCATGGCAAATAGATGGGGAAACAGTGGAAACAGTGGCTGACTTTATATTTCTGGGCTCCAAAATCACTGCAGATGGTCATTGCAGCCATGAAATCAAAAGACGCTTACTCCTTGGAAGGAAAGTTATGACCAACCTAGACAGCACATTAAAAAGCAGGGACATTACTTTGCCAACAAAGGTCTGTCTACTCAAGGCTATGGTTTTTCCAGTGGTCATGTATGGATGTGAGAGTTGGACTGTGAAGAAAGGTGAGTGGCAAAGAATTGATGCTTTTGAACCGTGGTGTTGGAGAAGACTCTTGAGAGTCCCTTGAACTGCAAGGAGATCCAATCAGTCCATCCTGAAGGAGATCAGTCCTGGGTGTTCATTGGAAGGACTGATGTTGAAGTTGAAACTCCAATATTTTGGCCACCTGATGCGAAGAGCTGACTCATTGGAAAAGACCCTGATGTTGGGAAAGATTGAGGGTAGGAGGAAAAGGGAACAACAGAGGATAAGATGGTTGGATGTCATCATTGACTTGATGGATATGGGTTTGGGTGGACTCCAGGAGTTGGTGATGGACAGGGAGGCCTGGTGTGCTGCGGTTCATGGGGTTGCAAAGAACTGGACATGATTGAGTGACTGAACTCAACATGTTACATAAAATTAAATTAGTATTACAATCACTGAATTGGAGAAACTGGAAAAATCCACAGATAAAAAGATGAGGTTGGAAAACTTGGTATATCAAAGGAATCAAGAATGCTGATCTATCCTGAAAACAGGTAATTCTAGATAAATAAGCCTATGCAGTGGATATAGAGGAAATAACCACAGAAAGAATAGAGGAAAACTTTCTAGAATCAAAGTTAATGGAAAATATTCATATTTAAACATATTGTGCTAAAATCTCAATTCTAAGAAAAATGAATAAGTTCTTCAAACTTTCAGAATGTGCATTCACATTGTCTACTGCACTACTTGGAATTCTTGGATGAAAAATATTAGAAAAAGACTGTTTAAGCAGAAAATACATTTATGTAAATATCCAGCCATTCTCAGACTCAATGAGAAAGAAGATTTAAAAAAAATCAGGCTCCAATAAGACAGGACTGGAATCTCAACTCCACTTTAACTCTACTAAGTAATTTGGAGGTCTTTGCCAATGGAAAGTTTTTTCACATCCGAAGTCACCAAAAAATAAAATAGCAAAAATAAATAAAAACCCAATGTCCACCATATCTACCAAGAAAAAAATCATATTATGTTTTACAATATTTTCAATATTAAAATCATCAGATGATAGAAAATTTCAAAACATTATTCAGGGTTATGTTATACCCAACAAAGTTATCGGGTGTGTTTGAAAGCAATGCTTAGGAAATGCCGCTCTCATGAATAATTCTTGAGAGAAGTTTATTCTATTTGAGAGTAACTTCTGTCCCATCAAGAGATAATTTAAGGAATCAAAAATGTGTAACACATAATATAAATTATAATTAATAAATATTTTTTAAAACATAGAGATCTAGGTATAACAATGTTTGTTAATATGGTTATAAAATTGAAGGTAAAAGCCAAAAAGGATAGATTTATAAGATTTTTAAATCATCTGTATAAAAGCATTGTAGACCCAGATCTAATTAACAACAACTTGGGAAAGCAAATAAAGTAATTTAAAGGAAACTAAATTTCTTATCATAGTCAAATGTAATACTTTGTTATTAAATTTGATAACTGGAAAAATATTTTGAAGAGACTATTGGAAAAATTGTAAGCCAATTACTAGTAAAAGTAAAATAAGAATTTCTGTATTCTAGTTTTCTAGAAAAACAAAACAAATAAAACGTAGCCTATGTAATAAGAAGGAAAAAAACAGCAATACTACACAGAGTATACTAGGACCAAAAACAACATTGGAGGATATTAACTATAAACAAAGTAGAAATTACACTTTAAAAAGGGACTTAAATAGAGTAAGATTAATTATTATATGCTAATAAAAGTTAAAAACTATAGACAGCAATCCTGAACATTAGGTCGAAGAACTCCCACTTACTAAGTGTTTAATATGTATAAGGCATGTGCTAGTAAGTTCTTTATGGATGTTATTTAATCTTCAAAATAACCACATAGTGTGTTATAACATTATTATGTTACAAAAATGTGTGTTAGTGGCTCAGTTGTGTCCAACTCTTTGTGACCCCATGGACTGTAACCTGCCAGGCTTCTCTGTCCACAGCATGTTCCAGGCAAGAAAAACAGGAGTGGGTTACCATTTCCTACTCCAGGGGATCTTCCCGACCCAGGGACTGAACCCAGGTGTCCTGCACTGCAGGCAGATTCTTTATCATTTGAGCCACCAGGATTACAAAAATACTATTTCTATATTTAAAAGATGAGGAAACTAAGACTCATTCATCTCAGTTACTAGTTTAACTATAAAATCTGTGCTTTTAATCAAATAACATAGCACCAAAATATAAAGCAAAATTATGAAAATATGGTGATAATGGTAGACAATTCCACCCTATTATCTGTCAAAGTTAAATAAAATAAAACATAGTGCTTTAAGAACAAAATTAATGATGAAAATTAAGCACATGTATATAAAAACTTGTAGTTATAAACAGAGATCAAAGGCACTTTTTAAATGTCTATGGAATATTTACAAAATTTACCTATAATATACCATAAAAGCCCCATTCCTTCAGAGGATTCATTTTATTTCCTTTCATCTTAATGCCAAGGATAACAAATAAAAGAAAATTACTAGAAATTCACAATAAAAATTAAACTAAAAATACTCAGTACCAACTACATATACAAAACACTTTTAAAAATAAACTGCTAAAGAAAAGCTCAATGATAAATTTATGTTTTAAAAAAGCACGTTTGTTTGTAAAAAACAAAGAGTTAAACAACTTCACGTCTACATATCCTAAATAAAATAATAGCATGAAAAATCTAATATATTTAAATAATATATGATGAAAAACATAGGTTTAAGCTGGGAACACAATGGGTCAAGTAAAATGTAAGCTGTCTCAACATAGGTTGAAAAGATATTTAATAAAACTAAGAAAACATCTCTTCATAAAGACATCTGATAAATTAGAAATAGGATAGGTAAGAGTCAACAATACATAATAACATTAAAATTAGTGAGAAAACTACAAAGTCCATCATTATCATTATCTAACATCTTGAAGTTCTATTCAATGCAAAAGTCAAGAAAAAGATATCATAAAATTATAACCTGAGTGACAGGTGTATGATTATGAAAACCATCCTCTTATAATTATTTTCAGGTAAAAAAAATACATACTTGCAAAACTCAAAAAGATTAGCTTAAAATTATTATAATTTAAGAACTAAAACAATATACAAAATTAAGTTTTACATACAAGGAAAACTTGCTAGAATACCTAGCATAAAAAAATACTAAAAATTTTTAAAAATCAAAATCAAAACAGTAACCTTAATTAGAAATGTGGGGGCCATAGGTAAATAAACTGTAAGACTGTAATACATAAAAGTACATACATGATTGATAAAGGAAACTGAAGATGATTTAAAGAAATGGAAAGCTATCCCCTGTGCTTGAATTGCAAGAATTAATATTGCTAAAATGGTCATACTATCCAAGGCAACCTACAGATTTAATCCAATCTCTATCAAATTACTCATGACATTTTCCCCAGAACTAGAACAAATAATCCTAAAGTTTACATGGATCCATAAAGATCCAGAATTGCCAAAGCAATCCTGAGGGAAAACAACAGAGGAGGAAGCATAACCCTCCCAGACGTCAGACAATACTACAAAGCTGCAGTAATCAAAACAGTATGGTATTTTCATAAAACAGACATATGGATCAATGGAACAGAACAGAGAGCCCCAAAATAAACCCATATATCTATGGTCAAGTAACCTTGACAAAGGAGGCAAGAATATACTATGGAGAAAAGATGGTCTTTTGGGCAAGTGGTGTTGGGAATGCTGGACAGCACATGTAAATCAATGAAGTAAGAACACATTTAAAGATTATGTTTTCTTAGATCAGTTCCCATGGCAATAGAAATAAAAGCAAAGATAAAATATGTGACCTAATCAAACTTAAAAGCTTTTGCACTACAAAGGAAATCATAAACAAAATGAAAAGGCAACCACAGGCTGGGAGAAAATATTTGCAAATGATGCCACTGATAAGGGCTTAATTTCCAAAATATACAAATAGCTCATACATCTCAAGAAGAAATAAATAAACCCAATCTAAAAATGAGAGGACCTAAATAAACATTTCTCAAAAAAAGACATACAAATAGTCAATAGGCACATGAAAAGATGCTCAACATCACTAATTATTAGAGAAATGCAAATCAAAACTATAATGAGGTATTACCTCACACTGATCAGAATGATTATCAAATAATATAATAGATGCTGCTGGAGAAGGTGAGAAGAAAAAAGAGCCCTCATACACTACTGGTGAAAATATAAATTGGTATGGCCACTATGGAAAACAGTATAAATGTTCCTTAAAAGACTAAAAACAGAGTTACCATATGATCCAGCCATCCCATTCCTGGCATACATCTGGAGAAAACTCTAACTCAAAAAGTTACATTCACCTCAATGTTCATAGCCGCACTATTTACAGTAGCCAAGACATGAAAGAAGCCTAAATGTCCATCAACAGATGAATGGATATAGAAGATATGGTATATATATATCCAATAGAATATAACTCAGCCATAAAAAAATAACAAAATAATGCCACTTACAGCAACATGAATGGACCTAGAGATTATCATACTAAGTGAAGTAAATCAAAGAAAGACAAATATCATTATAGCATCACTTATAGGTGGAATCAAAAATATGATACAAATGAACCTATTTACAAAACAGACTCTCAGACATAAAAAATTAACTAACTTTTCAAAGGGAAAATGGAGTTGGGGAGGGATAAATTAAGAGTTTGGGATTAGCAGAAACAAGCTACTATATATAAAGTAAATGAACAAGGACCTACTGTATAGCACAGGACACTATATTCAATATCATGTAAAAAAAACTATTATAGAAAAGAATATGAAAGAGAATATATATGTAGATATTTAATATATACCTGAATAACTTTGCTGTAAGCCAGAAACTAACACAACATTGTAAATCAACTATACTTCAATAAGTTTTTTTTTAATTTTTAAAAACACATGTATGGGAAACAATACCAAACTAGTTTAAATAAATACCAGAATCTTGATTGAAAAGGTAAATGATCTTCAAATAAAAGTATGTTAATTACAATTACAATCAAAATCTCAACACACTCTTTCTTAGGTTATAAGCAAATTGTGAGCTGAATTTGTGCTATATACAATTGTATGAGGCTAGAAATGTACATAACAGATAATGGTTGCATAAAAAATACTTTCTGGTGAGTGGTTAAAGTAACAAATTGATCCTAGTTGGGTCTGAGGGAAAGGATGGCAAAATGAAGTAAAAATCCAGCAGGGAAAAAAAAAATTTTAAGTAAGAAAATTATTAACAAGAGGATAAGCACTATAAAAGATAAGACACTACAATACTTGTGCAAGAATGATAGAATAGTCCTAGTTCATAACTTAATATATAATCTTTACTATGTGTATACGTGTGTTAAGCACTTCAGTCATGTCCGACTCTGTGAGACTCTCTGCTATGGATGGTAGCCCGCCAGTTCCTCTGTCCATGGGATTCTTCTGACAAGAATACTGGAGTGGGTTGCCACGCTCTCCTCCAGGGGATCTTCCCAACCCAGGGATCAAACCCACATGTCCTGTGACTTCTGCATTGGCAGGCAGATTCTTTACACTGTACCACCTGGGAAGCCCATTGTAAATCAACTATATTTCAATTTAAATAAATAAATAATTAATTAAAATTTAAAAACCTAAAATTATATCAAGGATATTTATCATAGTATTATTTATAATAAAATAAATTATAAGCAATCTAAATGTTTAGGTGATAGGAAATTATGAAATCATGCTATCTCCATATACTGAAATATTATCACTATAAATAAATTTTTCAAAAAATAATTATTAGCACAGAAAAACTCTCATGAGAAATTAAGACATAAAATACACAGCATATTTTCAGTTTCATTTTTATATATGAGAAAAATAAGATAAAAATATATCAAAATATACCTCAGGTAAATTTTCATTTTTTTCTTCATACATTTTCTGTTTCCTGAATTGTCCATAAGAAAGAATATTTTTTAAAGAAAAATGAGAGGATATTTCCCCCTGTGATTCCAATAATGAGATATGAAATGATTTCATTAAATGTCTATCAGAAACCAGAAGTAATTCTAAGAATTTAAGCAAACTTCAAAATTTTAATATCTTCACAATTTCCACTTTTAAAATAATTTAGGACTTAATTTCATTATATTAATTAAGATAAATAACACAAATTGCATTAATTTGAACAATTCAGATAATGATCTTTTCTAACTTGAGCTTATATAAGATATAATCTTGGTTCTCATTTCTTTTTAGGCCTTTTGCTGCTAGAAATGTTAAAATAACATGATTACTAAATATACCTCCATTTCAAAGTGCCATACAGCTACTCTGAAGGTAAAATCTGGAAAAGAAACAAGAAAATGTAATACTTACTGTTGGCAAGAAGCACCAAAGGGGCTTAAGACTATTGTTCCATAAATGTAGAATTATAAAAAGACACAATTTTAAGAGGAAAGTGTAGGTAGGAGAATGTGTTGTAAGAACAGTAGAATACACCAAAAGAATTTATATGTATGTCTTTACTCTTATTAACAGATATGCCGAATGAATCTAAGCAAACTCAATATCGCATGTGTTTAGGTTAATGACACATATTTAAAAATAGGGACTTCCCAAGTGGCATTTGTGGTAAAGAACCTGCCTGCCAATGCAGGAGACATGAGATGGGGGTTCAATCCCTGAGTCGGGAAGATCCCCTGAGGAGCACACGGCAACCTACTGCAGTATTCTTCCCTGGAGAATCCCATGGACAGAGAAGCCTGGCAGGCTACAGTCCATAGGCTTACAAAGAGTCGGACACAACTAAAGCAACTTAGCACACATTCATTAAAAAATAATTTTAAGACATTCTTTTAAAAGTTTTCAAAATATTTAGAAGAGCTTATAAAAGTGAATCTTTAGTTCCTTTCTAAAGATACCTTGCTCCAAAACCTTTCCTCACCTACATGTTTCATGGCCTATTATCTCCAGTCCCATTTTGTCTCTAGACCCAGCTAGAAAGAAGTGTGGTCAGGAGAGCCATTCCTATCATAAAACTGGCATTGAGTTGGGTCTTAAAAACAGTTATCAGTTGCCCCTCAGAACTGTTTTTTACCCTTAAGGATACTCAACAAAGTAACAAGTAATATAGCCTCATTGATACATAATTTAGTGGAGACTGTGGGGGTAAATGTGATTACTGTATTTAAAACTGCACCAGTGGGAAATAACTTATAAAAACTTTCCGTAAAGTATCTTATATCAGATTCTCTACTGAAACTGCTAGGACTTTGAAGTAAAATACTCTGCTGCTGAGAATACTGCTGAATTGTAGTTAACTCCTACTAGGGATCAAAAGGGATTCCCTGGTGGCTCAGATGGTAAAGAGTCTGCCAGCAGTGTGGGAGACCCAGGTTGATCCATGAGTCAGGAAGGATCCCCTGGGGAAGGAAATGGTAACCCACTCCAGTATTCTTGTCTGGAAAATTCCAATGACCCAGTCAAATGCTTAGCAGCTTATGTTACCCTGAATAAATTCTCTGTTTTTAAATAGGTACACCAAAGAAAAAGTTCATTTAAACATTACCCTCTAAAACAACCTTAACTTGTCAAAAATAGAAACACTTTAATAGAGGGAAATATTTGGCATGCTCCATTAGTTATTCTATGATATACCTAATTCAGAAAAAAATCACATAAGACAGAACATAATTTCTGTTGGAAAGCTGAGGAATATGATTCTGGAAAGAAGACACCCTGTGCACAGTCTCTATTCCTTCTCCTTCCTAGGTCCCTTTTGGGAATACTCAACCTCAAAAAGAACCGAAGTATATTTTGCAGACTGGAGAAGAACCTGGAATCATTGGATATCTCTAGTCCTAAAATGAAAATACAGTTCTAGCCTGACATTTACTGGTCAGGAGTCAGAGAGTGTAGCCTCTTCTAGAATTCCCTCACCCCTAAAACTTGGAATGAAAGTCACAAACCCATGGATATCCCTGAGTTAGAAGAGAAATTTCTGTCTATTCAATGAGAAATGCCAGATGATACTCTTCATTGGAGAGAAACTGCAATGTTGGCCTAAATACAGTCCATCCTTGACTGTATCAAAAAACAAAGAGATCTACCTTTGTAAGCTAAAATCAACTAAAAGCACTTTGAGGGTAAACCCTACCATTTTTTCACTTATTGTTTTTTAATTACCACTTTCTAAGAGACCCCAAAAGGCTGAGTAGTACAAGTGTTGAAGGAGCCCACACCCCATATATGTATAGGCAGAGAAGGATCAAAAGTCATTTTATATGACATAGCAGCTTAAAAGGAGACTTAGATAATTAACAAGATAGTAGAAGTAAAAAATAATGGAACATACACTGGAAAAATAATGGCATGCACATGGGGGGGAAAAACATGAAAAAAATGTATTGTGATTTCCTAGGGATAGAAAATTAGAATATGTAAAGTCTCCAGAACAAACAAGCCATCACCAGAATAAAGGGTACCTCAAAATTCAGTCAAGCAAATTTAAGTTACTGAAAAAAATTTAGTGTTATAAAAATCAAGTGGAGACAACACAGTTTTTGAAAGAAAAAGAAACCTTAATAGGCATCAAGTATAATTTTAGCAATTAGAAATGTGTAAATAATGGGATTTAAAAAAAATGAAGATCTCATAGTCGAAGACATAATAAAAGAAAACTTCCCTTATCTGATGGTATATGTTCAGATAAAAGGAGCTTGTTAGTTCTCAAGAAGGATTAATTTAAAAAAAAATTCACACATATTTAAAGATAACCTGATGAAATTTTGACTCTAAAATCAAAGCTTTACCACTTTTTAGAGAAAAAAACAAAGCAAGTTATTTATACAAAGGAAAAAAGAACTAGATTAGCATATATTTTAATTCTACATATATTATAATGCATATAATACATTGCTATTATCTTTGCTTTAAATGGTCAATTATATTTTAAGGAGTTTAGAAAACAATGAAACAAACTTTGTCTTTTACATTTACCTACATATTTATCTTTCTGGAGCTTTTCATTTTATGGTGGATCAAAATTTCCATCTGATACCATTTTTGCCTTCTGCCTAAAGAACTTCCTTTAATCTTTATGTGGCTGAGTATGTAGACACTGATTTCCCCTGCATTTGTTCATCTGAACATTTTAATTTCATCTTTATTTCTGAAGGATATTTTCACTGAGAATAGAATTCTAAGTTGACAGCTTTTTCTTTTAATGCTTTAAAGATGTCATTTCATCATTTCTGGCTCACTTAGTTTGTGACAAGACTTTCATTCTTATCATTGCACCTCTGAGTAATATGACTTTTTTCTCTGGCTGCATTTAGGATTTTTTTTTTCTTTTCATCACTGGTTTTCAGTAATTTTAATATTGCTTGGTGTGATTTTCTTTGTTTATTCTGCTTATGATTTATTGAGCTTCTTGGATTTGTGGGTTTATAATGTTTATCAAATTTAAAAGAATTTTAAACACTATTTCCTCAACTAATTTTTCTGTCCCTCCTCCCTTTCTTGGGACGTCAATTCCATGTACCTTAGCTGCCTGAAGTTGCCCCACAGTTCAATGATGCTGAGTTCATTTCTTTGTCTTTTTTCTCTTTTTCTTCATTTTAGTTTCCATTACTATGTCAAGTACACCAATCTCTGCTTCTATCATATCGATATTAATCTCATACAGTGTACTCTTCTTTTATTGAGGTATAGTTGATGTACAATATTATATAAGTTTTAGGTATGCAACATAGTGATTAACAATTTTTAAAGGTTACTTCCATTTATAGTTACTATAAAATATTGATTATATTCCCTGTGTTGTACAATATGTCCTTGTAGCTTATTTATTTTATACACAGCAGTTTGTACCTCTTAGTCCCCTAGCCCTATCCTCACTCCTCTGTGCTTCCCTCTCCCCACTGACAACCTCTAGTTTGCTCCCTATATCATGAGTTTGTTTCTTTTTTGTTATATTCATCAGTTTGTTTTGTTTTAGATTCACATTTAAGTGATCTCATACAATATTTGTCTTTCTCTGTTTGACTTATTTCACTTATAATAATACCCTCTAAATCCATCCATGTTGTTGAAAATGGCAAAATTTCATTCTTTTGTTATGGCTGAGCTTCACTCACTGGCATCCCCACTAAATCTTCCTCAGGCCTCCCGGGTGGTGGCGCTAGTGGTAAAGAACCAGTCTACCCGCGCAGAAGGCATAAGAGGTGCAGGTTCGATCCCTGGGTCAGGAAGATAACCTGCAAGAGGGAAAGGCAATCCATTCCACTATTTCTGCCTGAGACAGTCCTGTTGACAGAGGAGCCAGACAGGGTCACAAAGGGTCAGAAATGACTGAAGCAACTCAGTACAGTATCCCATTGTGTGTGTGTGTGTGTGTATATATATAAAACATCTTTATCCATTCATCTGTTGATGGATACTTATGTTGCTTCCATATCTTGACAATTGTAAATGATGCTGCTGTAACATTGGGGTTCATGTATCTTTTAAATTAGTGTTTTCTTTTTTTTCCAAATGTATACTCAGGAGTAGAATTGCTAGGTCATATGGTAGTTTTGTCTAATTCACACGTAAAAATATATACATAGTATACTTTTGATTAAGAAAAAAGGAAGGAAATAAATATGGAAAGGATAAACCATGAAAAAACAGGTTACCTACACGGAGTTGCTAGAAGAGTATAAGTTATAAAAGAGAAGTAGGCTTTCTCTGAAAATACCATTTATATAATTTCAACTATTGGACCACATTAATGTCTAATATAGTCAAAAAGCAAAATCAAATCAACAAGAATGTGTTTTAAATCCTTAAATTTTATTACAAATAAAGACATATGAACTTAATTGTATAACAAATAAATAACTATGTGAAAGAAAATAAAAACAATTTGGAACACAATGCTGTTTCCACCCCTGTGGAAATATTATTCTAAGGACAAAAGTAACTGCAAATAAATCTTGAAATTTACTCTATACATTTGGTGGAATGGCAATATTGGTGTAACAATGCTGAGAGCATGTGTGTGTGTATATCCCACAAGCACAAGTTCATGCTTTAGAACTGAGTAAAGAGGAAATTATACTGATGCTGTTGGGAACCAGGATTCTCACTATGAAAGGAGATACAAATATAATTGAGGGATGAAGAGAAAGAAACTTCCAGTGTTAGATTTACAGGTGTAAGTATGAACTCATGATTTAAAAAAAAAATACGCTTCCCAGCCTTATCACTGAGAAGGCCTAAAAGCAATGATATCCTATAGCAAGTAATAAGTATACTTAGGGCCCAGACTTCGGTTTTTAAATATTTTAAAACATTAATGTCATGATTAAGAATTCCCTTGAAAAACTGATGATTTCAGGGATGATATAGCAAAAGTTCAAAGATAGCATGACATTTTATTGTTTCAGAAAGAGGGTGCTCAAAACTGATGGAAGGGAAAAAAACCGATGGAGGCATGTCAGTGGACAAAGTAGGGACAATCTGAATATCACAATGGATAATGACAGGAACTGGTTATAATTAATGGATCTAGAAAAGAATCCATGAAAGGCTATTGCTGAACCACGAAGGACACCAGCATTCTTGGCCTCCAAGGAGAAGAATTCAGTTTTGGGCCAGAGACGAGGCTTGATCTCTCAGAGCTTTTGTGTAATAAAGTTTTATTAAACTATAAAAGAGATAGAGAAAGCTTCTGACATAGACATCAGAAGGGGACAGAAAGAGTGCCCCCTTGCTAGCAATGGAGTTATATATTTTTTAATTAGTTATTGCAATGAATCAAAAGAATGTCTGGAAGTTGTAAAGATCTTACTAGACCCACGCCCATAATTTACATTTTAAGATAACTGGATTAGCCAGAAGGTTTTCCAGAAGGAGAAACTGTCCTCAAGCAGGATACATTGTTGTTATATAATCCTTCAGTTCAGTCGTCGGTCATGTCAGACTCTTTGCAACCCCATGAATCGCAGCATGCCAGGCCTCCCTGTCCATCACCAACTCCCGGAGTTTACTCAAACTCATGTCCATCGAGTCAGTGATGCCATCCAACCATCTCATCCTCTGTCGTCCCCTTCTCCTCCTGCCCTCAATCCCTCCCAGCATCAGGGTCTTTTCCAATGAGTCAACTCTTCGCATGAGGTGGCCTCAGCATCAGTCCTTCCAATGAACACTCAGGAATGATCTCCTTTAGGATGGACTGGCTGGATCTCCTTGCAGTCTAAGGAACTCTCAATAGTCTTCTCCAACACCACAGTTCAAAAGCATCAATTCTTTGGCGTTCAGCTTTCTTCACAGTCCAACTCTCACATCCATACATGACCACTGGAAAAACCATAGCCTTGACTAGATGGACCTTTATTGGCAAAGTAATGTCTCTGCTTTTCAATATGCTATCTAGGTTGGTCATAACTTTCCTTCCAAGGAGTAAGCATTCAATTTCATGGCTGCAATCACCATCTGATGTGATTTTGGAGCCCAAAAATATAAAGTCTGACACTGTTTCCACTGTCTCCCCATCTATTTGCCATGAAGTGCTGGGACCAGCGGAGAAGGCAATGGCACTTCAGTACTCTTGCCTGGAAAATCCCATGGACGGAGGAGCCTGGTAGGCTGCAGTCCATGGGGTCACTAAGAGTCAGGCATGACTAAGCGACTTCACTTTCACTTTTCACTTTCATGCATTGGAGAAGGAAATGGCAACCCACTCCAGTGTTCTTGCCTGGAGAATCCCAGGGACAGAGGATCCTAGTGGGCTGCCATCTATGGGGTCGCACAGAGTCGGACACAACTGAAGTGACTTAGCAGCAGCAGCAGCAGCTGGGACCAGATGCCATGATCTTAGTTTTCTGAATGTTGAGCTTTAAGCCAACTTTTTCACTCTCCTTTTTCACTTTAATCAAGAGGCTTTTTAGTTCCTCTTCACTTTCTGCCATAAGGGTGGTGTCATCTGCATATCTGAGGTTATTGATATTTCTCTTGGCAACCTTGATTCCAGCTTGTGTTTCTTCCAGCCCAGCATTTCTCTCGATATACTCTGCATATAAGTTAAATAAGCAGGGTGACAATATACAGCCTTGATGTACTCCTTTTCCAATTTGGAACCAGTCTGTTGTTCTATGTTCAATTTTAACTGTTGCTTCCTGACCTGCGTACAGATTTCTCAAGAGGCAGGTCAAGTGGTCTGGTATTCCCATCTCTGGAAGAATTTTCCACAGTTTATCGTGATCCACACAGTCAAAGGCTTTGGCATAGTCAATAAAGCAGAAATAGATGTTTTTCTGGAATGCTCTTGCTTTTTCCATGGTCCAGCGGATGTTGGCAATTTGATCTCTGGTTCCTCTGCCTTTTCTAAAACCAGCTTGAACATCAGGAAGTTCATGGTTCACATATTGCTGAAGCCTGGCTTGGAGAATTTCCTTAGTACAGAGTTTAAACTGAGTTGTTTGTTGTGTAATCATCAGTTTCAGGCTTAAAGATAAAAGCATTTTATGTGACTAAGACAAAGGAATGTAGAGGGAAAAATAAAGGTTGTCCTTTACTCCTCCTTGACAATTCCAGATCCCTATCTCCTCCTGGGGACCTGGGACTTCTTATCAACCTGCCTAGGAATAGACCCTCTCATCCATGAGTTCAAATAAATAAAGGAGGAAGAAGAAGAGATAGCCAACAAAAATAGAAATATAAACAATACTAATAAATAGAAATAAGAATAAGAATAGAAATATAAAATGGCAAGTTTATATAATTTATGAAATTTTGCCATTATATAATTGATAAAAACTATCATCAGTGAATAACTGATGGTAACAATTATCAATGAATACTGAAACCACTGGAGGGTACGACATTGACAGGCAGTGTATTCACACGGTTTCTCAGAAAATTGCCCCACAGATTACTCATATAAAGTTAAAATTCCAGTATGATCAGGCTTTATAATTGACAGTGCCTTCCCACTGCTTCAAACTAAGTCTCCATTCTTTATCACGGTTTCCAAGGCCTTCCCTAGCCACTACTTCTTTCTCCAGTTTCTCACTGTTTCCTTGATCCCAAACCTGCGTTAAATTCTTCATGATCTACTTAAGCCTGTTTCACAAACCTAACATTCTCTCACCTGTAGGTGAGACATGCTATTCCCTTCTTGAAAAACTCATTTCCTTCTTTCTTATTTGTGTGGTTGATATTCATCCTCAATGTGTGTGTGTGTGTGTATGTTGTGTGTGTTGTGTGTATTTGTACATATGTGTTTGTGCTCAGTCATGTCCAACCCTTTGCTACCCCATGACCTGTAGCCCACGAGGCTCAGTCCATGGAATTTTCCAGGCAGAAATACTGGAGTGGGTTGCCATTTCCTACTCGAGGGGATCTTCTCAACCCAGGGACTGAACCCACATCTCTTGTATCTCCTGCATTGGTAGGCTGATTTTTTACCACTGAGCCACCTGGGAAGCCTACTCATTCTTAATGTCTCAGCTAAATATGACTACTTCTGGAAAGCACACCTCAGAGATATTATGGGTTCAGATATAGACTACCGCAATAAAGTAAATATGGCATTAAATCAAGTTACACAAATTTTTTTTTTGGTTCCCTAGAGCATATAAAAATTAACCTTAGGTCTAAAAAATGTACATATTTTAATTTAAAAATACTTTGTTGCTTAAAAAATGCAATCATCTGAGCCTTCAACAAGCTGTAGTCATTTTGCTGTTCAGGGTTTGAAATATTGTGAGAATTACCAAAATGAGACACTGAGACACAAAGTGAGCAAGTACTGTTGGAAAAATGGGCATGAGTAGATTTGCTCAATGCAGGGTTATCACAAACTTTCAAGTTGTAAAAAAGGCAATATCTGCAAGGTAAAATAAAGTGAAGTACAATAAAACGAGGCATGCCTGTATAACAAACGATCTCTTATTTCTTGCTTTAAGGCCTTAACCATAGTTTTCCACTGTTCTATAGGTCCCCAGATTGCATGCTCAACCCAGACGCATTTTATCAGACTACAGTGGACTATCTTATACAGCTTGTTTTTTTTTTCTATATTTGTTTGTTCTTTTCACTGTCTGAAGCAGACTTGTTTGTTTTTCAAAGTTTATTCATTCACTCATTTGTTCATTCATTTAAATTTATTCAACAACTGAGGCAATGTGGCTGGTGATTCCTCCAAGTTTTATCCTATACAAAGAAATGCATCACTGTCCTTCTTTTGTCATGGACACATGTATGAGTGCACACATACACACACACACATCATATATACACAATCTTCAAATTCTGCCCCTTCCATAAATTCTCGTATTAATAGAAGTTAACTATCCCATGTAGTTTTCTTTTTCCTTTCTATAACTGTAGTACCCATGAATCTACCACTCAAACAACTGATTTTTTTGAGAAATATTTTAGTTATTTATTTAATTCATGTATTCACCCAGTTTTGCTCATCTCTTTGGTGTTGCCTTGCTTAAACTATAAAATCCTGGAGAGTAAATATACATATATATGACTTCCCTGGTGGCTCAGATGGTAAAGCGTCTGGAAGGTTAAATATATATATATATACACACACATACCTTTTCAGTCCCTTAATCCTCAGCAATCAAGAAAACTTTGAGCAATACCTGACAATGATAACATTTCAGAATGGTGCACAGTGATGAAACAATAACTGGTGACTAACAGAATGAAAGTGATAGCCTGATAAACACTGAAGGATGGGTCCTTCTTGTATTGCAGTTTTAAGTCTCCTATAACTTCTGTTCAAATCCCTTTACTTGTTAAAATATGCAAAATTTAAATAATTGGTAAAACTTGCTCAAGATTTTATGCTTTGGGGGAGAGAATGTATATTCATCAATGCAAGTAACTGAAACATAGGATAGTAAAATGAAAGAATTTTTATGAAATTATTCCATTTTAATTTCAACACACAGGTGCAGGCACTGATAAATGTAACCTGAAGATTTAATTCCGTGAAATCCTCTCCTTCAAGCATATTTAAAATAAGCTGTTTGCATTTTCCTGCATGTGATTATTCTAACCCTGAAAGCACTTTAAATATGGATTATAAATCTAGCTGCCTTAAAATAAAATTTAAAGGGTTTCCCTCCCAATCTTTGGTACATAAGAAATTGACATAACAGAATTATTTTGAGCTTAAAGGGTTAAACCTTCTGACTAAATAATTCATGCTTAGTTTTTTATGTATTTTAAGTTTACCAAGGTTTGTACAGAATATATTTTTAAAATGCTAAAATATTGCTAGCGCTAGATTTTCTAATGTTGTACTTTTTCTATTGTGTTGTTCCTCCTCCAAGAGGGACATTTCACAAAAGGAGGCACCCCTTGATCAGGCAAAGTAACTTCAACACAGTGCTTAAAATCAACTTAGAGGATCTCAAAACCTTGATGTTTCTGAAATTTTGCCATTCTAAAACCAGGATCCACAGCTTCTAATCAGAAACTAACCTCAGAGTATGCTAGAGAATTTATCTTCTACAGTTCAGGAAAGCCTGCCCTTGACAGTCTCAGATCATTGGCTTGAAGAAGTAACAGCTTTGCTTAATGACCACAGAGCAGTCTTCTATTAATATTCCCTGTCTGCTGAATTGGTACTTATCTCTTACAATATCTATGAGGAATGCAAGAGACCTAAAAACTCTGCTGTGCTGAGTAATTCCTACAATATTCAGCCTTGGTTTGCATGTGGTATCAGTCCCAGGAAACAATATTTGACAACTGAACTTTGTTACCACATTTCAAGAACTGTTAGTTTCTCAACCTGAGACACAGGCATCCTAACCTGGCTCCTGAATCACTTTGCCTATTTCATATTTCAGGATCTTTCAGTTACACTCCCACTTCCAGACACGAACAGAGGACACTTTGGGGTTGCAAGTGGCAGGAATCTAATTCAAACTAGTTTAATCATAAACCAGAACTTATTATCTCTCAGAATCCAGGGAAGAATTAAATAACAGGATGCAGATGAGCCTCAGTAAAAATTAATCAACAACAGAAATGCTGCTGATGCTTTTTGCAGCTTAGATCCATTCTCTCTTACAGTTCATTGTCTTTCTCCAAAAGGTAAAAAATGTAACCAAAAAAGTTTTATGTTTTACAACTCAAAGTTTCTTCAGGCATCAGAAAGAAACATGGATTCTCTTTTTCTCAATTCCAGTTTTTAAAGTTCTGAAAGTAATTCTGATTGGTCTTACTTGAATTAGGCCAATCTGAAATATACCACTGCTGAAGAGCTATAAGGTGATCAAATGTCCTGGTTTACTAGGAGATAAGGAGTTTCCAGGGACACAGAACTTTCAGTGCTAAAATCACAGTCCAAGGGCAAACTGTGCTAGTTGGTCATCCTAAGTCCTATATGGAAGTTGATGATCCCAAGGCAGTGGAAGAGAAGGTAATGAGAAGTTCCTATGACTCTACAGACAAGGCCATAGGTGTCCACTAACTTCATAAATTAATTGATAGGCTGTGGTAGGTTACCAAAGTGGCCACAGTTCTTTGGAGTTACTGTCACTAACAGGTGGAGTCTATTTCTCTATCCCTTGAGTGTGTGTTAGCCTTGGGACATGTTTTGGACAAAAGCTGTATTGAAAGCAGTCTTGTATTAGTTCCAGACCTCTCGAAGGCTTTAACTCATCCTCACTCTTAAGATGTAAGATTGTGATATGGTCCATCTCTAGCTAACCTGCTGGAGAGCACAAGGCCATATGAGAGTGGCTGCAGGCACCCCTACTCATCTGAAGCTGTCGTTAATTTGTCAGCCCCAGCTCATGTGCCTGTTGGCTACAGTAACATGAATGAGGCCAGCCAAAGTCATCAGTCAAACCAATCCACACCAGAAGAACTACCCAGCGGATCCCAGCCTAAGGGACAAACTGCAGATGGTAAAAAATGATTGTTGTTGTAGGCTATGAAGTTTATGGCTGTGTATTGTGTAACAAAAGCTAACAGATGCTTTGATCTGTAAGATTACAGTTGATTATTTATAATAGAAATGTAAAAACATGTCTAACATGTTCGGAATGCTTAGAATCTTTTAAAAAGGAACTGAATTAATTAACCAGCATCCATTGCTCTTCTCAAAATGTTTGTGTTTTTACTGGTATACATCATGTGTTAGGGTGTCTCTCTTTATGCTTCCCAAAAATATATTATTCTCTTTCATGCTTCATGTCCTTACATGTATTCTGCTCATATGTTCACATGTCATAATTCTCCTCTTCTTTTAAAAGAGTTCAGAAGTAATTCTGAACTCTGCTCTCCTCCACTGAAAGATTCCCTGCTTGGTACTCTATTTCCAGGATGTATTTCTGTATTTATATCCCAATCCTGTCTTAAAATGATTCCTTTACAAATGTGTCTCCTCAATATTCTCAAGGCTCATTAAGCCACATCTTTGCACTCCCAGTAACTAACAAAACCTGGCATAGTGTAAGGATATCATAAAAGTTTGAATAGGAAATCTAAAACAGAAGTATCTTTAAGGTGGTTTTGGGCATAAGGTATTATGTACTATTATTTCTGTGATCAATTTCTGTATAAGAGCCATTATATTTGACATATTCATATTAATATTTAAATTACAAATGATAGTGATTTAAAAAGAATAATATGATTACTAAAGCAACTGTAATACAATTTGGGTCTTGAAAGTTCATTTCAAGCTTGACTTTGCTATAGGCCCAAAGTTTATAACTCATTTCTAAATAAAGTCAAATAATATCAAAATAGATTTGTAAATAAGAACAGGAAGTATGAACATAATCAGTTCTCTGACAGGTGGGTTGGAGGCTGGGATGCATAAAACAGTAAGGAAAGTCCTCCATGGGCTAATGTGGGAGGGATCATTTGGCGTCCTCTCTCCACAGGCAGATGGAGGCATTCTTCCCCTGCATAGCTTCTGAGGAGACAAAAAGGATGGAGGATTGAGATATCCATGTGGAACGAGCATAGTATTTGGCTTGGATTAAAAATAGAATGAGATGAATTTCCCCAGGGAGAACTAAATTACCCAAGACAAGACACTTCAACATTCCTAGACTTCTTTCCATATTACTGGGCATACAACAAGTACTAATATATAAATATAAATAAATACATTAAAACTTTTGTATATATTTTAACAGAAACTGTGCCCATCTCTAAAGCAAAATTATATTCCCATTCTGCTTCCTGTCATCAGAAAATGAGCTTCTCCAGCTTAGTCCTGGCATTCCTAAGCCAGGCCAAGAAACTGAGATAAGAAGCCATCTGGTAGTTCTCCAATTCAGACTCAAGAAGAGTGCCACACCTCTGACATTCCTTCAAGTCAGAAGATGCTTCCAGGACTTGATAGAAAGAAAATGGTAAATTTATACACACACACTCACTTACTTTTCATTTCTCCCAAAATGCCATTCAAATGACAGAAATGTATTTGTAAAAGCACAAACACACAGAGGTAAGTAGAACAACAGGGGAAACTGTTGAGTAACAAAATTCTAGAAGCTGTAAAGAAGATATATGGCAAATGACGAAACAGACTTGAGAAAACAAAGATGTTGTAGGAAGAATTAAAAGTCTTAAAAGCCAACACTGTGATACCACAAAAGTCTCATGGATTTCATACTAGATATATCTAGAAGCAGAGATGAAGGAAAAGGCAAAAAACTGAGGAACTACCCGAAAGTATATTTAAACAGTAGTCAGAGTCCCATATGCTTTCCCCACTCTTTATAGTCTTACGACTGTCTCTCTTTCTCAGTCTTACAAAAGACTGAAAGATTTTTCTCTGAGGAGAGCAAAATAATTGTTTAAAGTAGTCACAGTTTATGGTACGGAAAGAAACTGACAACAGACAGAAAACACAGGCATACAGAATGCTGACATCCCTGAGCCCTAATTGGCCCTAAGAACTTCCCACTAGGAGCTTCAAAGACTGGTTTTCTAGGAGTAATGTCTATCTCAAGAGGAAAGATCAAAAGATGCTGATATCAGAGTTTCTCCAACAAAGCAGCTCAATTGAATCGAACGAAACCAAAGCTGAAATGGTATCTAGAAAACCGTGCAATAATTGTTTTACATTTCACAAGAAAATTTACTTCCAACTCTAGAATTGTACACCCAGTCTAAATATCAATCAGGGGTAAGGATAGATGAAAGATATTTTCAGGAAATTATTGGAAGATACACTCCATCAAAACAAGAGAAGACACAAGATATAGAAAGCAGAATCCACCTCAGGAGAGAGGAGACAGGGTTCCCCAGACAATCAAAGGTGAAGAGGGCTCTGCAGTTGATACCTGTGCAGAAGGAGTAGAAGACCAGTGCAGATCTGAGCAAATAGAAAGGCTTAGATGACAGTCCTCAAAGACATAAGACGTATAAAATACCTGACAGATCTACATAGCTTGAGACAATATGAGCTTAGACTGGTGTTGACTATATGTATATATATACACACACACACACATAGAAAAATAATTACAATGGAAAAAATACAATTATTTACTAGAGGGAAAACAAAAAAAATGGAAAAGGAATCAAGGGTTTAATATACAAGTTAGTAAACATAATATTTGTCAACAAACAAATTAAGTGGAGAAGACTGATCTTACTCAAATTATGCAGTTAATATATTGGAAAGACCCTGATGCTGGGAAAGATTGAAGGTAGGAGGAGAAGGGGACGAAAGAGGATGAGATGGTTAGATGGCATCACCAACTTGATGGACATAAGTTTGCACAAGCTCCAGGAGTTGGTGATGGACAGGGAATCCTGGTGTGCTGCAGTCCATGGGGTCACAAACAGTCAGACACAACTGAGCGACTGAACTCAACTGAATATATTGGAAAGAGGATAATGGGACACATACATATGTGTGCTTGTGTGGTGTGTAAGGAGGGAGATGAATTTTCAAATTCCATAGTGGTAAGTCAACAAATACTACCTAAAACTGAAAAGCTAAGTAGCAAAACAAACAGGTTAGAACAAAAGGATAAATACTGAGATAATCAAGTAAAGAGATGAAAGTGGATGGAGGGAGAGAGAAAGATGGGCAGGAGACTGCTGTTTTTAATAACAATAAATTTAATATAAATATTTGACACTTTTAATCATATCCTTTAAAACATATTGACTAAAACAAAAAGAGAAAAGTATAACTGCTATGGCTGAAAGGGTTTGAGAAATCCAGCCTGGCTGGGGTCCACGGGAACATCATAGCAGCCTTCTCACACTTACAAACAACCTAAGGGAAAAATGTTGATAGAAAGAGCACTAAATTTGGATCCCAGTTTTAGCAGATGATACCACTCAAATGGCAGAAAGTGAAGAGGAACTAAAGAGCCTCTTGATGAGGGTGAAATAGGAGAGTGAAAGAGCTAGCTTGAAACTCAACATTCAAAAAACTATGATCATGGCATCTGGACTCATTACTTCATGACAAATAGATCAGGAAAAAGTAGAAACAATGAAGTAGTTTATTTTCTTGGGCCCAAAATCACTGCAGATGGTGACCACAGCCATGAAATTAAAAGACACTTGCTCCTGGGAAGGAAAGCTATGACAAACCTAGAAAGCATATTAAAATTCAGAGACATCACTGTGCTGACAAAAGTCCATATAGTCAAAGCTATGGTTTTTCCAGTAGTCATGTACAGATGTGAGAGATGGACCATAAAGAAGGCTGAGTGTCGAAGAACTGATGTTTTGATGTGTTCAAACTGTGGTGCTGGAGAAGACTCTTGACAGTCCCTTGGACAGCAAGGAGATCAAACCAGTAAATCCTAAAGGAAATCAGTCCTGAATATTCATTGGAAAGACTGATGCTGAAGCTCTAGCACTCTGGCCACCTAATGCACAGAGCCAACTCGTTGGAAAAGACCCTGATGCTGGGAAAGACTGAAGGCAAAAGGGGAAGAGGGTCAGATCAGATCAGTCGTTCAGTCGTGTCTGACTCTTTGCAACCCCATGAATTGCAGCATGCCAGGCCTCCCTGTCCATCACCAACTCCCGAAGTTCACTGAGACTCACGTCCATCGAGTGGAGAAGAGGGTTGCAGAGGATAAAATGGCTATATAGCATCACCAACTCAATGGACATGAATCTGAGCAAACTCCAGGAGATAGTGGAGGACAGGGAAGCCTGTTGTGCTTCAGTCCATGGGGTCGCAAAGACTTGGACATGACAGGGACTGAGCAACAACAAAAGTTTGTAACTAAGACTTTCTTCTTCTCTAACATAAGAATGCCTGCCTTATCTCCCTCACTGAGCTGTTGTGAGGAAGACATAAAATAATCTCAGTAAAAGCTCTTTATGTGTAAATGGATTTGCAAATAAACCATGTTTTATTCATCAAACATTCATTGAGTCCCCAACACATGTCAGGTATGGTTAACATTATTATTACTATTCCTTTTCAAATGTTGTTATAAATATAACTTGCCTAAATATAGTGTCAGTTCTTACTCATGAATACTCTTTGTAAGTGACAAAATAGACTACTTAGTAATCCTTTATAACTTCCTTCTGTGTTGAGGACCTGTGACAAACAGCCTCTAAGATGACCCCTAGTTCCCCTGCCTCGTGGTACTCATGTCCTTGTGTAATCCCATTCCCCTGAATAGAGACATGACCTATGATTTGCTTCTGCCCAAAGGTGATAGGATGTCACCTCCCTATTTATGTTACATAAAATTACAACTTGTTCCTGCTAGCAGATTCTCTCTTGATACTCTCCCTTTCTAGCTTTGAAGTAAACTGACATATGAACAGGTTTATGTGGCAAGAAACTGAGAGAAGCCTCCAAACTGAGCCCCTGAGTCAAGGAACTGAGGGCAGCCAGCAAGGATATCACACTCTCAGTGGACAAACCACAAGGAGCTGAATCCTGCCAACAAACTTTGACACTTTGGAAGAGGATCCTTCCCCAGTCAAGCCAGAGGTGAGATCCCATCCTGGCTAACACCTTGATTACAGCCTTATGAGAGACTCTAAAGCAGAGGAGCTGAGCCATGCTTAGATTCTTAAGACACAAAAACTGTAAGACAAAAAATTTTTGCTTTAATTCACTAAATTTGTGGTAATATTGTCAGTAATAGATTAATATAAATCTAAGCAGAGGAGACCATGACTAGCACCTCATCAACACTAGAGTGTTGTAAAATAAACATTGTTCAAGTCAATCCTAAAGAAATCAACCCTGAATATTCATCAGAAGGACTGATGCTGAAGCTGAAGTTCCAATACTTTGGCCACTGATGGAAGAGCCGATTCACTGGAAAAGACCTTGATCCTGGGAGATTGAGGGCAGGAGAAGGAGGTGACAGAGGTTGAGATGGTTGAATGGCATCACCAACTCAAATGGACATGAGTTTGAGGAAACTCCAGGAGATGGTAAAGGACAGGGAAACTTGGCATGCTGCAGTCCATGGGACTGCAAAGAGTCAGACACTCTGTTATTCAGAGACTTAGCGACAGAACAACAACTCTTTGCTTGTCACAGAGGTACAAAACCTGATTGTGAATGCCCAGTGTACATGGGTGATCAGTAGCTCAGTTGTGCATGACTCTTTTGCAACCCCATGGATTGTAGCATGCCAGGCTCCTCTGTCCATGAGAGTTCCCAGGCAAAAATCCTGGAGTAGGTTGCCACCCTCTTCTCCAAGGAATCTTTCCAATCCAGGGATTGAACCCACCTCTCCTGCATCTCCTGCATTGGTACATGGATTCTTTACCACTGAGCCACCTGAGAATGCCCAGCCTCTAGCCTTTTTGCATCATTCATTCTCATAAGTTGCTACTGCTACACCCAAGGATCAGCACAACAACTGTGGCTGACTTCATTCTGGGCTACTACATCTTCCAATCATCAGGAAATCATATCTCCCAAATACTAAAGAATTTAAATAAGTTTCCATTTTAGCAGCATCAATCAAATGTCACTCAAAAGGTAAAGTAATATTCACTTCAGTATTTTAGAGGAAAAAGCTGTGAGAGGTAAAACACTAATAGAAGAAATCTTCTATTTAATATAACTATGGAAAATAATCAAGATCTTTACTCCAAAAAGTATACACTATAATTCTAACACATGAAATACTTAATAAACTCTGGTTTCTGGGTAAATGAAAAGGAAATTTCCTTTGCTTTTAATCTAGAGTAAAAGGTGATGTGTGGGTGGCAATATGGTTACACTTATAGAGCATACATTATTGTACAGGAAGGAAGGGAGGCAGAGAACTAGAATTATAGAAGCAGAAAAAATTATGTGACAGCTAGGTAGGCAGCAGCACCCATTTGACTCTCCACCTACCAGCTCTCAGAGGCTTTTTTGCTTTAGAGTTATCATAACTACTTTGTAAAAGAAAAACTGTAGTTATTTGTTGTTTAAATGTCCTTATTGCACTGACTCAGGAATTGCGTGTATGTGTGGGGAAACATTCAAAAGAGAATCTACATACAGCTGTGGATCACTCACCTAAAGAACAATGAGCTGAATGGGCAATCACTGAGATGGACTGTCACTTATCAAAATCTCCGTGAGTGATGCAAAGGTTAATGTGGGGGTCTGAATCTGTCAACACCCAGTTTCTTGCAGCTGTCACAATTGCACAAGCTGTCTCCATCAAAAAAAAATCTTATAAGCCAGATTCAATTGAGTGGGACACATAGGAAAATTTGAAATTTGACAATAGCAGCTTTGCTATCTAGATGGTTTCATAATAAAGATGGTGTCAAGGGGTTGGAACTGACAGATTGCATCAGTGTGGAAGTCTCTCTTTAAAAAACTCAAGTCACGAATAAAGCATAAAGAGCAAATAACTAAACATATGTTGTTTTTATTTAACATTGTATTCAAGGCTAATACAGGCTTACCTTATGCTCAACAGGTACCATTTAGATCTTGTACTGCTTTGCTGCTGTCAAAAATTACCACAGATTTGGTGGTTTAAAACAATGTAAATTTATTCTCTTGCTGTTCTTGAGATCAGAAATCTAAAATCAGTTTCACTGGACTAAAGTCAAGGGGCTGGCCTCTGGGGGCTCCAAGAGAGAACCTGTTCTTTACCTCTTATAGCTTCTAGAGGCTACAAGAATTCCTTGCTGTCTGTGCCTCATGGTTCCTTCCTTCATCTTCAAAGCCAGCAAAGTAGCATCTTCATCCATCATCACATTGCCTTCTTCCTTCTGTAGTCTACTCTCCTTCTGCTTCCCTCATATAAGGACAATGTGATTACATTCAGGTCCCATCCAGATAATCCAGCATATTCTCCTGATCTTAATATCCTTAATTTAAATCACATCTGCAAACTCCTTTTACCATATAAGGTAACATTCACAGTTTCCAGGAATTAGGAGTCATTATTCAGCCTACCACAGGTCCTGTCTCTTAAGTGTCTTAATATGAAGCTATGGTAAAGACTTAATATGAAGTCTATGGTAAAGTATTAATAGCTCACACACAAGCCACCCAAAATACATTACACTTAAAAATTGATAGGAGATTGTAAATCAACATTTTTGGCTTCTAAATTCTTCAATAATTGTTCTGGAGAGTTTCTGATTCATTCCTCTTGATAACCAGTGTGGAAAAAAAAAAAAAAACTGGACAGCAACAATATTTAATAGGCCAATACTATCTTAGAAAGCTCATGAGTACTGCAGTGTGTGTGTGTGTGTGTGTGTGTGTTTGGTGAGGGTCAGTAGATTGGATAAAAGCATATTAGAAGTGATTACTTGAAGAATTTCAATGATACCTATAAGCTCTATGCATACAATGATTCATGCTATAATAACCACTGTCAGTACTGGAAATACATCAGTAAGCATCAGGCAGTTTTAATCCAAAATACTGTGAGCAGATTTTGAAGCAGTTGCTCAGACACCTGAGGGTGTAACTATGTTTAAAGGTGTGTGGGATGTGTAGAGGAGAAAAAACTAACTTTTATTAAATGGCTACTATTTCTCAGGCACAAAGATACAGGCTTTACAAAATTTAATATTAATTAAATTAAAGCTCACAACAACAGGTAATGTGATATTAAAAGAAGAGGAAAATAATACCCAGAGAGAACTAGGTAACTTTCCCAAGTTTGCCAGCTAGCAAGTGGTATAGCTAAAATTCAAGCCTATTTGTCAAATTCTAAAAATCCACAATGGGCTTTTTACCATATTATAAGTGATACCAACAAAGTCAAGAGTCAATAACAACGGTTCTTTCAGAAGAGCTTCTCCTCTCACCACCACCCCCTCAAAATAGAATGAGATAAGAGAAATTTAAGAAATATCACACACTCCACAAGCTGACAATAGCTGTAGCTCACAATGGCTGCAAAACCATGTATTAGATCCCATGTACTGATGACATCACAAAACACAACTCAAGTAAATAGTGTTTCCCACTTTTGGGTTCCTGTTTCACTGTTCTGATGCTCCCTCTTCAGTTCAGTTCAGTTCAGTTCAGTCACTCAGTTGTGTCCGACTCTTTGTGACCCCATGAATCGCAGCACGCCAGGCCTCCCTGTCCATCACCAACTACCAGAGTTCACCCAGACTCACGTCCATCGAGTCAGTGATGCCATCCAGCCATCTCATCCTCTGTCGTCCCCTTCTCCTCCTGCCCCCAATCCCTCCCAGCATCAGAGTCTTTTCCAATGAGTCAACTCTTCGCATGAGGTGGCCAAAGTACTGGAGTTTCAGCTTTAGCATCATTCCTTCCAAAGAAATCCCAGGGCTGATCTCCTTCAGAATGGACTGTTTGGCTCTCCTTGCAGTCCAAAGGACTCTTACTTAGGCACAGAAAATTCATGATATCACTTCTCCCTTATAGGGAGATATTATAAATGAGCTCTACCATCAGGCCTGATTTCTCACTCCCTCTCAGGTATAGTCTTAACTGAATGAGACTAATGTCATGGGTTTTACATGCTGGGACTAGTGCATTTTTCCCTATTATGGTATCTACTTTCTAAAGCTGATTCAACTGAAGTCTAATATTACAGCTCATGCTATTTTAGAGATAACTAACATCAACTTGATCCAATAGGAATTTGAGTCATTGTCACATTGGGAAAACATTTCTCATGATGTTGATCTTGTACAATAAACTGTCATTTCTTCAGACTGCCTTGTGACTTTTGACCAGCATTCTTTGTCAATGATGGGATATTTCTAGCTTACTAACTGGAAGAATAGTCACTGCAGATGGTGACTGCAGCCATGAAATTAAAAGATGTTACTCCTTGGAAGGAAAGTTGTGACCAACCTAGACAGCATATTAAAAAGCAGAGACATTACTTTGCCAACAAAGGTCCATCTAGTCAAAGTTATGGTTTTTCCAGTAGTCATGTATAGGTGTGAGAGTTGGACTATAAAGAAAGCTGAGCACTGAAGAATTTATGTTTTTGGACTGTGGTGTTCAAAACTTTTGAACAGTTCAAGACTTTTGAGAGTCCCTTGGAGTGAAAGGAGATCCAACCACTCCATCCTAAAGGAGATCAGTACTGAGTGTTCACTGGAAGGACTGATGTTGAAGCTGAAACTTCAATACTTTGGCCACCTGATGTGAAGAGCTGACTCATTGGAAAACACCCTGATCCTGGGAAAGATTGAAGGCAGGAGGAGAAGGGGAAGACAGAGGATGAGATGGTTGGATGGCATCACCAACTCAATGGACATGAGTTTGGGTGGACTCCAGGAGTTGGTGATGGACAGGGAGGCCTGGCGTGCTGCAGTCCATAAGGTCACAAAGAGTTGGACACGACTGAGCGACAGAACTGAACTGAACTGGAAGAAAACTGAAGATAAAACCATCAAGAAACAGATTATTCCTTGGTGCAGCAAAAGCCTTAGGGCCTTGATTTTGATTCTGTTTGAACACATGTGCCCAGCACACAATGAGCCCAAACAACACCAAAACGTCAGAGTTTGGAGCAGAGAAAGGCTTGTTGCAAGGCCATGCAAGGAGACAGATAACTCATGCCTTAAAAACCCCAGTCCCCAAAAGCTTTCAGCAAAACTCTTTTTCTAGGAAAGATAAGTTAGGGGCATGGTTAGTTGCAAAATTCTTGGTGTCGGATCCTTTTTCCTTGAGGTCAGGCTGTGGTCAGGTCACTATATTACTGTAAACCTCCATCAATTCAAATACTATTTTGTTCTGACAAGAAAGGGCAAGGTCCCAAGGCTTGACTTTCACCCTCCAAGGTCCAAGCTCTGGTTAAGAGAAGGGGTCCCTGCGTGGGCCTGTTACCGTGCCCTGGAGCATTAGTCCAGCACCCAGCCTGGGTCCTCCCATCAATGCCCAGACCCAGCTGAAGAGGCAGATCTCAGCTGATGTCATCCAGACCCAGCCCTGCCATCCATCATCACTGAGGTAGACAGACACCCAGGACCCAGCTGGCCCTCATCTTGTTATTTAAACCGGAGAGAATCATTTTTATAGGGTCAATAGGAATACAGGGCTTCCCTCGTGACTCAGATGGTAAAGAATCCACCTGCCAATGCAAGAGACGCAAGAGACGTGGGTTCAATTCCTGGGTCAGGAAGATCCCCTGGTGGAGGGCATGGCAACCCACTCTAGTATTCTTGCCTGGAAAGTCCTATGGACAGAGGAGCCTGGTGGGCTACAGTCCATGGGGTCACCAACCATCAGACATGAGGGAGCATACACACAATAGGAATACACTGATAGTCTAGCAAATGACAATCAGATTAATACTCAGCTCACAACAATCACCCTTCTTGGAGAATAGCACCAACCACAGAGGTGGACCTGAAGTAATGACATGCAATGTCCTTGCAACTTAACCCTGACCTCTGGCCACCTCCTGGGGGTAGAAAACCCATTTAAGCTATACCAAGTTTTGAAACTTGAACAGAGAGACTGAAGTTGGTGGAAACTGTTACCTTAATGGCAGTGTCCATATATTCCAGTTGCTGAGGACTCCCTGGACTGGGACCGATGAAGACTGCTGCCACCATTAGGTCGGGGAGGTGAGGATGGGAGAGGTTCGCTGGGCTTCAAGCCCTGGGCCCTGCCAGCGGGCAGCCATGGGGAGAGCTCTGGAGTTCTGTAGGACCCAGCCCTCAGCCTGTCCCTGGCCCCCAGCACACCTACCAACCCCGAGGCTGGAGAGGCTGTTGAATCCCAAGGAGAAAGCTGGGATCCACCTCTCACCACACTCTCTGTGGCTAGGACCACTGCCAGGCTGACTGACTGCAGAGCGGGACCTCTAACTGCTGCACATTAAGGGCCACTTGTTAACAGTCTCATGCCAACAGTCCTGTAAAGGTTGTTTGCTATCAGTCTCGCGCTAACTGGTCTTAGGCTAATTAATGGTTGCGTGCTAACAGCTGTGTGCCTGCCCTGCCCCATCACAATTTGGCTTCACTAAACTACTAGACAAAAAAGATAGACCAGGCAACAAATCCAAGCCAAGCCTTGACTGAGACCTCAAGCCAATAGATCTGTGTATATGTGTGTTTCATTAGGGAATAAGGCATGTCATAAAAAGAAAAACTGAGTCAGCTTTTTTTTTCTTTCTTTATAATGTGTCAATACCAAAGTCACCTCCCACACAAAGAAGGGTCATTTTTTACTCTGTATAGTCATAAGGAAGAATAGCTATCTGGTCCTTTCAGTCAACATCTAATAAGATCTGAAAGTACAATGCAAGTAAGAATTGCTTCCCAAAGCTCCTGTTTGTATTTTGGTTTATTTGCATGCACACTTGCAGAGCCATAGAGACCCAAAGCAACCTGAGATAAATGTCACTCATATCTGTATCCCCCAAGCATGCACCACAATCAATAAAAACCTGTATATTGGAACTTAACTGATTAATCACCGTCTTTCCCTTACCTCCTTCAATTATAATTCATCTTGCTTTATGTTAATGGCTATTTATGTACTCTCCCAACTCCCACTCTGAATGAAATCGTCACTACCCAAACTACCCAGGCTAAAAGATCTGGGAATCAACAATCACATCCGCTCTCTTTAAAGTCTCAAACTGATGAGTCCAACTTCCTTATTCTGCTTTCCCAGATCTGGTTGGATTTGTATCTATAATAAAGTCATAAGGGTCAAATAATGAAAAACAACCAACACCCTTACAAGGAAATAGCCTTGTAAAGTAGAATACACTGTGCTAACATTTGCTATTTTGATCTATCCTTGACAAGTATTTATTGACTTCCTCAATAGATAAGACTTTGGGGATATAGATAAAATGGGAATTCAATTGTATCTCTATTCACTGAAGACTTTTTAAAGAAAAAGCTCTTTTTAAAAGACTAAGTTATAGAACAAGGTAATTAAATGGTATCTGCCATATGATACTTGTGTGGTATGTGAAATTTAGCCATAGCATGTATATTCATGTATATTATGTCTCACTGCTTCTAATCCTGATGCCAATTGTCTTGCTGTACCTCACTGTGCACACTGTTCATTGAGCCCATGGTAGACAAGGTGCAAACGGGGAAGTTAGAGGAAAACTCAAGGAGCCATAGGCACTACAGACATGTTTATTCTCTCCTGGCTGGCACAGAAGCACTAGCTAGCGGCAGACAGGCTATACTCTCTCCTCTCGCGGCTGACCCAAGGGACACAGCCATGATACGGCAGTACGCCACTTTTTAGGTGGGGCTCGTATATGCATACCGCACAAAGTAGCCCGTGACCAAGCGAGTACCTCGGGACGGGCATGCGCAGTGTTATAAGTGATCTCAGCTGTTACATAAACATTATTTACAAAACGTGGGGCAAGAATGAGAGGCCTTAGGGTGAGAGAGCCTGACAATGCCACCTGGGCTAATTTGCTCTTTCCCTATATTATCTAACTAGAGATAAGAGAATGCCAAATCCTCTAGGCTAAAGCTACTCAATAAATTTACAGACTGTGTTTACTTCTCTATTATCAATGGTTTTGCTGAGGCATAAAACTGTACACAGGCAAAGTGTTCAATTTAATAAGTTTTGACATGTGTATAAAGCCATCACTGTGATCAACATAATAAACACATCACCCTCAAAATCTCCTCAGGTCATTTTGTAATGTCTCCCTCTCTCCGTCCCAATTCCTTTCCCACTTCCCAGTATACAGATAATCACTGATTTGCTATCACTATAGATTAGCTTTAATTTTCCAGATTTTTATAGAAACTGAATTATATAGTACGTACTCTATTTTTCATGTTTAATTTTGAAAATTAAAAAAAAACTATTTGAGGTTCATCCATGTTGTTATGCATATCAATAGCACATTCCTTTTCATTGCTGAGAAAAATATCACAAATTTTAAAAATCTATTTCTATTCATCTATCCAGAGACATTTGAGTTTTTCCAGTTTGGGACTTGTGATCAAGTCTAAATGACAGCCCTCTGAATATGTCCACAACCTAGTCACCAGAAAAGTGAAAGTCAGTCAGTCAGTTGTGTCCCACTCTTTGCGACCCAGAATTCTCCAGGCCACAATACTGGAGTGGGTAGCCTATCCCTTGTCCATCGGATCTCCCCACCCAGGAATCGAACCGGAGTCTCCTGCATTGCAGGTGGATTCTTTACCAACTGAGCTATCAGGGAAGCTCCAGTCACCAGAACTTGCTGGTATTTTACTATATGTGGCAAAAGGACCTTTTCATATCTGATTAATTTAAGGATATTGAGATTAGGAGATTATTCTAGATTATCTGGGTAGACCCAATGTAATGCAATCACAAGGGTCCTAATCAGAGAGAGGCAAGAAGGTAAAGAAGTCAGAATCAGAGAAGGCGATGAGACAAACACAAGGGCCCCAATGGTCTCAGCCCTTCTGTAGTATCTATAGGGCTTTCCTGGTACTTCAGCTGGTAAAGAATCTGCCTGCAATGTAGGAGACCCCAGTTCGATTCCTCCGTTGGGAAGATCCCCTAGAGAAGGGATAGGCTACCCACTCCAGTATTCTTGGGCTTCCCTGGTGGTTCAGTCAGTAGAGAATCTGCCTGCAATTGCAGGAGACCTGGGTTCCATCCCTGGGTGGGAAAGCCCCTGGAGGAGGGCATGGCGACCCACTTCTTGCTCGGAGAATCCCCATGGACAGAGGAGCCTGGCAGGCTGCAGTCCATCGGGTCACAAAGAGTCAGACAGGACTGAGTGACTAAGCACATAGCATCAATTCAAGTCCAAAAATCTCATCAGCTCAAAAGTCCTAAATCTCATCATTGAAATTATCTATGCATGTGTCTCTGGATATAAGCCATCTGGAGCAAAATACTTCTCTCTCTCTGTGGATCTGTTAAACTAGAAAGCAACTTATCTTCTCTGAAAGTATGAAATAGTAGTTTAGGCAGAGAATAATTTATAGAGGTATTTCTATTCAGAAAGGGAGAAAATAAAAGGAAAAATGGGGGTCATTAGTCCCAAGCAATTTTGAAATCTAACCAGGCAAACTCCATTAGGTTTCAAGGCCTAAGTATAATCCTCTGTGGCTGGAGGCTCCACCTTCCGGGTACATGGCCTTGTTCTCTGGGGCCTCAGCTCTGACCTTTGAGTCATCCTTCCTTCTTCGTGAAGGGTAGCACATGTTTCCAACTGTCTGTTTATTGTCTGTAGAATTTTGAAAGTACAACAGCATTTGTTTCAGTTCCTTCTCTATCCCTTTCGATTCATACTGGCAGCATTTCTGCTGATATAAGAACCTTTGGATCTTCCTGACCCAGGGATCAAACTCTTGTGTCTCTTGCCCTCCTACTTGAGGTTTCTTTACCACTAGCACCACCCAGAAAGTCCCTTCAACAAATATATTTTCAAGAGGCCCTTACACAAATATTTACATATATACTAGATAATCCCATCTTTATTCCTGGTTTCTCCTGAGACAAGTGAAGGGATCCATTAGTCATATGCTTAATCTACTCAAATAGCACTCTGAAGAACAGTATGAAGGTTCCTAAAAAGACTAAAATAGAGTGATGATCCAGAAATCCCACTCCTGGCATATATCCAGACAAAACTCTAATCCAAAAAGATACATGCACACAATGTTCACAGCAGCACTACTCACAATAGTCAAGACATGGGAACAACCTCAACGTCCATCAACAGATGATGAATAAAGAAGATGTAGTGTGTGCGCTTATAAATATTCATTCATCTGTGTGTGTGTGTGTATATATATACACACACACAATGGAATACAACTCAGTCATAGCAAAGAGTGAAATAATGCCATATGCAGGAATATGGATGGATCTAGAGATGATCATACTAACCGAAGTCAGAAAGGGAAAGAAATAGTGTAGGATATCACTTATATGTGGAGTCTAAAACATGACACAAATGAATCTATCTACAAATAGAGAACAGATTTGTGGTTACCAAGGGTAGCAGGGGGAGGGATAAATTAGAAGAGAGAGCTTAAGAAGTTCCTGTTTTTAAGGAATTTATACTTTTCATCAGACCTGTTGAATTTATTGGTATAAAGTTGCTTTCTCTGTAAGTATCCTATTCATACCTCTAAGATGTATATTGATGGCCTCTCTTTCAGATATGAACTTCCTAAGCTTACTCAAGTAGAAAATACATAAAATGTTTATCTCTATGTCTATAAAAGTCATTGAACTTGTAGATTAAAATCGTCTAAAAATTTATTCCTAAGTATTTTTAAACTACCATTAATGAAAGTATTTTCTTAATTTCATTTTCCAAATATTTATTGCAAAAATGTATTTATGGCTACTGTTTTACCTTTTGTCATATAACTTATATCTTTTTTTCCCTTTATTCCACTTTTCTGGTTTTATTTTATATAAAGTGAATATTTTCTAATGTGGCATTTTAATTTCTTTAATATATTTTACTATATTTTAAAGTATTTTCTTAGTGGTTGCTAGGGCTTATCATAAACATCTTAATATCAAAATCAGCCTCAAATCAAATTTATACTAACTTAATTCCAGTAAGACATAAAAATATTACTACTTCTTTACCTCATTTTGTGGTATTACTGTAATATATATATATCCATAAATACTACAAATCCATCAGATCAGATCAGTTGCTCAGTCGTGTCCAACTCTTTGCGACCCCATGAATCACAGCACGCAAATCCATCAATAAATTGTTAAAATACTTTACATAATTTTGTGTCTTTTAAAGAAGCTGAGAGAAGGAAAAAAAACAAATATATATTTATACTTTTTGTTATACTTGTTACATTAACCTTCTTATTTCTGGTTCTCTTCATTTGCTCTGGTGAATTTAAGTTAATATTTGGAGTAATTACCATAGACCAATACAGTTTTGCTTCCACTCATCTCTTTTGGTATTACTGGCAGATATATTTCTATGTAATATGCTCCATAATATGTATTGTTTTATAGGATTCCTTTTTAAATCAGTCATGAGAAGAATGATAAAAATTTGTATACTGTTTTATAATTATATAATTACTGTTACTGGTTCTCTGTTTTTTTATGTGTATTTAATTTACACTCTAGAGATCTTTTCCTTTCAGCCTTAAGAATTTCCTTTAGTAGTTCTTATAAGCTAGGTCTGCTGGTGACAAATTCTTTCATTTATTGTCATGGATTATTTTTATTTTGCCTTAATTTTTCAAGATACAGTTTTCTGATTGAGGTTTTGTTTTTGTTTTGAGGGTTTTTTCTGGCACATTTTTAACATGGTTATCCCATTGACTTCTGGCCTCTAATGTTTTTGATGAGAAATCAACCATTACTCTTATTAGAGTTCCCTTATAAATGACATATCATTTTTCTCTTGTCAATTTCAAGATTTTCTCTTTGCCTTTGACTCTCAGCATTTTTACTATGATGTGCTTGTTTATGAATCTATTTATGTTTATCCTACTTGGAGTTGAGTTGGTTGAGCTTTCTGGATGTATAGATTATTATTTTTAATATGTTTGGGAAGTTTCAGCCATTAAGTCTTCAAATATTTTTCTGTCCTTTTCTCTCCTTTCCTTCTGATATTCACATTACACGTATGTTGTGATTAATGATGTTCTACACTTCTCTGAAGGCCCATTCACTTTTCTTCATTCCCCTTTATCTCTTTGCTCTTCAGATTATGTAATCTTTATTAATCCATCTTCAAGTTCACTAGTTCTTTATTTGAAAATGCAAATCTACTTTCTAGCTCCTCAAGTTTTTCTAGTAAATTTTTCATTTCAGGTCTTGTACTTTTCAACTCCAGAATTTCCATTTGGCAGTTTATCATGTCTATTTCTTTATTAATATTTTGTTTGATATGAAATTGTCATCATCCTTTCCCTTACTTCTTTAACAATATTTCCTTTAGTTCTTTGAGCATATTTACAACAGCTACTTTGAAGTCTTTGTTACAAAAATATCTAATCTGCCTCACAATTTTTTATTTACAGTGCTTCTTTGCATTTCTTGCAATTTTTTGTTGGAAATTGGACATTTTGGGCAATATATTGTAGAATCCTAAGTACTCTCCCACCCCTCCACTTGGGGGATTGTTATTACCATTTGCTTGTTTATTAGTTATTGGCTGGATTATTTTAGTTCAGGCTATTTACCCCTGCAGTGTTATACTTCTGGCTCCTTGAGGAGCAAGATGTGTACGTTTGCCCACAGTCACTGGTATGGCAGGGGTTTTGGCAGGACTCTGACTGTCTCTCTGACCATACTTATTTGACTTCCCTGGTGCCTAAATTACTCTACAGATTAATCCAATCAAATTCCAGCTCCTTTGAAGGAGTAATTGCCAAGGTCAGTGTTTCAGATTTGTTTTGAGCTCTCACAGCCTCTTCTAAACCATCTTTTTTTTAACCTGTTTTTCTGCTTTTCCTCCCAGGTAAAATCTCTGAGCCTGGGCTCTGGAGCTGGGAATAGAAACAGTGGCACATATGTTTCTGAGCGACATCTCCACCTTAGGAGCTGAGTACCCATTAGGATGGAGAAGAGGAAAAGATAGATAGCAGCTTTAAGTCTTCTTGAGCTGCCTCACCCAGAGTGCATATATCACCTCACAGGCCAGGGCAAGGGTGATCAGTGCCCCAGAATTCTAAGCAATGCCACACCCAAAACAGAGATTTCATCCTGTAAGTTGGAACTGGGCAGAAAAAGGGAGCCCAACTTCTTGTTCACTGTCTCCCAAAATTTAGCTTCAGTAACAGGTAGCTGGGGAAGGATGAAAAATGCTGATGTCCTATCCCTTGCCAGAGGACAGAGTCCTGACTGGGAGCTGGGCAGAGAGGGAGCCCTCTGTTAATGGTTGTACCAGTCTGGATGAAGTTTCCATCTCACTGAGTTGGAGTAGGGGAGGGAGGGAATAGGTCAAAGTTTACATACCATAGATTGTAGCTGTTCTTACCAAAATAAAAATGTTCTTGAATAAATATTTCTCCATTTATTGTTTATTCATAGGAAAATTTCCAGAGATAGTAAATGATTATTTTTCACCATTTTCAACAGTTTTGCTGAGGAGTGGGTCTGCTGAGCTCTTCATGAAGTCATGCTAGAAGTCCCTCTGGTGAATCAGTTAACAAGAGTGGTAAGATAATTCAACAGAGTTTTTTTCAAAAAATGGTGCTTGACAATGGATATGGAAAAAAATAAACTCAACCCTTCCTAATACTATGTATAAAGTAATTTGAAATGAATCATATACTAAAATGTAAACCTATAAAACTTCTAGAATAAAATATAGGAGAAATTGTTTGTGACTGTGACTTTGAAATAGGCAAAGATTTCTTAAGTAGGACACAACAAGCATAAATCATACACCAAAGAAATTGTTAAATTAGACTTCATCAAAATTTATTAAAGCTTGTCCTTCAAAAGACACTGTTAGAAAAATGGAAAGGCAAGCCACAGACTGTGAGAATAACTTTGCAAACCATAAATCTGATAAGGGACTTGCTTCCAAGCTATATAAATAACTATTTCAACTAGATATTAAGAACATAATTTTTAAATGGGCAAAAGTTAGAACAGATAACTTTACCAAAGATATGCAAATGTAAAATGAGCAAATGAAATGATCCTCAATATGACTAGTCTTCAGAGAAATGTAAATTAAATCACAATGAGATTCCACCATATACTTATTAGAATGGCTAAAATTCAAAAGACTGGGTATGAAGCAACTGGAATATTCATATATTACTGGTAGGAAGGTAATATGGTACAGCCATATTGGGAAGCAGTTTGGCAATTCTTTAAATGTTAAACATACACATAACACACAATGCAAAAAATCCCACACTTACACGTTTACCACTACTACAAGAGAAATAAAAACACAAAGACTTGCATGCAAATAGCTTTATTATTATAGCCAAAACCTGAAACAACCCAATGTCCATCAACAGGTAAATGGATAAACATATTGTATTTAAGCTATACAGAGGAATAATACTTAGCTATAAAAAGTAATGAATATATAACTAAAAAAGTCAGGCACAAAGGATTATAAAAATCTATTTATATGAAATTGTAGAAAAGACAAATTATAATGATAGGAAGCAGATTGGTGGCCACCTAGGAGTGGGATTATTGGATGGGAATTGATTACAAAGAGTAATGAGGGATATTTGGGGAGATGAGGAAGTATTCTTTAGCATTATTGTAGTTCTCATTATAGTACTACATACTTTCAAATTCATCTCACTGTACCTTTAAAGGATGAATGGTAAATTTTATTATATATAATTTATACCTCAGTGAAGTTTTTTTTTTTAAAGAGCAATGGGAAGAAAATATGAAATAGTTTAATAGTGGGAAAAGATCAGAGAGATTGAGACACTTAGTCCTTACATATTGAATAAGTTAGTATATCAGACATTAAGAGATTTCTGAAATCATGTCAGCAAATACCAACTGAAATGTTCTTCTGTCAAGTCATTTCCATTGTTATAAAACCAACATTTCTTTTACACCAGATTTGTGAAAATTTGGTTTAAAAATAATCGCATTATTTCAGCTTGGTGTTAATTTTCCTTGCCATTAAAAAAAAATGTGCTGAGATGTCATGGCTAACAAAGCTGGGGTTTAATTCAACAGAAATTCACTTACTTCCTCTCCTCCTACAGACAGTACACTTTCCATCCCCATCGCATTTATACTTGGCCGTGTGACTTGCTTTGGCCAACACAATATAAGCATGTGGGATGTTTGCAGAGTTTTAAAGTCCTTGCATAGTTTGACTTGCTCTTAAATTCATATATCAACATATGAATACAAACAAGGTACCCGGTGTCTTTTTAAACTAGACCTCAGAATGAGATATGAGGTACAAACCTGAGCTTGCCTCAAAGCCAGGAACTTAACCATATCCTAAGGCAAGCCCTTTATAAGCCTGCTTTGGTATGACAATGAGACTGGTGGAGATTTGTTACTCAGTATTACTGTGGCAACAGTTGACTAACAGAGCAGCTAACATTTGCGGCAAATTCACAGTATTCTAAGTACTGAGCTAAAAACTTCACATGTACTACACACTTAATTGTCACAGTGACTCTGCAAGAGAGAATATTTTAATTGTCCTTTTTACCCCATGATGAAATTGAAGCACAAAGGGAATAACTGGATTATCCAAAGTCTCAAAGCTAGTAAGTAAGCAAGCAGGATTTAAACCAGTATGTCATACTCTAATACTCACTCTCTTATTCATTCTGCTCTATTAATTAGATGGAACATCTAAGCAGGGCCCAAAATGGAGAAGGAAATGGCAACCCACTCCAGTGTTCTTGTGTGGAAAATTCCATGGACAGAGGAGCCTGGTGGGCTACAGTCCACAGGGTCACAAAGAGTTGGAAATTACTGAGCAACTGAGCAAAATGTAATAGCAGAGTGACTGTTATCAGTAATTGTAAAAGAAAATGTTACTCAAGATGATATTTTTCTATATTTACAACAATATTTATTATCAGACTACAATGAATATACTGATTATCAAGACCCAACTGGGTTTAAAAATTATATTTTCCAGTTAATGGCTAACACATGTCTAAATAATGGTAAAAGGCTTTCATCCAATACCCACAGAATCCTTCTGTCTCTTCCACCTACCTTGCTAATCTTCATGTCTGTATCTACCCCCAGCTCCTGGGTTGTCAGTGTCTGGGAAAACTGTACTGCCTTGAATCTATTGCAGTACTATTATTCAAAATGCTAATGGGACCTTCCATATTGCTTTGCAATATTGTGCTTATCCACACCTATTCCCTTTTTCATCCCCCACAGCAACCATTCCTATCTTTAATCACTATAATAAGCCCAAATTCCAATATCATCTTTCATTCTCTGAGGACTTGCTTCCAATTTCACAGAGGAACATTTCTCATCTCAGGCTGAAATCCATCTTCATCTCTTATTATCCCAACTCTCATGTTTCAGATAACTAATCTCGTAAATCCAAATTCTTAAATCTCCTTCTTCTACCCTCTACCTTGTTGTATGCATTTACCATCTCTGTTTTTCTTCCTACTGGAAACCTACATACTCATTTCTTCCACTTTCCAAGCCAACCTTCCCACAAACCTGATTCCCTCCACAAACTACCAACTCAGGTCTCCCCTTGATTTCATTATTTTTTTTTAAATTTTATTTTATTTTTAAACTTTACATAATTGTATTAGTTTTGCCAAATATCAAAATGAATCCATCACAGGTATACATGTGCTCCCCATCCTGAACCCTCCTCCCTCCTCCCTCCTCATACCATCCCTCTGGGTCGTCCCAGTGCACTAGCCCCAAGCATCCAGTATTGTGCATTGAACCTGGACTGGCATCTCATTTCATACATGATATTTTACATGTTTCAATGTGATTTCATTATTAAACTTCTTGACAAAGCAGTCTATATCAACTATCCTCACTTTTCACCTCAAATTCATTCCTTAATGATCTACAATTTGGCTTTCCCTTCTTTGAACTTTACCAAAACTATTCTCTCAAAAGACACCAACAGTTTCCAAATTACCCAAGTAAATAGTATTCACTCAGTTATCATCCTAATCAAGCCCCTCTGCAGTTTTAAATGACACTGTCAACTACAAACTTCAGCTCCATTCCTCCAGACCTAACTGTTCCTCATTCTAGGTTCCCAATTACGGTTACTGTTACTACTATCCATTCATTCATTCAACCTAGAATTGAAGGTTAACTTAGTCTCTTCCTTCTCCCCTTCCACATCATACTCTTACCATCTCCAGTATTCCAACCCCTATTATTACTTAGTTCAGCTCTCATAATTTATCAGCTGGATTATTCAAAAAGTCTTATTAATTTCTGGAATCAAGTCTTGTAATGCATTAAATCCACCTTCCATGCCTTCCATACTCCTAAAAATAATCTTTCAGCAATACAAATTTTATGAAGTAATACAAACTCTCCCTCCCACATCTTGCCCCACACCAGGTTTAAAAACCTTCAGTGGGCATTAAGTGGGTATCCATTGCCTAGAAGATAAGGACAAAATGCATTATTAGGGAATACGAGGTAGTTTCCTGACTCCTTCTACAGCAGTATTTCCTGATCACCTCCCTATACCATATCCTTTGCAACTTACATTTCACTCGGCAAAACTCCTTCTAGTTTTCAAGCACAAATCATGCTGTTTAATGCCTTAGTGTCTTTGGTGGTACTGTCCTCTCTGTGTGAAATGCTATCCACACTCCCCCTCAACCCTGTTTATCTGAAGAAAACCTAACATCTTTTAACATGCAAACTAACATCAGCTCCCTATGAAGCATTTTTTGCTCCTTATCTCGTATGTCCTCAACTATGTCTGAACATATTTCAGCAAAAGGTAGCATTTGCTTTATATGTCTTTCTCCTCCTACTAGACTTTAAGTAGATTAGACTCCTTAGGAACCATATCTTAATTACCTATGTATGCCTAGTGCTTAGCATTATGTCCAACATATACTGTATCCTTATTATACATTTCTTGAAATTCCTTCTTCCTCAGTTCCTTTAATATCACCCTTTCCTATCTTTTCCCCTACTCATATACTCTTACAGTTCTTTCTCAAAAAATGTTTCTCAGCTTTTCAGGTCTTTGTTTTATTTTTTCCTTGTTTATCTCTACCAACTCAACTATCTTAGATAATCTTGTCCCTCTGATCTACCTCATTGCCTCTGATTATCAGCTATTGATCAATAATCTCCAGAATAAGCAACTCCCAACTTCTACCCTAAGTTACAGTTCCATGGACTTTCTTGTACTTTAAATAATTAAAATTCAGCTATTGAAAGACTCCTGCATGCATGCTAAATCACTTCAGTTGTGTCTGACTCTGTGCAACCCTGTGGACTGCATCCTTCCAGGCTCATCTGTCCATGAGATTCTCCAAGCAAGAATACTGGATTGGGTGCTCCCACCCAGGGATCAAACCCATATCTCTTAAGTCTACCTACATTGACAAGCAGGTTCTTTACCACTAGTACCACCTGGGAAGCCCTGAAAGACTCTTACATGACAGTAACTATACCAGATGTGTATCAGAACACATATCCATTAATACATGTGCTCTCATTCAATCATCATGGCAATCCTATAAAGCAGGTACAATTCCTTTTTTAGAATAAGCAGAGACATGGAATTTATATAATCTGCCCAAGGTCATATAGTTAAAAGGTACTGACACTGGGAGTTAAGCTCAGGATCAGTGAAATCCCATTTCAGAATAGTATTTACTACTTATCAGATTCCACCAAATCAACATGTTCACATTTATTTTATCATTTCTGAACTCAAATCATTCCTACTTATATGATTTCTGTCTCCATCCATGACATTAATATTATCAGCAACAATATAGAACACTTTCAAGTCATATTTAATTTTCCTATCTAACTTTTCCATATTCATTTGGTCACTAAACCATATTCTATGTCTGAAAAGTCTCATGAAGCACCACTGCCTCTTCATTGCAGTATTCCAGTAGCCACCCCACTATTCTCCTAGAGATCTGTGCCCTCCAGCTTACCTTCCATTTCTCTGAGAGTTTTTTTCTAAATGAATCTGACTGACCTCTGGAGAAGATGGCTATCTGAGTACACATGGGCAGTTCTCTTCTCCACTTCCTAAAATTTCAATCAAAATGATCAGTGAAACTTCAAAAACTGGTATTGGAAACCACAAAGAATGGCATATCATATTACAAAATTGAAGAATGTTTGCAAGGAATAGTGCCAACAGGACTTCACTGAAGGAAGGATTTGGCTCCAAGTAAGACTCTTTACTTGCTAAGAAGTAATTTATCTGAGAGGCAAGTAAAGAGAATCAGCGAGATTCCACAAGTATGCTCAACTTTGGAGATATGAGGCTGAAGGTGAAAGAAGAGTGTGCAGCAATGGGGAAATTTGATAGAGTACCACAGCTGAGATCCCAGGTAGACATCAGACAGATGCCAACTCTCCACATCCCTTCAACTGTAAGGGCAGATATTAGGTTCTCTAGGTGGTCTAAGACAGCTATCCTCCCCTCGACTTCATGCAAAACTTAGGGACTACTTCCATCAATCAAATTGGAGACGGTATTCACATATTATGGTATCTCTAACATTTCTCTGTCAATGTCCTGGACTTCTTTGATACTTTATATGTGTTTAGGGGTATAAATTCTATAAATATTGTCTAACCTATTTCACACTAACTTCTTTATAACTTCAAAATCATGTGGCCTTGAACCTCACTTTGGAGTATGGCGTCTATTATCTTGGATCTTTAAAAGAAACTCCCATTTTAATATCTTATTACTTTAATACCCTGGGTAATTCGCTCTCACTCAAGATAGATACTTTTGCTCTTGCTTTCTCTTCTGCCTGGAATACTCATCCCTGAGGAATTTTTTGGCTGATTGTTCCATGTCCTTCAGGTCTTTGCTCAAATATTATCTTCTCAGTGTGACCTTCTGTGAGCATCCCAGCTTACAGAAGCTTAAATCCCTTATTCTACCTTAATTCCTTCTCTCTTTTTCTCCATAGCATTTATCTTCTATCATACTATTTTCAAATTTTTATTTTATTTTCTCTCTCCTCCCTCTTAAATGTAAGTTCCATAAAGGACACTAATTTAAAAAAAATACTGGTTACTATTATAATAATAAATACTATCATGAATACTATCATATGAATACTTTTATACCTCTGTGAAATATTCCAGGAATCAGATTTAGGAACAGCACTGTTTCTGGCCTGCATATAGCATGCCAGATAAGAAAACCACTGGCTAATATGAAAGCATACTGTAATTCACAAGAAAGGACAAATGTGAGGGTAACAAAAAATATTACCCTATAAAATCAAGTTAATTTAAAAAATAAGAGAACACATTTGTACACATGTACACATAACATAAGTTGTGTGTGTGTGTTTGTATGTGTGTGTGTTCCAAGCCAAATTAAAGAAAAAACAAAATAGTCTTCTAAGCACATAGTTTACATGAAACAAAGATAAGCAATAACAAATGGGAACAAAAACTAGATTCTGACCAAAAGATCACTATCACATAGGAATCACAAGGAAAGAATGAAAAGCAGACTTCTGCCAAAAAAAATAGTATTTAGAACCATAAATTAGTAAATTAGCAAAATGATTACACACAGGAAAAGAGAAAATATAGAATACTGCAAAATTTCTAATTCACACAACTGTATACAGTTCACAGTTCACACAACTGTATACTGAGTTAGAATTAACTGAGGAAGAGCAGGACAGTTTGAATGAGGTTTTAGAAATGCTGAAGTCTGAATGCCTGAAAACATGTCCAGGGTAAACCTGGAAGTATAAATATGGAACTCAAGAGAAGGCTGTGGTTAATGATATATTACTAGGGATCTTTGACATATACGTGGTAGTCCAAGCCTCGAGAGTACAAAGACCATCATGGTATGTGGTGGTGGTGATTTAGTCACTAAGTCATGTCCAACTCTTGTGACCTTATGGACTATAGACTACCAGGCTCCCCTGTCCATGGGATTTGTCAGGCAAGAGTACTGGAGTGGGTTGCCATTTCCTTCCCCAGAGGATCTTTCTGACCAGGGATCAAACCCAGGTCTCCTGCATTGCAGGCAGATTCTTTACTGACTGAGCTACCAAGGAAGTCACACCTAGATGTAACATATAAATTTATAAGACAGCTCAACAACAAAGTATTTGGATAGAAGAGAGATAAGGAAGTGAAGCAGTGTGTCACAGAAAACAAGGGACGTGAAAGTTTCCTGAGGAAATGCCTTTCAAAATGAACAATGACAAACATCTCTGGTTACATAAGCTCCAGAGAGAGGTCTTATTGTCCACATTTCCCCATATTTATTCTTGCTGGTGGCTCAGTGATAAAGAATCTGCCTGCCAATGCAAGAGACAACAAGACAACAAGATCAAGATCTTCCCTGGGTCAAGAAGATCCCTTGGAGATATGCATTTTACTGTAAATTTGATCATTTACAATTAAACCATAGACTTGCATGCTTGTTCACAGAAGCAATGCCAGGACAGGTTGAGGGCATTAAGAAATAAGTTTTGCAATTTTAGGGACTAATATGACAAAGTCTGTGATACAAAGAGTGTATAATTTAAAAACCCATGTATTTTGCTCTTTACTAAACTGCTAGAAGTCAGATAAATAAAAATATACATTAAAATGACTTTGTGCTTAAGTTCTTATTCTATGATTGCTTTTATGAACAATTACAAATACTAGAAATTATTTTTGAGCATATCTTCACATCCTTATATTTCTCCAGGCAATGCTATCAGTGTCTTTCTTTCTCTAAACTAGCCTTGATAACAAATCCTTTTGACCTCATGCTACTATATCAGCTGCATCTGAATGTTTCCTAATTCATAGCCTACCTGGCAGAAACTCTGCTTTATTCAGATAGGGTCTGAATAAGCAACCTCTTCAAAGAAAGTACTTAATTATAATATATAATTATATCAGAGTCTTGCTACAAAATGTACTTCTATTATTGTAAGCCTACAAATATAGGCAAAGACTTTCATCCCAAGTACAACAAAATACTTGTTATATTGGAAAAGCTTTATATATCTTTACAACTTTCCTGATTTTAATTGTATTAATTCTGAAAGATATGTCATTAACTATCCTAATGAAAAATGGTGATACTGAAAAAATATTAAAATATCTGGAAAATAAGAGATATTGGGAGTAATAAAGAAGGGAGACAATGAGGGAAAGAGCTTCAAATGAATTAATTTTTACTTACAAAATTCATAGGGTTAGTTTCTCCTTTACAAGAGTCAATTAAATAATACTCTTATTGTAACTTTTCTCAACATACACTAAATAGTACAGAATTTTGCAGAAGGTACCAATTCCCAGGACTCAATCGGGGAAGTAGAAACTTCTAACCTAAAGCACAGGTAGAAGATTGTCATTAAAAGTTTCACTTACAACTGTGACTCCAGGAGAGAACTTATAACTTAAATGACCCATGATTAAAGACAAAAGCTTAAGGAACACTGATGTTGAACCATAACAAAATAATGAGAGCATGGAAACAATAAAGGTACAAATTTGCTGCAAGCTCACCTTCATCAGATTTTAAGCTCCACTATTCTGTTCAGAAGTCATTAACAATACATAAAAAAATCCCTCTAAGCACTTCAAAAAACAATATTAAAAAGAGTGAAATTAATGGAGATCCTAACCTTGTGGCTTTTCACTCGATGAGAATAAAGTCTTTCCATCGTTGCAATTTGCAGTTAAGTACAAACAACAGGCTCAATTTTCTATCTTATCACATGGGGAAAAGCACTAAATTAATGTTTTAAACTGTTAATTTTGTATGCACAAGATGTAAGCATCATATTGTAAAAATATTTTTATGCTATAAACATAACAAAATTGTAATTTACATTTTAATACAAAAACACAAAACCTGTCATTTTAGTCTTTTTAAATATCTAAAGTAAATGGATTGTATCATTTGTCATATCAAAAAAATTAATTCACTTTTAATATTCATAATTATATTTCATGATACAATACTTAACTGTATCTGAAATATATCATTTCTTATTTTTAAAATATATTCTGTTAAAAAATGACAATACTTAATGGTGTTCAAGAAACCACACAGAACTATAGTAGGAGTTCATGAACCATGTATGTTGAAAAAGTATGTTCTTAGACAAGCATGATTGATTCCATTATACCAGTCATGACAAAAATGACTTAGAAATAAAAGTAATTTGTGTCACCATTACATAGCTGATGAGTGACAACACTAAAATTTAAACCAGAACTTTGAGACTCTAAACTCATTTTATGAAATCATGATATGAGTGAATGAATTCTATTAGCTCAAGGTTTCTAAATAAAGTTATTTCCATATCTAGTGAGTGTAAGATCAGTTACTCAGTCATGTCTGACTCTTTACAAGCATTTGGACTATAGCCCATGGGATTATCCCAGCAAGAATCCTGGAGTAGGTTGGCATTTCCTCCTCCAGATGATCTTCCCAACCCAGGGATCAAACCCACATCTCCCGTGGCTCCTGCATTGGCAGGCAGATTCCTTACCATTGAGCCACCTAGGAAGCCCTCCCATATCTAGTATATGACTTTGCTGAGCCAAAATCAAATAATGATACCAATATAATTAAATGAATAATTCAGTTTAACAAATATTGTCTTTAATCTCTATCCACATATTTACTATTCAAAAATGAAATGATTATATTAGCCATAGGGTTATTAACAAATCCAAACTAAAATTTCTTTCCCCAATATCACCAATGATTTCCTACTAACTCTAAAGGCCATTTTTCAGTTTTCATTGATTTTGGTGTCTCAGCAGTGGGCTATTTCCCCCCAAATGTTCTCATGTGGTTCTTGTCATAATACTATCCTGAATTTTTTTTCTATCTCTTTACTTCTTTGTCTATATATAAACACTGTAGAGGAAAATGTCAAGTTAAGTTCACATTGGCAGAAATTCCAGATACAGACACTGCTTGATGAAATTAAATATAAATATTACAGAAAGATATCAATGCAACAAAACTGTGAGAGTCAGCAACATTATCCAGGATACACACAGATGTAAACTTCTAGGTTCCAAAGTTCTCACTAAGGAATGCACAGTTGTGGAGGATTCTACTAAGGATAGTCACATCAGATCAGACTTATAAGAAGCAGAGCTGTCCCATCATGACTTAACCTTATACATAGAAGCAATCCAGCATGCAGTCTGAGATTAAAGATGAAGACTGAAGGTGCATCTTTTAATCTTCAAGTTGTATGATTTATAACGTGATTGCAAGAGTACTATACATAATACAATCAAGTATTTTTCAGTTCAGTCACTCAGTCATGTCCAACTCTTTGCAACACCATGGACTGCAGCATGCAAGGCTTCCCTGTCCATCACCAACACCTGGAGCTTATTCAAACTCATGTCCATCAAGTCGGTGATGCTATCCAACCATCTCATCATCTGCCATCCCCTTCTCCTCCCGCCTTCAATCTTTCCCAGCATCAGGGTCTTTTCAAATGAGTCAGTTCTTCACATCAGGTGGCCAAAGTATTGGAGTGTCAGCTTCAACATCAGTCCTTCCAATGAATATTCAGGACTGACTTCCTTTAGGATTGACAGTTTGGATCTCCTCTCAACTCAACAGTCTTGTCGAACACCACAGTTCAAAAGCATCAATTCTTCAGTGCTCAGCTTTCTTTATAGTCCAACTCTCACATCCATACATGACTACTGGAAAAACCATAGCTTTTACTAGATGGACTTTTATTGGCAAAGTAATGTCTCTGCTTTTTAATATGCTGTGTAGGTTGATTATAACTTTTCTTCCAAGGAGCAAGCGTCTTTTAATTTCATGGCTGCAGTCACCATCTGCAGTGATTTTAGAGCCCCCCAAAATAAAGTTTGTCACTGTTTCCACTGTTTATCCATCTATTTGCCATGAAGTGATGGGACAACAGGCCATGATCTTAGTTTTCTGGATGTTGAGTTTTAAGCCAACTTTTTCACTCTCTTCTTTCACTTTCATCAACAGGCTCTTTAGTTCTTCTTCGCTTTCTGCCATAAGGGTGGCGTCATCTGCATATCTGAGGTTATTGATATTTCTCCCGGCAATCTTGATTCCAGCTTGTGCTTCATACAGCCTGACATTTCGCATGATGTATTCTGCATATAAGTTAAATAAGCAGGGTGATAATATACAGCCTTGACATACTCCTTTCCCAATTTGGAAACAGTCTGTTGTTCCCTGTCCAGTTCTAGCAAATAGTTTTAAAAGTCCTTAATCTTCATATTCAGACTCTCTAGGAAAGCATAGTCCAACTTCAGGTAGGACTGATGTAATAATCCAATGATTCCTAGTTATTTCATTTAATATTTTCTAAAATTTTGTGCTGCGATTCATGGGGTCACAAAGAGTCGGACACGACTGAGCGACTGAACTGAACTGAAGAAAAAGGTTGCAGCCTTCTTCAATAATTTGATATAGAAACTACATCTTTCCAGGCTCTCTTCATCAGCAACAGATTCAAACTCAAACCCAGTTTATACTGACCATGCAGAAATAAGTACATTTCAAGGATGTCAGGTATAGCTAAAAAGAACTCCCTGAGATGTGACTGAACACTTTTGTTCAAGTAGAGATGACCCACTACCCAAGCTCTGATGTGCGCACATAATCCAGGCCTGACCAATCAGTGTATATATATCTCTGGGGACACTAGGATTGGGCCATGTGTCAAAATGTGACCAAGATTAGACATTTTTCTGGAATTTGGGGAAAGACAACTTTTTAGTGGGATTGTTAAACTAAAAAAATTTTTTAAATATTTGGTTACTTACATTATTTGCCACCTGCTGGGGAAAGCTTGCTTGAGAATGTGTATAGTATAATCTATATGAAATGGAGGAAAATCAAACTGAGAGATGGAGAGAAATAGATAACAGATTATATTGTTTATTTTCATCCGACCATACATAAATGCTTGGATTTTTCATTTATGTGAGTTAATGCATTATTTATTTATTTATTTTTGCTTAAGTCAATTTGAATTGGTTTTACAGAAATATATAGAAAATTAGAAAATCATATACTGCAGAAATTTAGAAAATTTTCTCTTCATATTTTCAACAATGACCTGGTTTAATCCACATATAGGTGTCACCAAGTTGGGAAAGTCAGCCTTATGTGCACAGTCATTTGCTCCCCATTCGTCACATAATAATGGACCTTGGGCCTGGAACACTTCCTTATCAAGAAATGGAGTTCATGTAGCCTATTTCATGTTTATGCCCTTTTATGGGAATATCTGGGCTTCCCTGATGGCTCAGTGGTAAAGAATCCACCTGCAATGCAGGAGACTTGAATTTGATCCCTGGGTCGGGAAGACCCCCTGGAGTCAGAAATGGCAACCCACTTCAGTATTCTTGCCTGGGAAATCCTATGGACAGAAGAGCCTTGGCAGGCTGCAGTCCACAGGGTGGCAAAAAGCCAGACATGACCTAGCAACTAAACAACAACAACAATGGGAATATCTTGCCCAGTTTCAGGTTCATTTTGTCCTAGTAAGTGGTGCAGTAATGGTCCTCATTAACAATGGCTCTCAGCTTTCAGGATTTCAGACTCCACAGGGG
>NW_011495079.1:3733829-3743187 GCF_000754665.1 Bison bison bison
CCACAGGGGAGTTGAGTTGCTTCTGCTGTACAAGACAGGTGCCTAATCTCTGTTGGCTGCCAGGAGAAGACTCTACTGGCCATGGGGAACCAACATACTGGAGTTGATCTTCTGCTGACTCTTCTCTAAGAGACGTAGAGAACTCTCCATCTAGTGTTTGACAGAGCTGTGTTTTCTTTGTTGACTCCAGTATTAAGATGCAATGGGCAGAAGCATTTGACTGCTATCCTAATGACTGACATAGTGATATCTTTGTTATCCTTTATGTAGCTGGAGTCCTCCCCTGGCATGGGAGCCAGTGCACAGTGTTCTGTTTGACACACCTCTTTGATGGAAGTAGACAAAGCTTTACCATAAGGCCTAAAGTATGATCACAAGGCCATTTCAAAATAATGATGTCTAATTCTCCTTGTCAATAGAAATAAAATGAGATCCAAGGCTATACTTTTGACCTTAAAAAAGCTAGTATTGCAGAAATAGTTGCCTGAGATTTAAAGATCTTAATAGCAAGATAAATAAAAATATTACTTTGGGGAGGAATCAGTATATACAATAAGGAATTTTAAAGCAAATCAAATGAAAGCAAATATAGTTCACTATAAAGAAAGCAGTGAAACCAAAAATAATATATAGAGGAATGCTATCACATAAACAGGTATAATCCAACTTTTAACTATGATTAAAAAAATACTCTATGAATAAGAACTATAAAAATCAATATGTATATAAAGAAAAATTATTTAAATTATAAAAGATATGCAGTCAATTCTGATTAGGTAATTACTCACCCATTTTCACTACTTTTAGGGTACATAGCTAGACTATATTTTTCAATTTCCCTTGCAGATTGGAAGGGCAGTGGGACTATATGAGTGGCTACTAGTCAATAGAATATGAATAAAGTGATGTTTGCTGTTTCCAAGCCCATCCTCTACAACCTCTGACCTGTATCCTCCATCATGTTTGCCCTCTGATAACTTTTATAGATGAGCCAGATGACCTTGGAAGCTTGTGCTCCAAAGAGTCTGGGTTCCTGAATTCCCACTAGGAGGAGGGCCACCTGCTGATCAGGAGCACTTACTATGGACTTTAAATGAGTAAGAAATAAATATCTATTTATTTCGCAATTTTCAGTCAAGCATTTGGGATCACATTTTTATTACAGCATTTGTCTATCCACTCATCCATCCATCTAGTCATTCTTTGTTTTGTCCATTGGTTCAATAAATATAAATATAAATAGGTCTCCTTTTATGTGGCAGGCAATGTATGAGAATCTGAGAATATACTCTCAAGGAGTCCATAGTCTATTATTTTCAAGAACAAGAATCCAACAAAATTTATAATTATTTACTACAATTATAATCATAATAAGTATAATTAAGGAGCATTGGGATTCTGGATTATAGGAAGCCTTTGGAGGAGAATCTAATCCAGACTAAGGAGAGGGTTTGAGGATGGGCTAAGATTGGAAGGAAGTCACATTAGAGCCAAGTTTTGATGGATGATGAGAATTAAAAATGGTAAAATTGGTATGGGATAGAGGACAGTGCAAGAACTTGAGGCATATAAAGACATATAAAAGAGATTAATGGGAAAATCATGGATGTACTGGTTAGTGGGGAACATAATGAGAAATGAGAACAGTTCATGACATGTCCTTATTTCCTTACTCTATTATGAAGTGTCTTCCACTTTTTAGTGTCCCTCCCACACTGTATTTAAACAGGACAGCTTTTCATTTACACAACTATTTCTTTTTTTCAACACACTTTTAAAACTGAAGGGCTACAATGTATCAGGCAACATGGTAGATCCTGGGAATAAAAGAAAAAATAGTTTCTCTTCCCCATTTTTCACAACACTTTAGGATATCATTTACTGAATTGTTTGGTAAAATATTTTATCACCCTGTATTTCTATTATTTTGTTATTCTATTATTATTCTATTACTTGGTTATTTCTATTCTAATATTTCTATACATATACTTTCTCTGCCAAACTCCAAGCTCCTGAGAACAACAAAATATGCCTTATTCACTTTTTATCTACCCTATAACAGTAGCTGGTACATAGTAGAGGTACAATGAATATTTATTGATTGGATGAACTGCAGCAGTACAGAAAAATGAATCAACTTTAAAATAAAAGGCTACCTTTTTAAAAAAAAATAGACTTTACTTTTTAGACCATTTTTAGGTTCACAGTAAAACAGAGTTCCATTTTAATTTTTTCAATGTACAGTGCATTTTTTAAGAATATAAAATATCATAATGTATCTTTTCTATTTTGCAGAGTATTTAGTGTATTGGTAAGTAATAATATTGCCTTAATGTAGAGCTCTTTCACAATATACCTTTATACATAAATTATAATTTTTATATCAGAATATTCTTATGTAACTAAAGATCTGAGTAGAATTCATTTTTTTAATCCATTCAAAAATATTTATTGAGCACTTACTATTTGCAAAGCCAAACACTCTGTGAACTGCTTACCATTTATACTTCAGTGTCATGAAATATAATAATGATTATGTAATAAGTAAAATATGTCAAATTAACTTTTCATTGTCCTTAATTATAAACATTAGTCAGATCTTGTGACAAAAGAACAATTTTACCAACATCTTATTTCATAAGTAATATACTTTAAAATGAAGACTAATTAGCTGTTAAGTTGTATGATCATATAGAATAAAGATTATACATTCATTTGAATTTCAGCTTCTTTTAGTGTAAGATGTACTCTTCAATTCTGGATTTCCATTTCATTTTTTCAATAGTTCCTATTTCTCTTCTGAGATTCTCCATCTGTTCAAAGGAAAAAAAATGGCCTGAGCTGGTGTAAGGAGGCTACTATATAAAGACTTAAAGTACACCTTGCAAGATGAACAGAATTTAAACAGGAACAGAAGAGTGAAAGATAATGAGCAAAGAGAATGAACTAAGATACACTAGTGATATGTTTAGACAAATGCCAAAAGGACAGGGTATATTGGTGGGAAGAAGGAGAACAGAAAGAAGTATCACTGGATAAGGAAGCATAAGAGCAGAATCGAAGGACTTTGACATTCTTGAAATCCAAGAGGAAGAATTTTTCCACCATACAGAAGTCAAATAAGACTCTCATCTATTTCTTTACCACAAGTTGACGCATACAAACTCCATTTCAGGAAGGCTTATCTGGTAGTGTTATATAGGGATGGGTCAGAATTAAGACAGACTGACTACAAAGAAAGGAATAAATACTAGTTCAGTATCTTCTATTCATCCAACACACTGCTAAACACACTTTACACATTCTCACATTGTCTTCATGATAACTTCATGATAGGGTAGGAATTACTATGTTCACTTTATGGAAGAGGAAACTGAAGCTCAGAGAAAGTGAACAACTAACTCTGGCATATAACTAGTAAACAGAAACCTACGGATACAAATCCTGATCTGTACAACTCCAAAATATATGCTCTTTCCACTATACGATGACCAGCTTAGAAACGATATAATCCAAATATAGAGAGTTGAGGGCCTAGGGTACAGTTACTTTATTTCATTCAATAAATATTTATCATGTATCTATTATGTGCCAGATATCATTTTAAACACTGGGATGACAGTAGTCAACATCATCAAAAAAACTTAAAAAACAATAAACTGCCCACAGTGAAGCTTATATTTTAATCAAGGGAGCCAAACAATAAATACAATAAATAAGTAAAACCTATGGTACTAAAAAGGAGATCAAACCAGTCAATCCTAACGGAAATCAGTCCTGAATATTCACTGGAAGGACTCATGCTGAAGCTGAAACTCCAATATTTTGGCCACCTGATGTGAAGAACTGACTCATTGGAAAAGACCCTGATGCTGGGAAAGATTGAAGGCAGGAGGAGAAGTGGACAACAAAGGATAAGATGGTTGGATGGCATCACCCACTCAATGGACATGAGCATGAGTAAGCTCCATGAGATGGTGAAGGACAGAGAAGCCTGGCATGCTGCAGTCCATAGGGTCACAAAAAGACACGACTGAGCGACTGAACAACAACAAAAATAAATTTGGGGTCTGCTGGTCGATAATAGGTATTTAAAGCTGTGAAACTTTTGGCATGTTTAGCTAAGAAATTCCATACAGAGAAAGAAGAAAAGTCTCCAGGGACTGAGCCCTGGGAACTTAGGATATGGGGAGGAATAAGCAAAGGAACTGATAATGAGAAGCCAATTGATTAGAAAGAAAACCAAAAGAGAGTGGTGTCCAGGAAGAAGCAAAGAAAGTGCACATGTAAAGGAGGGGGCATGGTCAACACTATAGAATGCTCCTCAGAGATCATGTCAAACAAGAATTAAGAAATGTCTATTGGGCTTCCCTGGTAGCTCAGACAGTAAAGCATCTGCCTACAATGTGGGAGACCCAGGTTCAATCCCTGGGTTGGGAAGATCCCCTGGAGAAGGAAATGGCAACCCACTCCAGTATTCTTGCCTGGAAAATCCCATGGACTGAGGATCCTGGTAGGCTACAGTCCGTGGGGTCGCAAAGAGTTGGTCACGACTGAGTGACTTCACTTCACTTTCACTTATCAGAATTAGCAATGTGGAAGTCATTGGACACCTCGGAAAGGCAGTTCTGGTGAAAGAGAAAGCGTCATAGGACTTGTCTGAAGAGAAAATTGAGAGACATTGGAAACAAGAGACAATTCTTGCAGAATTTTATTGTAAAATATAAAATGAATAAAGAAATGAGGCAGTTCCTGGAAGATGAAGTGGATAATAAACAAAGGGAACTCTGTAATACACCAGGAGAACAAAAGAAATGGGAAAGGACTAACCATAATATGGAAACTTTTGTCCTGAAACAATGAAATAACTGTTCCATTATTAAAGAATGATGGAAAATGAGAATAGGTACAGATTTGAGTGGAAAATAATTAGTTTACATTTTGACAGGTTGGGTTTCAAAAGGCAGTGAGATGTTTGTAGAAGGGAGTCTTTCTGGCAGCTGTAATACAGAACTGGAGAGTAGTAAGACATTGAGGATAGAACTGTAGATTTGGAAATAAAGAACAATGAGCTGCTATCTGAACACAAAGAGCTGTTCCCACTCCAGAGAAGAGAATGCTCAATAAAGAACATAAAGCCAAGGGACTGTGAGGAGAAGAAGTCAAGTAAGGAAAATACAAACAATGAGTACAGTGGTTGCCTACTTGATACAAGTGGAATCAAAGAAAAAAGAAGTGAATTCGGAAAATCTCCCATAATCATCCAAACCTGAATTTAGTATCTTTCTCATGTATTTAATGCCACTTGTATTAAATATTTCCCGTGTTATAACATTTATTACAGTTTCATCATTGCCTGTGACTATGTCTGTATTGGCTGATAAAACTAGAAGTTCAATGACAGCAGAAGCTGTATCAATCTTGTCAACTGTTGTATACATCAGGGCCTAGCACAGAACCTGGCACAGAGTAGATATAAGACAAATAATTAAGCATATCATTAAATGTATTATTCTATTAATATCATACAGAAATATGATATTAAAATATAATTAGCAGTGAATTTAGAGGAAGCAGAAACTTTTCAGCTTTGCTCCCATAAACCAGATCATATCACTTCCCTGCTTACAACTTTTTTATTTAAAAAAAATAAGATCACTTTCCATGACCTATAAGTGTATAATATGGCTTTCCAATCCCATGCCATCTTATTCTCTACCTTGTTCAGTATACTCTAGTTTACCCCACTGCCCTCCTTTCTGGTACTTAAACATATTAATCTCTTTTCCACCTCAGGTAAGTGTTTATTTTTATTCCAAATTTTCTTTCCTTGGTATTTTATGACAGGATTCGTCTCTTCCTTCAGATTACAGTTTATACAGCACTCCTCAGAGAGGTCTCCTTTAGCCACTATATATAAATAATCACACCTCACCCCCTAATTGGACTTCCCTGGCGGCTCAGACGGTAAAGTGTCTGTCTACAGTTCGGGAGACCCAGGTTTGATCTCTGGGTTGGGAAGATCCCCTGGAGAAGGAAATGGCAATCCACTCCAGTACTATTGCCTGGAAAATCCCATGGATAGAGGAGCCTGGTAGGCTACAGTCCATGGGGCTGCAAAGAGTTGGACATGACTGAGCGACTTCACTTCACTTCACCCCTTAATTACTCTAGCTCATCACTGTGTGTGAATCAGACATTTTGGTTAAACAAGTATGACTCCAGGTTTACAAATAATCAAAGAACTTCTTAAAATTAGGTTACAGATAAGAAAAGAATTTTGAAATATGCCTTCTCATATCTGATCTATGAATATAGAATTCAATGCTTTGAACTGTGATATTATAACATCTAGAAAAGATCAGATTCTTCAGTGTTGATGGCTACATTCTCAAAACCATAAAATGTTACTTGTTCCAAGGATAGGATAAAATTAAAGACCTCTTAAATTAAAGGACAGAGATAAAAGTCCTTATTGGTAATATGATCTCTCTCTTCTCTTCTATTCTCCCTCTTCACATGTACACACACACACACACATGCCCGCGTGTATTATGGTTATGTATTTTATTAAAAGGATGATACCAGTAGAAGGACAATTAACTAATAAGTTACTGTACACAGGAAACACATTCAATCTCTGTGACCATCTCTTTCTGAAGTCTTATCTGGCACTTGGCTTAATTCCCATGAAGGGTGCTTTGGTCCAATATAACCTTTGAAGATTATACTGGTGAAACATAATCTTAATTTATATTGTCCAGAACCTTGCAGATTATAGTTATGAGGAAATGAAATGTGTTCTGATTAGACAGAATAGATGAAAAGGAAGACACTGATAATATCAAATTTTAAGATTAGTTGAATATCCAGAAAAAAATTATTGAGCACTTACCATACTCTAGGAATTAAAACAAGCACTTCAAATAGACAGGTTTAGCCTCTTTCTTACAGAGTTTTACATAAATAGTGGGGGGGGGGCGGGTTAGGGAGAAGCAGACCAAATTTGGGTTGTAAAAAAGAAGATACAGTTTTAAGGATCAAGTGAACAGCACTGAATGAATTTGAAGAACTAAAAATGAAAGGATGATAAGGATGATAATATACTCTTTTGAATATCACTTTATACTTTATACTGGAATAGGTGAATTTAACTCAGATGACCATTATATCTACTATTGTGGGCAAGAATCCCTTAGAAGAAATGGAGTAGCCATCATGGTCAATATCGCATAGGAACCTGGAATGTTAGGTCCATGAATCAAGGCAAAGTGGAAGTGGTCAAACAGGAGATGGCAAGAGTGAACGTTGACATTTTAGGAATCAGTGAACTAAAATGGACTGAAAAGGGAGAATTTAACTCAGATGACCATTATATCTACTACTGTGGGCAAGAATCCCCTAGAGGAAATGGACAAGGCACCACAGTCAACAAAAGAATCCAAAACGCAGTACTTGAATGCAATCTCAAAAATGACAGAATAATCTCTGTTCGTTTCCAAGGCAAACCATTCAGTATCACAGTAGTCCAAGTCTATGCCCCGACCAGTAACACTGAAGAAGCTGAAGTTCGACGGTTCTATGAAGACCTACAAGACCTTTTGGAACTAACACCCAAAAAAGATGTCCTTTTCATTATAGGGGACTGGAATGCAAAAGTAGGAAGTCAAGAAACACCTAGAGTAACAGGCAAATTTAGCCTTGGAGTACAGAATGAAGCAGGGCAAAGGCTAATAGAGTTTTGCCAAGAGAACACACTGGTCATAGCAAACACCCTCTTCCAACAACACAAGAGAAGACTCTACACATGGACATCACCAGATGGTCAACAGCGAAATCAGATTGATTATATTCTTTGCAGCCAAAGATGGAGAAGCTCTATACAGTCATCAAAAACAAGACCAGGAGCTGACTGTGGCTCAGATCATGAACTCCTTATTGCCAAATTCAGACTGAAATTGAAGAAAGTAGGGAAAACCACTAGACCATTCAGGTATGACCCAAGTCAAATCCCTTATGATTATACAGTGGAAGTGAGACATAGATTTAAGAGACTAGATCTGATAGAGTGCTTGATGAACTATGGAATGAGATTTGTGACATTGTACAGGAGACAGGGATCAAGACCATCTCCATGGCAAAGAAATGCAAAAAAGCAAAATGGCTGTCTGGGGACGCCCTACAAATAGCTGTGAAAAGAAGAGAAACGAAAAGCAAAGGAGGAAAGGAAAGACATAAGCATCTGATTACAGAGTTCCAAAGAATAGCAGGAGACATAAGAAAGCCTTCCTCAGTGATCAATGCAAGAAATAGAGGAAAACAACAGAATGGGAAAGACTAGAGATCTCTTCAAGAAAATTAGAGATACCAAGGGAAGATTTCATGCAAAGATGGGCTCAATAAAGGACAGAAATGGTAAGGACCTAACAGAAGCAGAAGATATTAAGAAGAGGTGGCAAGAATACACAGACAAACTGTACAAAAAAGATCTTCTCGACCCAGATAATCATGATGGTGTGATCACTGACCTAGAGCCAGACATCCTGGAATGTGAAGTTAAGTGGGCCTTAGAAAGCTTCACTACGACAAAGCTAGTGGAGGTGATGGAATTCCAGTTGAGCTATTTCAAATCCTGAAAGATGATGCTATGAACGTGCTGCACTCAATATGCCAGCACATTTGGAAAACTCAGCAGTGGCCACAGGACTGGAAAAGGTCAGTTTTCATTCCAATCCCAAAATAAGGCAATGCCAAAGTATGATTAAACTACCACACAATTGCACTCATCTAACACGCTAGTAAAGTAATGCTCAAAATTCTCCAAGCCAGGCTTCAGCAATATGTGAACCGTGAACCTCCAGATGTTCAAGCTGGTTTTAGAAAAGGCAGAAATTGCCAACATACGCTGGATCATCGAAAAATCAAGAGAGTTTCAGAAAACCATCTATTTCTGCTTTATTGACTATGCCAAAGCCTTTGACTGTGTGGATCACAATAAACTGTGGAAAATTCTTCAAGAGAGGGGAATGCCAGACCACTTGACCTGCCTCTTGAGAAACCCGTACACAGGTCAGGAAGTAACAGTTAGAACTGGACATGGAACAACAGACTGGTTCCAAATAGGAAAAGGAGTACGTCAAGGCTGTATATTGTCACCCTGCTTATTTAACTTCTATGCAGAGTACATCATGAGAAACGCTGGGCTGGGAGAAGTACAAGCTGGAATCAAGATTGCCGGGAGAAATACCAATAACCTCAGAAAAGCAGATGACACCACCCTTATGGCAGAAAGTGAAGAGGAACTCAAAAGCCTCTTGAAGAAAGTGAAAGAGGAGAGTGAAAAAGTTGGCTTAAAGCT
>NW_011495079.1:3743287-3754518 GCF_000754665.1 Bison bison bison
AGCATATTCAAAAGCAGAGACATTACTTTGCCAACAAAGGTCCGTCTAGTCAAGGCTACGGTTTTTCCAGTGGTCATGTATGGATGTGAGAGTTGGACTGTGAAGAAAGCTGAGCACCGAAGAATTGATGCTTTTGAACTGTGGTGTTGGAGAAGACTCTTGAGAGTCCCTTGGACTGCAAGGAGATCCAACTAGTCCATTCTAAAGGAAATCAGCCCTGGGTGTTCATTGGAAGGACTGATGCTGAAGCTGAAACTCCAATATTTTGGCCACCTCATGCAAAGCGTTGACTCACTGGAAAAGACTCTTATGCTGAGAAATATTGAAGGCAGGAGGAGAAGGGGATGACAGAGAATGAGATGGCTGGATGGCATCACCAACTCGATGGACATGAGTTTGGGTGAACTCCAGGAGTTGGTGATGGACAGGGAGGCCTGGTGTGCTGTATTTCATGGGGTCGCAAAGAGTTGGACACGACTGAGCAACTGAACTGAACAGAACTGAACTTATAATTTATATGGTACTTTAACAGCATTTTTACTTAATTTCAAGTATAAAATAATTTAAAAGTTAAGTTGCATAGAATGAAAGATAAAAATCATATGATCATCTCAACAGAAGCAGAAAAAGCTTTTGACAAAATTCAACATCTTTTCATGATAAAACACTAAAAAAAATTGGGTATAGAAAGAACATATCTCAACATAATAAAGGCCACATGTGACAAACCCATGATGGCTAACATCATACTCTGTGGTGAAAAGCTGAAAACTTTTCCTCTAAGACAAGAGGGTACTTACTCTCATCACTCCTATTTAACATAGTTCCATAAGTACCAGCCAGAGTAATCATGCAAGAAAAATAAATAAAAGGTATACAAATCAGAAAGAGAAGAGCAAAACTGTCTTTGTCTGCAGACAATATGATCTCATACGTGGAAAAATTCTAAAGACTCCACCTCCATCTTTGGCTCTCAGATTCCAATGAAATCCACCAAAAGCCTTAGCACTAATCAACAAATTAAGTTGCAGGATACAAAACCAACATATAAAAATCATCCACATTTCTATATACTAACAAGACATCTGAACAATAAATAAAGAAAACAACCCTATTCATTACAGTATCAAAAACAATGCAATACTTAGGTATAAATTTAACCAAGGAGGTGAAAGATCTATACACTGAAAACTATACCACTTAAATGAAAATGAAGACACAAACATATGGAAAGACATTCTGTGTTCATGGATTAGAAGAATTAATATTGATAGAGGTTTCATACTATCCCCAAACCATCTATGGATTCAACACAATATCTATAAAAAATCCAATGACATTTTCCACAGAAACAGAAAAAGCAAAACTTAATGGTAAATCTTTTGAACTGTGGTGTTAGAGAAGACTCTTGAGAGTCCATTGGACAGCAAGGAGATACAACCAGTCCATCCTAAAGGAAATCAATTCTGAATATTCCTTGGAAGGACTGATGCTAAAGATGAAACTCCAATACTTTGGCCACCTGATGTGAAGAACAGACTCATTTGAAAAGATCTTGATGCTGGGAAAGATTGAAGGAGAGAGGAAAAGGGGATGACAGAGGATGATATGGTTGGATGGCATCACTGACTCAATGGACATTGAGTTTGAGTAGGCTCCATGAGTTGGTGATGGACAGGGAAGCCCGGCGTGCTGCAGTCCATGGAGTCATAAAGAGTTGGACATGACTGAGAGACTGAACTGAACTGAAATGTTAAATCATTTTGCCTTGATGACCAATCATATTTGCATTCACAGGAACAGAGAAAGAAAGCAAAAGCAAATTAAAGTCAGATCATTGAAATCTGAGATCCATAGATCTGTGTGAGGAAGAAGAAAATGGATCTGAGTAGTTGACTGAAAGAAGTCAACATTTAAAAATGCTCTAAAACTTTTGTTTTTAATTTAAAAAATAAAAAACATTCTAGGGCAGTTCACAAAGAGCACAAGAATCACCTTAGGAGTTTATTGTGAAAATCTACCTCTAGACATTCTGATTTAAAAGTAGAGCTCAGAAAGACTTTTTAAAAATACTATGCTACAGATGAGAAATCTGGAGATCAGGATGATTTATCTAAGGAGTAGAACCTAGATTCAAACACAAGTCTCTTTCAGTTCAAAGTTCCTGTTCTCTACACTATAATGTTTCTCTAAGTTACAAATACATGTTATTTCCATGGAATTCTCCAGGCCAAAACACTGGAGTGGGTAGCCTTTCCTTTCTCTAGGGGATCTTCCCAATCCAGGGACCAAACCCAGGTTTCCCGCATTGCAGGTGGATTCTTTACCAACTGAGCCACAAAGGAAGCCCATAATGTTACTCTAAGTTACAAATACATGTTATTGAAGAAATTAGTATAATTCCTTAATGTGAGGACTCAGTAAATTAGTGAAGTTGATGAGAATAATTATGACAATAAAGATCTTTAAATGTTTCGGGAAGTGACACCATGTTAAGTAAAAGCAAGATTATAGGGTAAAAAGAAAATCTTCTTCAAAGCTAGAATAGATTTATTTCAGTAACATAGAATAGATGATTATAGGAAAAGATATAACATAGTCAATGTTTGTCTCATTTATTTTAGGGGCAAGCTATTTCCACTTTTATTAATATATATTTCTCACTGGTTCATTATCCTGGTTCATTTTAGAACTTTTTCATTCCCTGTCAAATTCACTGTCTTGACTACCTCATTCTTTCTGCAAATGAAGACTGTTTCTCATTATTAATTATTTGGTAGAATAAACTGGCAGCTATCAACTAAATGGAACTGTTGTGAAACTAAGCAACCAAAATATTTAAACTTTAAAAAGCATAGATAATAGAAATAAAAATTCTGGCAAAAGCAAGCTAAAATAATACCAGACAATTTTAAAATTCTAAGCCTGAGATTAAAGCAGGCCGCATAGAATATTTTCCATCTACTGTTATTGACTTTGACTGTATTGTAGAGAATCTAATTCTTCATCTGTTAGAGGCTGAATTGATCCCAATATTCAGTAGTCATGTCTCAAATGGTCCCATGATAAAATACATTAGAAGCATGAGCGAGTTCAGTAATTTTTTTTTTTTTTTTTTTGGTTACTAGTTCAATACTCCATTAGAATTAATTGTTCTTCAAGGTGAAAAACATTTCCCGGAACACAAAGATAAGTGATTATCACCACTGACGTGTCTCTTTAAGCTCAGGCTCTAGAATGATTTCCTTTGGCATTAGGAAGCAAAATGGGATTCCTTTACAATGGCAGGCTGTCCAAAGCCTTTATTCCAAAACAGGATCAAGAATTCTAAAATGCACAGCATGAAACAGAGTTACAAATCAGGTGCATTATGGCAAATGAATGAGGTCAATGTGACAAGCGGCTGAGAGTTGTCAAAAATTAACTTCATCATTATCTGGAGAGCAAGGTTAGAACGTTGAATTATTATCAAATTTTCAAGAAAACATTTCAGTTAACTCATGAGAAAAAAATATCGATTCTCAGGGAAATCATAATAGCTGAGTTTTCTGTTGGGAAGATTAAATTCAAGTTAGATATTATAGAGAGATCACAGAGAATGGAAATATCAAAACAAAGATTGGCTGATGTTATATCTGCAGAGTGATCACAAAACTTCATGAAATTCAAATATATAGAAGTTTAATTAGGAAGGAAGTTTGCTGCCTTTGGATAATTTAACAGAATGCTCTTAGGATTAAGAGATATTTTACTGTCAAACACGTTTCAAAATGTGCACACGATACAGTACTATGCACCACATCATAATCAGCAAGAATAATTAACAATTAGCGGGAGAAAAAAACCAGGGTGTGAAATAATATGAGAGAAATATAAAATATAAAAGTGAAATAATATAAAAGAAATATACACAGAGTTAAATTGCACAAAACTTGCCAACACAACTCCATTCAAATAATAACACTTAGGTGCTGCTAAAGTGTCTAGGTTTCCCCCCAGGAGAAAAAATACGTATTTCATCCCTGATGCTTCTTATTTATTTCTTAGATACATGGGATGGTGACACAATAATGCCTTTTAAAATTTATATCTGAAAAAATGATTTCCTGAAACCTAAATTCTGAAATTTGCTCTAAAGATCTTTATGCTATCATCAAATTTCTCTAAGGCATGCTATGTTCACATTTTTTTTTTTTTTTTAAATATGTTCACATTTTAAAAGTGTGTACATTGTTTACACACAGAGGGAAAGCTGATACATGACTTGGGAAAACAAATGAAATGACTAGAAAATGTTTTTCAGATAATTTTATATTCTTTCAAAAATCTAAGTTTCAGGGGTTGATAAAGAATGTGAAGATATTTATATTTTTTCAAAATTTACATTCTAGATTATATAATGTCTTAATTCAACTTAGAAAATGATTCCATTTGCATATTATAAAAGAACCTAAAACAGACTGACTTTTGAATTAAAATTTTGCAAGATAAAATGCAATTTTAACTTGAGCTTCCTTTCACATTAAATGTAAAACCTTCTATCAGATACATTCAATCATTGTAAGAATTTAATTCCTAATTCACTTATTTTAGTAAAATTTTTCAAACTACCATCTTAAGGCTAATATTTTAATAAAACCAAAATTTCCAATTCAAAAATAAAAGTTCTTACATAAGATGGCTGATTTTATATTTTAAATTACTGAATTAGAGTGCCCTCTACTGGATAAAAAAGGCAATAAAAGTTAAAATGACAAAGAATAGTTAAAATACCTAAAAAATTCAAGCCAAGTCATTAATATGTAAAATACATTTATTAAAAACATAAATGCTACACAACAGATTTTCCTTTACTTTGATTTTTTCTAAATTACTTCTGGAATTATCTGTCATATGACAACAAATAAGTTGAACATTTCATATCATATAAACTTAAATTTTAACTGAACTCAAACACCTGTCCTTCAGCCAGTAATGTGAATAATAAAAGTGTTTTCCACATTTAACATTCCATTATAATATAGAAATAACTGAAACTTATGATTATGGCTGAACTACAGTTTGAATTTTCCTTAATGATGAACTGAAACCTCCCTACTTCAAGAGAGCTCTTAAACTGCACAGTAGAATTAGGCTGGGCACCAGAAGTCTGAGATTTATTTAGATCTAAAATTCCGTAATTCTGTGGTTTTAGCAAGACCTCAGTTAAGACTCATTATCTGAGGTCTGGATTACTTCAGTAAGGTCGTAGCAGATTTTGGGTCCTCTAGACCAATAATATACATGTTAGTAATAGTTTTTCAAAGAACAATGTTCAGAATCACCCAAAACAATTCTGTTTCAGTTGTTCTGCCATGGTAGCTGAGGATGTCTGCATTTTTTGAAGCTTTCTAGATAAGTCTAATGTACGACCATTGCTAAGAATCACTGTTTGAGTCTCTCCCTAGAAAATCTGACATCGAGGTACCACTTCTAACTTCTAAAAATGTCACCTTCATAAATGGACTCCCACACTCAAGAGTTATTCTCCTCAGCATCAAAATTAAACTTCTGACTAGCTTCCCAATCTAATTATCTCCCCTGTTCTGTAACGAAATAGTTGAGTGGTAAGACTGCCTTTGTCCAGATCCAGTAAATACCAGACTGGCCCTGCTATTTACTGTGTAAACTTAGGAAGGACATACAAGTTCTCTGTGCCTCCATTTTTCTTATCTATAAAATGGGAGGAGTAATACTACCTATCTCACAGGGTTAGCATGAGGATTAAATCAATTAATAAAAAGTGTTATGTCAATGTTAAAAATTATTATGACTTAACCAGCTTCACTCTCTACTACTTTTCAAAACAAACTCTCATGGTAAATTATCCTCATTTTAAGTGCTAGGCCTTACCTTTGGGCTTTTGCACATTATGTTTCTGCAGACTGAAATTCTCTCCCATTCATTCATTCCAATACAAGTGCAGAGATTATTTCCCCTTCCTCCAGATTAAGATTTAATTTCTCCCTACCTCCATGAAGATGTCAATGAATACCTATAAATCATTAACCTCTTCCTTAAAAAAATTTCCTTTGGCTACAGGGTAATTTATTATAAGAAATAGAGCTGGGAATTAATGACACTGGCTCTGAGTTTGAATCCTAGATCTGTAACTTACCAGCTGAGTCATGTCCAAATCTATAACTCCATTATTAGGATTACTGTATGGATTAGGTGGCTTAAGTAATATAAAGCATTAAAACATCAAATAGCAAGCATCTAATAAATGTCAATTCTTATAATATTTATTTGTTTTTTATACTAGTCTTGTCTACACACAGTGATTTAAGACTTCTTGGAGCAGAAATTCTGAACTCCTCGAAGTTAGAAACCACATCTCATTACTGCTATTATAAGTGCTATAGCTCACAACACTGTAATGACCATTTATATTAAATGATCTATAAGTACTCATATAAATTTTTTGTATAATTTGAGAGTATAATTCATTTTAAAAACTTGGAAAAACAATCTTGATAAATAGAAAGAGACATTCGACAAAACAGGAATTAACCAAATACAACGCAGGCTGTAGAGAAGAGTTAAATAAATTGCATTGCTTTTTAAATATTCAATAACAGGTTTCTATCAGATTCAACTTCTGAAAGTCAACTTTCAATAATGCATTTTAGGCATCTAAAATCCTTTAGATTTTTCTCATTTCCTAAAAAATAAATACCAGACTTCTCAGCCTGACATTCAAAATCATCCATGGCCTGAACTCATTCTATCTTCTAATCTTATCTCCATTGTCCCCCTTTATGAACTTTATTATTCCAGGTAAATAGAACTATTTGCTTTTACTCATGTGTACCCTCTGCTTTTCTGCTTCATGTAACCTTTAATATTTTCATATGATAATATTTTCAAAGAACACAATATAAAGTTTCATTATAGAAACAAAGAGTGATGGCTTTTATGGACATATAAGCTTGAATTTTGAACTTAAGTTCAACTTAGGAGCATTAATTTCTCCCTTAGTACTGTCACAGTCTTTTTTTTTTTTTTTTTTTACAAAAAAAGCAGTCTTTGACTTACAAAACAAATTGGCCACCACTCACCCCAAATTATGTCACCCTCTCAATGCCAAAAGCCCTTGCCATTACTACTCAAAAGATATAAGTTTGAATTATGGTCTCCAAGTAGAGCATGCAGACCCTAGGGTGCACAAGATACCAACTGAATAAAAGAAAAAGATTAGATCATCCATTTTACACTTTATCATCCTCACTTGAATTTCTCTTGTAGTATATGCCCCATAATTTATAGCATATATTCTTAAAAATTATAAATAAATACATTTGGGATGTTTGCTCAAAATTTGTTTACTACTGGTACATAACAAGATAAGTCTTGAAACCACTGGTCTAGAATATCAGGTCTTTCAGAAAATTTTGGGGTTGAGGAATAGAAGACAGAAATAGCCACTTTAGAGATATCTTTAGATATGGACCTAAATACTATGTATTGTTTATGTAGGATAAATATGTCTTAATTTCTAATCAACTTTCAAGGAAATGTGGAAATGTAACTGGTTTATAATTTGAGTTAGCATAGGCCTGTTGTAGATTTAAAAAAAAAAACAACAAGGAGTTTTGCCCTAACATTAAAGTTAGTACAGTAAATATTTCATTACTATAAAAATATCATTTGGGAAAACCTACAAGTATTTACTTCATTATACATATACTTAATCAATTATGAATAATTATACTCATAAAGAGCTTTTATTGGAGCCAATAATGTGATGTTTTTCAAAACACAGTAAAAGGAAAAAAAAAAAAAACAGGCCTAGAAGGTATGACTGGCCTTGGACCTAGACTAGCAAATACTACCCTGGGAAAATGTCACTTTAAGTAATAGTAAGTAACTAAATGTTCTCATACAGTAGTATACTTAGAAAACTTTTTTTAGCCTTCATCAATAAAATGCCATACTTAACACGATCCACTCTATTACCAGTTTTTGAAGAAAGTATAATATTTCCATAACAAATTAAGTACTAAAAGTCATAAAAGGTTTCATATCATAATAATGCTTTTCCTTTAATACCAATGCATCCTATAAATCCTTCTATAGGACTAAAGACAGATATAAAAATCTTGACTTTAAACTGACTGATTATAGTTTTTCTTGATATTGTATCAATATAAAAATTCAACTAAGCAAGAATCTCTTACTCATGATTCAGATTCTGAGCTTACAGTTTGCATACAAACTATTGGGATTTGTGTAAGATTATGAAAATATTCAGGTCAAACTATCCACAGTGACTGTCTCCTACTATGATTTATAAAGTGGGCAGGAAGTATACACTCATGGCTCAGCTATGTCTTTCTTCTTTCAAGATGGTGTTAGACTCAGATGACAGAGAAAACAGGGAAAAAAGACAAAAAGGAAGATTTTCTTCTTTCTTTGGAAACCACTGTCATTATGCCCAATAAAACTAAAAGAACATAATCAAAGGGACTATGAATTTATATGCTACAAGGGTCTAACAGTGGTGAGATCATCGCAAACCATAAGTGATTTATCAAAGCGTTTCTTCCCTACACATGCTGTGAGAATGAAACACCAATAAATATCAGGGAAGCGCAATGGAGAGCCTGACATTTGACCCTGGCTAAATCTAAAGGTAAGATAACACATAAATCCCATGGTTTTCAGGTACACAGTGAACTGGCAAAGACAGACATATTGTCTTCTTTCCCCCCTTACTTACTACACTCTGGCTTCCATTTTTCCCAAGTTCTTCCTCTGAAATCTTGCTCAAATTATCTAAGTAGTGGTCTGATATTGTGTGGCACAAATCTTCAAATGAATAATCCTTTTCTTGACAGAGTTTTATTTCATCCAAGAGTTTTGATAATTCACCAGTCACAGTTTCACCTATAAGAAGAGAGTAATTTTTCAGAAGGTTCAAAAAAGAATACTTCTAAAACTTCATGCTAAATAATAAAAATATAACCAGAATAGTGCTAGAACTCAAAACACGGCAAACAAAATTATCAGAAAGTTTATTTTGCTGAAAGTAAGGTACTAACACCTCCAAGGTAAGAGAAACCTCAGTAAAACAGTATGCACTGAGAGAGGGCCTCAGAGGGCAGACAGACTGAAACCACAATCACAGAAAACTAACCAATCTAATCACATGGACCACATTTTGTCTAACTCAATGAAACTAAGCTATGCCATGTAGGGCATCAAGATGAACAGGTCATGGTGAAGAGTTCTGGCAAAATGTGGTCCACTGGAGAAGGGAATGGCAGACCACTTCAGTATTCCTGCCTTGAGAACCCCATAAACAGTATGAAAAGGCAAAAGATAGGACACTGAAAGAGGAACTCCCCAGGTTGGTAGGTGCCGAATACACTACTGGAGATCAGTGGAGAAATAACTCCAGAAAGAATGAAGAGACGGAGCCAAAGCAAAAACAATACCCAGTCGTGGATGTGACTGGTGACAGAAGCAAGGTCCGATGCTATAAAAGCAATATCGCATAGGAACCTGGAATGTCAGGTCCATGAATCAAGGCAAATTGGAAGTGGTCAAACAGGAGATGGCAAGAGTGAACGTTGACATTTTAGGAATCAGTGAACTAAAATGGACTGGAATGGGTGAATTTAACTCAGATGACCATTATATCTACTACTATGGGCAAGAATCCCCTAGAAGAAATGGACTAGGCATTATAGTCAACAAAAGAGTCCAAAATGCAGTACTTGGATGCAATCTCAAAAATGACAGAATGATCTCTGTTCGTTTCCAAGGCAAACCATTCAATATCACGGTAATCCAAGTCTATTCCCCAACCGGTAACACTGAAGAAGCTGAAGTTGAACGGTTCTATGAAGACCTGCAAGAGCTTTTAGAACTAACACCCAAAAAAGATGTCCTTTTAATTATAGGGGACTGGAATACAAAAGTAGGAAGTCAAGAAACACCTGGAGTAACAGGCAAATTTGGCCTTGGAGTACAGAATGAAGCAGGGCTAATAAGAGTTTTGCCAAGAAAACAAACTGGTCATAGAAAACACCCTCTTCTAACAACATAGACATCACCTGATGGCCAACACCGAAATCAGACTGACTATATTCTTTGCAGCCAAAGATGGAGAAGCTCTATACAGTCAGCAAAAACGAGACCGGGAGCTGACTATGGCTCAGATCATGAACTCCTTATTGCCAAGTTCAGACTTGAATGGAAGAAAGTAGGGAAAACCACTAGACCATTCAGGTATGATCTAAATCAAATCCCTTACGATTATACAGTGGAAGTGACAAATAGATTTAAGGCACTAGACCTGATAGAGTGTCTGATGAACCATGGACATTGTACAGGGGACAGGGATCAAGACCATCCCCAAGAAAAAGAAATGCAGAAAAGCAAAATGGCTGTCTGGGGAGGCCTTATAAATAGCTGTGAAAAGAAGAGAAGCCAAAGGCAAAGGAGAAAAGGAAAGCTATACCCATTTGAATTCAGAGTTCCAAAATATAGGAAGGAGAGAGAAGAAAGCCTTCCTCAGTGATCAGTGCAAAGAAATAGAGGAAAACAACAGAATGGGAAAGACTAGAGATCTCTTCAAGATATTAGAGATATCAAGGGAATATTTCATGCAAAGATGGGCTCAATAAAGGACAGAAATGGTATGGACCTAACAGAAGCAGAAAATATTAAGAAGAGGTGGCAAGAATACACAGAAGAACTGTACAAAAGAGATCTTCACACCCAGATAATCACGATGGTGTGATCACTCACCTAGACCCAGACATCCTGGAATATGAAGTCAAGTGGGCCTTAGGAAGCATCATTATGAACAAAGCTAGTAGAGGTGATAGAACGCCAGCTGAGCTATTTCAAATCCTAAAAGATAATGCTGTGAAAGTGCTGCACTCAATATGCTACCGTTTGGAAAACTCAGCAGTGGCCACAGGACTGGAAAAGGTCAGTTTTCATTCCAATCCCAAAGAAAGGCAATGCCAAAGAATGTTCAAACTACCACACAATTGCATTCATCTCACACACTAGTAAAGTAATGCTCATAATTCTCCAAACCAGGCTTCAGTGATACGTGAACCATGAACTTCCAGATGTTCAAGTTGGTTTTAGAAAAGGCAGAGGAACCAGAGATCAAATTGCCAACATCCACTGGATCATGGAAAAAGCAAGAGAGTTCCAGAAAAACATATATT
>NW_011495079.1:3754618-3756440 GCF_000754665.1 Bison bison bison
AGATCAAATTGCCAACATCCACTGGATCATGGAAAAAGCAAGAGAGTTCCAGAAAAACATATATTTCTGCTTTATTGACTATGCCAAAGTCTTTGACAGTGTGGATCACATAAACTGTGAAAAATTCTGAAAGAAATGGGAATACCAGACCACCTGACCTACTTCTTAAGAAATCTGTATGCAGGTCAGGAAGCAACAGTTAGAACTGGACACAGAGCAACAGACTGGTTCTAAATAGGAAAAGGAGTACGTCAAGGCTCTATATCATCACCCTGCTTATTTAACGTTTATGCAAAGTACATCATGAGAAATGCGGGGCTGGATGAAGCACAAGCTGGAATCAAGATTGCAGGGAGAAATATCAATAACTTCAGTTATGCAGATGACATCACCCTTATGATAGGAAGTGAAGAAGAACTAAAGAGCCTCTTGATGAAAGTGAAAGAGGAGAGTAAAAACGTTGGCTTAAAGTTCAACATTCAGAAAACAAAGGTCATGGCATCTGGTCCCATCACTTCATGGCAAATAGATGGGGAACAGCGGAAACAGTGACAGATTTTATTTTGGGGGGCTCCAAAATCACTGCAGATTGGAAACTGCAGTCATGAAATTCAAAGACACTTGCTCCTTGGAAGAAAAATTATGACCAAACTAGACAGCATATTAAAAAGCAGAGGCATTACTTTGACAACATAGGTCCGTCTCATCAAGGCTATGGTTTTTCCAGTAGTCATGCATGGATTCACAATTGGACTATAAAGAAAGCTGAGCACCGAAGAATTAATGCTTTTGAACTGTGGTGTTGGAGAAGACTCTTGAGAGTCCCTTGAACTGCAAGGAGATCCAACCAGTCCATTCTAAACGAGATCAGTCCTGGGTGTTCATTGGAAGGACTGATGTTGAAGCTGAAACTCCAATACTTTGGCCACCTGATGCGAAGAGCTGACTCGTTTGAAAATACCCTAGTGCTGAGAAAGATTGAAGGCAGGAAGAGAAGGGGACAACAGAGGATGAGATGGTTGGATAGTATCACTGACTCAATGGACATGAGTGGGTAAACTCCAGGAGTTGGTGATGGACAGGGAGTCCTGGCGTGCTGTGGTCCACGGGGTTGCAAAGAGTTGGACACGACTGAGTGACTGAATTGAACTGAACTGAAACCATAATTAGTACAATAATATTAAAAGACAAAAAGAAATTCCAATTTTGTCTATTTTTTTTCTTTATTAAAATAAAAGTAAGTACTGAAGGTTTACACAAATGTAGTAAATAAAATCATTTGGAATTACAATTCCTAAAACTTCACTTATAATAGCATTTAATTTCAAAAGTCTTTTAGAACAGTAGTCCTGAACATTTTTGGCACCAGGGACTGGTTTTGTGGAAGACAGTTTTCCCACAGTCAGCTTTGGGGGGATGGTTTTGGGATGATTCATGCACATTACACGTATTGTGTACTTTATTACTGTTATATCAGTTCCACCTCATATCACCAGGCATTAGATTCTGGAGGTTGGGGACCTCAACCCAAGCATTTGTGGGCATTTTACTTTAGTGACAGAATTCATTCAACATTAAAAAAATTGAAATAGTGCTGGGATTCTACTTTCTAGGTTCAACAAAAACAAATAGTAGAACATATTTAAACAAATAATTATGTAACCATTAAAGGGATAACAGAAGGAACAGATATATAATATGCATCAACTATGGACATGAATATTTCATAAGTTACATGCAAATACTCATTTTTTTCTAATTATTCTCAGAAAGCAACTTTATCCCAATGATTTATTCTAAAAAAAAAAAAAAAAAAAAAAGC
>NW_011495079.1:3756540-3762326 GCF_000754665.1 Bison bison bison
GTCAACTGTGAAATATCCACTCAATGTAAGCTTCATGTCAGCAGGGATTGCTATTTCCCTTGATCACCATTGTATCTCAGGACTAAGAATAGTGTCTGATAAACAGTAGGAACTCAATAAATATTGACTGAATAATGGATAAAATATAGAATATAAGATATAACTTATTAGACCTTAAATTTTCACAAGTTTGAGCCCTTTTGTGCATACAGCATAAAATTGTGCATAACAGTCTAATATCATCTCAAGAGTTTTATAATTAGCTACTCACTTTTGGTCTTCTGGGAAGGAGATTCAACAGGAGATGAAATATGTGTTTCTTGCGTCATATCTTCCTGTATGTGCTCTTCAAGGACTGTTGGTCTTCCCACGCCTTCTAAATATTCTGTGTATATAAGTTTTTGAAATTACATAGTTGAATTCATATATGTTAAAAACTCTAACTTGGTTTTACTTTTGATGGACACTTTTTCAGTTATTTCTTCATATCTTAAGTTTTTCAAAAAATCTTCAAAAAACCAAAGTAAAAGCTCTTCATGATGAGCTATTAATTTAAAGCTTTTAAATTAAAACATAAAAAATATTTCAAGAGAGACTCATGAATCCTTTTCATGAAAAGTAAACTTTTGTCACATTCTTTCCTTAAAAATAAATGTACCAGTTGAAGATAAATAGCATCCTTGGTTTCCTTAAATATATTCTATCTGGAGGTTTAAAGGAGAAGGCAATGGCCACCCACTCTAGTACTCTTGCCTGGAAAATCCCATGGATGGAGGAGCCTGGTGGGCTGCAGTCCATGGGGCCACAAAGAGTCGGACACGACTGAGCGACTTCACTTTGACTTTTCCCTTTCATGCATTGGAGAAGGAAATGGCAACCCACTCCAGTGTTCTTGCCTAGAGAATCCAAGGGATGGCGGACCCTGGTGGGCTGCTGTCTATGGGGTCACACGAGTCAGACACGACTGAAGTGACTTAGCAGCAGGAGGTTTAAAACTCTCTGACTGATGCTTTTAATAGACCATGTCCATAAACAGGGATATAAAATTTAGATGCATATAACAACCAGTCAGGTAACATAAATAAATGAAGTGGGGTAAGCATAATTTGCAATGGTGTTACAATCTTGTGAGATAAACATAATTGCGTATTGAACTGTTGTTCAACAAAAAAATAATGTTTTTTGCATTATTCTTGAAGCAGTATTCTTCACTCAGCACCTCACTCATTTTTCCAACTTTGATGAGGATATAGTAATAATAAAACTTAAATATTGCTTTCTATACACTCAGCACTGTTTTAAGTATTTGATAATAATTAACTCATTTAACCTTCTCAAAACTATGACACAGGTACTATTATTATTTCAGCTTTAAAGATGAAAACTAAAGGGGAAGGATTATTAACTTGGCCATGTTTATTCAGCTAGTATATAGCGAACACAGAGATAAAAGAATCATCTCACTTTTCTCTCAATCATAAAGAAAACAGCATCTGAATGCAGGGATATGTCAGCTAACACTTAATCTCAATGATACAGAAGAAAACAGAAAGCCTGCAAAGCCTGGTTAACCAGAGAGCAGATGCACCATCTAAAGTTCAGCCATGAAGTAAAATGAAACCTTGCATTTTTTGAGAAACCAAAACTCTGGAGTGTTATCTGAAATCCTAGATTTTTAAATGCTGAAAGCTAATTCAATTTTACAGAAACACAGCATGAGCCAAAGTATGTGATCTAAACAAGGTGTATCTGCTATTGCCCAAAAGGCATTCATCAGAGTTTGTAGCCTCTAAGGGATTAAATCAATAGACTCCTCACCAAGGGTATCTTTTACTTGTGCTTCTTTATTCAGAAGGCACCCCTTTTTTCCTAAAATTCAGTTAAGACACTTTGTGCTTTCATGCCAACCACCTGTGTCTTCATACTATCCAAATGGTTTCTACCTAAGAGCAATTCTACTAGGCAAATTCTGCTAGGAAAAGAAAGCATCATATGGCATTCTATCATTACAATTTTTGACCCAGACAGTAATTTTACCTACTATAAATTGTATTTACTGCAATAACAAACTTTTTCATAAGATATTAAATGTGCCAGTGATTGAACACCAGGAATGTAGAGAATATAGATAATGTGTTCACATTCTAAAATTTGACAATAGCTATAAAAATTCAAAGAAGTAGCAAATACTCTATCACGAATTTACATACCTAATAACAAATAGTGACTATTTAAGAGAACACCTGTATAATAACATTTTCATCTAAGTTAAACCAATGCAATGTGTTAAAAGTGCCTGTAATTATGTCATGCCCCCTTTTCAGTGGACAGCATTTATTTGCTTCTCCCAAAAGATATATTAGGCACAAGTCTCAGTTTTTTTTAACTTCAGTTAGAGGCAAAAATCAAATACGAAATACAAAGTGCCTAGAAGGCAAAGACTGATTTAAAGGTTGCATACCACTCTTTTATTTTTCAGCTTTCATTCAACTTGATTTTAATTTCAGTTAATACGAAGAATCATACTTGTATTCTTCTCTGATTTATCTGTATAGCACTTGACTAGCAATTAACTTCTTTATTAATCAGAAAATTGTAGGGGCTTGAAGTTTTCTGAGAGGTTTTGGAAAATAAAGAGAGAAAAGAACATAATGACCTCCTGTAGTGAGTCTGTTCTCTTTCCCTCTTTGGGCTTTGTTGACTCCTGTATCTACATGTCTCCTGCCCAACTTGGTTTTAATTCATCTGAAAGCTGCTATTCAGCTTCTCAACTGATATCCTATGAAACCCATCCACCTCTCTTTATTACATGCACAGCCAGTCTGTAATGACTGTAGAGAATAATCCGCACTGAGCAGTGTAGGAACTAAATGCAAAGAAAAGAAAAAACATCCGTATTTTTAAGAGAACACACTGCACATCAGGCCTAACCACCAAGCAAAAAGAGAAAATCAAATGAGGAAGTATGTATCCTGCAAATGAAAAAATAGTACCCAGATGGTTGTCAAACATTAAGTAGATCTATTTTAACAACCAAAACTAACTACAGATATACTCAAATGATCTTTATTAACCCATAGGCTGGCAAGACTGAATTATCTTGTATTACTGGATTTGGTAGCAAATAATCTGTACTCTTTCAACAAAGGACAATTTTGTTGTTGTTAATTCAGCATTTATATATCAGTTCTACCACTTGGAATAGGATATATGTTTGAGCAAGTCACTTAGCTTCCTGGAGCTTCAATTTCCCTCATGTGCAAAAAGAAGAAGAAGAATATTTGATTGATCTACCTTACAGTTATAGAAATCAGACAAAATAATAGAAAATCCAAGTCAGAAAATTCTTAAAGCATTATTCAAATGTAAGATAATACCTCAGCATCACCACTTTATAGCCCCAATACCTTCAAGTTCATAACTACATATTTATTACACAGGCTTAATTAAAAATACTTTTTAATATCAAGTGAGTGAAAAAAATATTTTAGTTGAAAAACAGAAATAAAACATTAAAAGGTATTCATTATTCTTTAGTTTAAAAGTCTACCAGAAAAAAAATGCAAATAGTAACTTCATTCAAAAGTAAATGTTAACTCAAAACTCAAGAGAAAATTAGGACAGTTTTAATTTAATCTTAACTGTAAGGCAAACTCATCCATCATTCAATACTATTTACCTTGTAAGAGAGTTGCAATCTGGAGAGATTTCTGAGATGGATGCTCTTTCAAAATGTCTAAGACAGTTCTACCTAAGCTATCTTTTATGTTGGCATCAATTCCTGAAAGAAAAAGAAAAACCCACTAGATGTACATAGTGGAGTATCACCAGAAGATACTGTCAATACAAAACTGTTCTAATTTCAAAAGTATGCGACAAAGCACTTAAGGCAGTTTTTTTTTTTTAATTAAGCCCTACACACACACACACACACACACACACACATGATTTTAGTAAGAAAGAAGATGGAAATCTACTGATGCCAAAGACTTGGAACATTTTTGATAATGAATTAACTCTTAGAGGGCACTGACTCAAACATTAACTTTTCAGATTACAGCTATTTTAGGTTATAACTACTTAACTAAATTGTAGACTATCAAGTTGAAAAATATTAGAATGTAAATTCCTAAAGTATAAAGGTCATGTGATTTATATATTCTGTATAATATGATCTAAATAATAATAATGTACCATGTAAGCAATATAACAGCAGTCTTAGAATACTTTAGCATTCACAGAAGTTGGAAAAGTAGGACTATTTTGAATTATTGTCCAAATACTAAGTCAAATATTCCACATTTATTTATACATGATTATATTCAATATCAGCAATACTCATCAAATACCTGATGAGCAAACTTCCTAATGTGTGTAACTGAAATACCTTTGGAATACTTTTAATTCTGAAAATATTTATGGTAAAGAGGTTTTACTATAAAGAGTTTAATGTAGCAAATAGCAAAAATGTCTATAAACTTCCCAAATATCTAACTGCAAACAAAAACCAGTTTTCAGGATCTGGCCTCAAAAGTTAATTCATTATAATAAAATTATTAAATATTTGCTTAAATTTGTATAGAAATGTGTTACCAGCACACATTTAATTGATTACCTCATTTATTATATCACTGCATTACATATCAAAGTTACATATACAGGAAATTTCAACTTTGCATAAGAACAATCACAATGCAACAGTCTGCTAATACTTTTAACATTTTTACTAAGGAAAATAAACATGTCAAATATAGTTTATAACATAGAAGACTCACACATATTGTTCACAAGCATAAATTTGAGTCTATGCCTTTTGATCTTAAAAAAAATCTGACTTTGGTTTCAATTTTATTTCAATCATAATACACATATGGAGACAAACAAGCCTAATTTGTTGTTCCTTCAGAGCTTTCCCTCTAAAAGTTTCCCTTTAAATGACTGAAGCTTACAAACAATAGCTACTCAGTTAATGAATTAACTGGGCTTCCCTCAAATCTCAGTTGGTACAGAATCTGCCTGCAATGCAGGAGACCCTGGTTCAATTCCTGGGTCAGGAAAATCCCCTGGAGATTGGACAGGCTACCCACTCCAGTATTCTTGAGCTTCCCTTGTGGCTCAGCTGGTAAAGAATCTGCCTGCAATGAGGGAGACCTGGGTTCCATCCCTGGGTTGGGAAGATCCCCTGTAGAAGAGAAAGGCTACCCACTCCAGTATTCTGTCCTGGAGAATTCCATAAACTGTATAGTCCATGGGGTTACAAAGAGTTTGACACAACTGAGTGACTTTCACTTTAATCCACTTTAATGATGAATTAACTAGAAGGAAAATTCACCTTAAGGGTCAGTTCAGTTCAGTTCAGTCGCTCAGTTGTGTCTGACCCATGAATCGCAGCACGCCAGGACTCCCTGTCCATCACCAACTCCCAGAGTTCACCCAGACTCACGTCCATCGAGTCAGTAATGCCATCCAGCCATCTCATCCTCTGTCGTCCTCATCTCCTCCTGCCCCCAGTCCCTCCCAGCATCAGAGTCTTTTCCAATGAGTCAACTCTTCACATGAGGTGGCCAAAGTACTGGAGTTTCAGCTTTAGCATCATTCCTTCCAAAGAAATCCCAGGGCTGATCTCCTTCAGAATGGACTGGTTGGATCTCCTTGCAGTCCAAGGGACTCTCAAGAGTCTTCTCCAACACCACAGTTCAAAAGCATCAATTCTTTGGCGCTCAGCTTTCTTCACAGTCCAACTCTCACATCCATACATGACCACAGGAAAAAACCATAGCCTTGAC
>NW_011495079.1:3762426-3775280 GCF_000754665.1 Bison bison bison
AAGAGTCTTCTCCAACACCACAGTTCAAAAGCATCAATTCTTTGGCGCTCAGCTTTCTTCACAGTCCAACTCTCACATCCATACATGACCACAGGAAAAAACCATAGCCTTGACTAGACGAACCTTTGTTGGCAAAGTAATGTCTCTGCTTTTCAATATGCTATCTAGGTTGGTCATAACTTTCCTTCCAAGGAGTGTCTTTTAATTTCATGGCTGCAGTCACCATCTGCAGTGATTTTGGAGCCCCCCAAAATAAAGTCTGACACTGTTTCCACTGTTTCTCCATCTATTTCCCATGAAGTGATGGGACCAGATGCCATGACCTTCGTTTTCTGAATATTGAGTTTTAAGCCAACTTTTTCACTCTCCTCATTCACTTTCATCAAGAGGCTTTTTAGTTCCTTTTCACTTTCTGCCATAAGGGTGGTGTCATCTGCATATATGAGGTTATTGATATTTCTCCCGGCAATCTTGATTCCAGCTTGTGCTTCTTCCAGTCCAGCGTTTCTCATAATGTTCTGTGCATATAAGTTAAATAAGCAGGGTGACAATATACAGCCTTGATGTACTCCTTTTCCTATTTGGAACCAGTCTGTTATTCCATGTCAAGTTCTAACTGTTGCTTCCTGACCTGCATACAAATTTCTCAAGAGGCAGGTCAGATGGTCTGGTATTCCCATCTCTTTCAGAATTTTCCACAGTTTATCGTGATCCACACAGTCAAAGGCTTTGGCATAGTCAATAAACCAGAAATAGATGTTTTTCTGGAACTCTCTTGCTTTTGCCATGATCCAGCGGATGTTGGCAATTTGATCTCTGGTTCTTCTGCCTTTTCTAAAACCAGCTTGAACATCAGGAAGTTCACGGTTCACATATTGCTGAAGCCTGGCTTGGAGAATTTTGAGCATTACTTTACTAGCATGTGAGATGAGTGCAATTGTGCAGTAGTTTAAGAATTCTTTGGCATTGCCTTTCTTTGGGATTGGAATGAAAACCGACATTTTCCCGTCCTGTGGCCACTGCTGAGTTTTCCAAATTTGCTGGCATATTGAGTGCAGCACGTTCACAGCATCATCTTTCAGGATTTGAAATAGCTCCACTGGAATTCCATCACCTCCACTAGCTTTGTTCATAGTGATGCCTTCTAAGGCCCACTTGACTTCACATTCCAGGATGTCTGGCTCTAGGTCAGTGATCACACCATCGTGATTATCTGGGTCGAGAAGATCTTTTTTGTACAGTTCTTCTGTGTATTCTTGCCACCTTTCTTAATATCTTCTGCTTCTGTTAGATCCATACCATTTCTGTCCTTTATCAAGCCCATCTTTGCATGAAATGTTCCTTTGGTATCTCTGATTTTCTTGAAGAGATCTCTAGTCTTTCCCATTCTGTTTTCCTCTATTTCTTTGCACTGATCGCTGAGGAAGGCTTTCTTATCTCTTCTTGCTATTCTTTGGAACTCTGCATTCAGATGCTTATATCTTTCCTTTTCCCCTTTGCTTTTCGCTTCTCTTCTTTTCACAGCTATTTGTAAGGCCTCCCCAGACAGCCATTTTGCTCTTTTGCATTTCGTTTCCATGGGAATGGTCTTGATCCCTGTCTCCTGTACAATGTCACAAACCTCATTCCATAGTTCATCAGGCACTCTATCTATCAGATCTAGGCCCTTAAATCTATTTCTCACTTCCACTGTATAATCATAAGGGATTTGATTTAGGTCATACCTGAATGGTCTAGTGGTTTTCCCTACTTTCTTCCATTCAAGTCTGAACTTGGCAATAAGGAGTTCACGATCTGAGCCACAGTCAGCTTCTGGTCTTGTTTTTGTTGACTGTATAGAACTTCTCCATCTTTGGCTGCAAAGAATATAATCAATCTGATTTTGGTGTTGACCATCTGGTGATGTCCATGTGTAGAGTCTTCTCTTGTGTTGTTGGAAGAGGGTGTTTGTTATGACCAGTGCATTTTCTTGGCAAAACTCTATTAGTCTTTGCCCTGCTTCATTCCGTATTCCAAGGCCAAATTTGCCTGTTACTCCAGGTGTTTCTTGACTTCCTACTTTTGCATTCCAGTCCCCTATAATGATAGGGAACTCTAATTTCTGTTTACCACTGTTAACAATATAGAAACTTAGGGAAAATTGTATATTATTTAATAAATCAAGCAATTGTCACAAACCTCAATTGTCACAGCTTCACAGGGATCAATTCCTCTCTCCTATAGAAGGCAGAGATTTTCTCCCTCTTTTGGTAGTTTCTCTAATATATTTTAATATGATTTAAAAGCATAAAATTATCACTTCTAAAAGCTTTTGATTAAAGAATCTACTGAAAAGGAAGATGAACATTTATATCAGTTTTTTTCCTTAACACTGAGGCTCAATCCTACATGGTTCTACATACATACAATTTAGAGTGAGGTAAAAAGGTAATGTCGGGTGAGGTGGATTGTGTCATTTTCCTTTGTCTACTTCTGGAGTACAAATAGTTTTTGGCAAGATAAGCTCCATGGAGAATCATGATAGTTACCTGTTTCTAACAGAACTCGTACAACATCCACTTTTCCAAACAAAGCTGCTTCATGGAGTGCACTCCCTTTTTCTGTCTAGAAAAAAAGAAGAAGAAGAAGGAAAAAGATTAGGAGAGCTAAGGTTAAAAAAATTATATGCTTTTATGCATCCATACATATTGTTTGTAATATTAGCACTCTCTGACAGAAGAGGAGTGTGGAATAAAGAAGAGATTCTAGAAAGAAAATCCAAAAGCTTAATTTTGGAAATATCTGTGCTTCTGTGTAGCCATTTGACCTTGTTATGTTTATAAGTCACTCATCTTCTTTCACCCTCAGTCATTCTCAGATATAACATAAGAGTAGTAATGCCTACCTCACGAGGCTTTTGTGACTATCCAGTGAGCTCATGTAATTCAACATGCATTAATTAAATACCAACTCTATACCAAGAGAAGGAAATGGCAATCCACTCCAGTGTTCTTGCCTGGAGAATCCCAGGGAGGGGGGAGCCTGGTGGGCTGCCGTCTATGGGGTCGCACACAGTCGGACATGACTGAAGTGACTTAGCAGTAGCAGTTACACCAAGAATAGTTAAGGGGTGTTCTGAGGTTGTACATTTACATTCTATCAGAGGAGACAGATGTGTAAATAAATAGTAATGTCAAATAAAATCACAACAATTTAATGTGGCTTAAAAAACCTGGAAAATATTCTCCTTGCCTGGAAAACCCCATGGACGGAGGAGCCTGGTGGGCTGCAGTCCATGGGGTCGCTAAGAGTCGGATACGACTGAGTGACTTGACTTTCACTTTTCACTTTCATGCATTGGAGAAGGAAATGGCAATCCACTCCAGTGTTCTTGCCTGGAGAATCCCAGGGACGGGGGAGCCTGGTGGGCTGCCACCTATGGGGTCGCACAGAGTCGGACACGACTGAAGCGACTTAGCAGTAGCAGCTTTCCTTTCCATATCCTTTCTTGTCTATCCCAACTTTCCCCAGACCTTCTGTACCTTATTCATGTTCCAAGCATACTAAACATTTCATCAGTATCATTCTCTTGTTTTCTTCCCCAAGAATCTCAAAAGCTGGTCCCTCTGCCTGGCAGGATAGAACTCCTAGCCCTCTTTACCTCACCATCACCTACACCACCAGTTCTCAATCTTCAGCCTGAATTAGAATCACCTAGAGAGCTTGCTGACCAGATTTCTGGGCACCACCGTGAGTTCTGACTCAGTCACCTGCGATGCGTGTGTGGTGTTATGTGGCTTCAGTTGTGTCCAACTCTGTGTGACCCTATGGACTGTAGCTTTCCAGGCTCCTGTGTCCATGGGATTCTGCAGGGTGCCATGTCCTCCTCCAGGGGATCTTCCCAACCCAGAGATAAACCCACAGCTTACAGCTCCTGCTTTGGCAGGCAGGTTCTTTAACACCCGTGCCACATGGGAAGCCCCAATAATAAGGGTCTAGGGAGTACAGTTGAGAACCACGGACCTATACTACATGTCAAATCTTAAATATAATTTCACTCAGGAAGTATTGCTTGCCCCTAAAGTGTAACACTTTCCCTGTGTGTTCCACATCAATCTAATCTTCCTCATCTTAGCACTTATAGTACTACATTATAATGTTATATGATTATCTATTCCCTTTAATAAACTGTAAGTTTAGTGGAAATGAAGACCATATCTATTTTTTCATCGTGGTATCACTAATGCCTAGTAAAAAGTACCATACTTCAGAATACTCTTCAACTATTCTTGGCATAGAGTTAGTATGGAAATTAAGAATTATTTTGAGGGTAGAAGGAGGGAGGAACATAACACAGAAGACAAGAATTTGTGAGCACTGCAGGGAACTATTGGTTTCTGCTCTGAGGATGATCAAGGAAGATTTTAAGAGAAAGTTTTTCACCTATGCAAATGGTAAAGTTTAAAAAAAAATTTTCTTATTGCCTTTAGGTATAGTGATCCTTCCTTTATCAGTCATGTACGCAAGTACATTATTGTAGAAAGAGGCCTGGACTTTAATCGGTAAATCTTAATTCACATTCTGGGTTTATGAGTCATGTGTCCTTAGGCAAGTTTCTTAGTCTTTGAATCTGATTCCTCACCTCCGTACTGATACTTAATAGCTCTCAATCCCACAAGATAGCTGTGAGATATAGATTCTAAATGTGTCAACATATTAAACACAAAGTACGTACTCAAAAATTAAAGTCAATTTCATTTATTTCTTTCATTCACTCAATTTTAGACTGAATTCCTGGTGTATGTCAAGCTGTGTGCTAGATACTGGAATAAAGGAAACAATTACTAAGAAGACCACACATAACTGCCATCTAGTAATAATTTTTCATGTGGAAAGCCCTCAAGTTAGAATGAGGTTAGAGACTAGGGCTTATATCCCTCCATATTTCCCAACAATGTGGCAGGATACTTTGAATTAAGTCGTTACAAAAATACATGTGGACCATTTGCTTGATTTAAAAATGTTAATATTTCTTCCTGTAAATTTAACATGTAATTAAGATGTAAATTTCAACATCTGTATCTCAAAGAAAGCAAGAACACCATTGTTTTGGAAGCACAGCTACAAGAAGACTCACTTGACAGCTCACATCCATTCCTGCTTCCAGCAGCACCTGAACAACTGCCTTGTGACCATTGCGTGCAGCAAGGTGTAGTGGTGTGTGCTTTCGGGTGTTGCAGCTCATTAAGTTAGGGTGTGCACTGATGATCATTTTGACCACTCTAAGCCGTCCATAGAGGGCTGCCAGGTCCAGAGGTGTTTCCAGCTTGCTGTTTCTGATAGTAGGATCGGTGAGCTCTTCCAGGAGAACAGCAACTACCTCCGAGTGTCCGTACTGAGCTGCACAATGTAGGGCAGTTTCATTTTCATTGTTCTGTTAAGACATACAGTGCAAGTTTTCAGAAATACAGTTTGTTATGAAAATCAAAGTATAGTAAGGCAGCCATGACATTAAAAGACGCTTACTCCTTGGAAGGAAAGTTATGACCAACCTAGATAGCATATTAAAAAGCAGAGACATTACTTTGCCAACAAAGGTCCATCTAGTCAAGGCTATGGTTTTTCCTGTGGTCATGTATGGATGTGAGAGTTGGACTGCGAAGAAAGCTGAGCACTGAAGAATTGATGCTTTGAACTGTGGTGTTGGAGAAGACTCTTGAGAGTCCCTTGGACTGCAAGGAGATCCAACCAGTCCATTCTGAAGGAGATCAGCCCTGGGATTTCTTTGGAAGGAATGATGCTAAAGCTGAAACTCCAGTACTTTGGCCACCTCATGCGAAGAGTTGACTCACTGGAAAAGACTCTCACGCTGGGAGGGGTTGGGGGCAGAAGGAGAAGGGGATGACAGCAGATGAGATGGCTGGATGGCATCACCGACTCGAAGGACGTGAGTTTGAGTGAACTCCGGGAGTTGGTGATGGACAGGGAGGCCTGGTGTGCTGCAATTCATGGGGTCGCAAAGAGTTGGACACGACTGAGTGACTGAACTGAACTGAAAACCTGAGATGCTTTGAAAACATACATTTAAAATGTATGCGTTTTAATAAGTATGCCTAATAGTACTTAATATTTGGTAATAGTATCTATCATTTATCACATTTTATTTCTATCACTTCAGTTGAAAGAATCGAACTTTTCCTTAAACTATATATTCTAACTTCCAAGAGTGATAAACCATTTAGCTGTGTTAGTTTGTAGCCCTACTGGGCCCAGATGGTTAGTGTTATCAGCACTGTGCATCAAGCCTCTGTGACATCTGTTAATGAGAGAGATTAATAACAATACACCTTTAACAGACTGGCTTTCCCAAATATAGTTGAGAGAGTAAATTCTCTGATAATGAAAGATTTACAGAGATGTTTCCCAAATCAAGTTTCATTTTATCTTCCATTTAAGTATAAATCCTTGCTTCTTTTGCAAAGAGAACAAAGATGTACTGGCCCTAACATTAACCCATATCTTTTTGAAATATAATCATGAATTGAGAGGCAGGTCTATACCCATATCCAGACAAGTTACAAGGAATATTACACATGTAGCTTATAAGTGTTTCAGCTGAGGGAATTCCCTGGCAGTCTAGTTGTTAGGACTCCACATTTTCACTGCTAAGGGCCTGGGTTTGATTCCTGGCCAGGGAACTAAGATCCCATAAGTCGCATGGTGTGACTCAAAATAAAAATATAACTGTTTCAGCTGAAAATCAATGAGATTTTCCCAGGAATTTAGCAGAATAATAAATGTTAAAATCAAGAAAATTGAACCCCATTGCAAGAGAAATGGACCTTTCAATTATTTGGGCAGATAGTGTATGTATATGCAGTATGACTACGCTATGAGGTGGAAAGGTCAATTAGGAGAAATGGGAACATGAAATTTTAGTAACAAAAATGCAATGTCCTAAATGAGGGTTCTATAAACCAAGGGAGGATGATATCAGCACAGTCACCATCATAGCTAACACTATGTGCAAAGCACACACCGTTGCATGTCATATGTGCTTACTTATTTAACCGTCATTGCCTGGCCTGCATGTGTGCTCAGTAGTGTCAGACTCTTGTGACCCCATGGATTATAGCCCACCACACTCCTCTGTCCATAGGATTTTTCAGGCAAGAATACTGGAGTGGGTTGCCATTTCCTCCTCAAGGGGATCTTTCCAATCCAGGGACTGAACCTGTGTCTCCTGCACGTATCCTACATTGCAGCTGGATCGTTACCACTGAGCCACTGGGGAAACCACCCAGTTATCATAAGTCTCAGTAAATGTTCGTTATCATTTTCATTCCTGCCCTCTATTGCTTAAATACATAAAGGTATATAATTAATTAGTATACTTCTGTCCCATTGTGGGGGGTGGGGGGGGGAATAAAGCTAAAATCAAAATTTACCTATGAAAACAAAATTCCTACATCAGAAACTTTTAGAAGAAATAACACTGAATGAGAGATCTATGTTACTACTAAAGGAGTATGTACATAACAAACAAAAAATATGGAAAACATGGTATTAAAAAATCTCAAAAAATTTCAACTCATCTAAAATAGAAACCACAACATAAAGTAACAGAATTGAAAAAAGAATTTTGAAGTCCAATCTCCTCAAAAAAAAAAAAATTTATATTTAAATTGATTTATTCAACATCACAGAAAATAACAGTTTCTCTATGCTATTTAAAATCCTCAACTGCTGGGCATACACACTGAGGAAACCAGAAGGGAAAGAGACACGTGTACCCCAATGTTCATCGCAGCACTGTTTATAATAGCCAGGACATGGAAGCAACCTAGATGCCCATCAGCAGATGAATGGATAATAAAGCTGTGGTACATATACACAATGGAGTATTACTCAGCCATTAAAAAGAATACATTTGAATCAGTTCTAATGAGGTGGATGAAACTGGAACCTATTATACAGAGTGAAGTAAGCCAGAAAGAAAAACACCAATACAGTATACTAATGCATATATATGGAATTTAGAAAGATGGTAACAATAACCCTGTGTACGAGACAGCAAAAGAGACACTGATGTATAGAACAGTCTTATGGACTCTGTGGGAGAGGGAGAGGGTGGGGAGATTTGGGAGAATAGCAGTGAAACATGTATAATATCATGTATGAAACGAGTCGCCAGTCCAGGTTCGATGCACGATACTGGATGCTTGGGGCTGGTGCACTGGGACGACCCAGAGGGAGGGTATGGGGAGGGAGGAGGGAGGAGGGTTCAGGATGGGGAACACATGTATACCTGTGGTGGATTCATTTTGATATTTGGCAAAACTAAGACAATATTGTAAAGTTTAAAAATAAAATAAAATTAAAAAAATAATAATAAAATAAAATCTTCAACATTCAAATGTAAATGTTGGTTAGGGTTTTTTTCCTTATTTTCATGTCATTTAAAAAATATTGCTTGTAGAAACTAATATTCCATTGTTTAACCTTGGTTTGTTTTTCCATCTTATTACTTTAGGTTTGCTTTGGGCATTCAGTTTTAAGAATAACCACCAGATGGCTCATCCCACCAATGATCTTTTAACTTGGTTTTCTGAGGAACAGGAAGCATTCTCATAAATTTCCTTTTTAGATAATAAATAAAGACAGCCATATCCATCATTTTGTAAAGACTTGAATTAACTATTCTCATAAAAATATTCTGCGTTTTGTAACATGAAAACATAGACATTTTTTGTGATATATATTAACAAGATATTTTTCCAATTAATAAAACATTTTTCCTGATTAGTTCTTTACACAACTGCATTTTGATGTAAGAAAACTATTATATTTTCTTCCCTTTGCTGTATACAGCTGGCCAGTATTCATTTTTAATCTGAATTTCAGTCAAGTGTCTGCAAAGTCTATACCCATATGAACAATATGCTAATTGTACTATATTAGATGTGCTTTCCCTAGAGTAACCTCCTTGCACCCATACTGGACAGTGGCCAACCTGCAGCTTAATGCCCTGTTTGTAATTCAATTGTTGGGCAGCACGCTGGTTTTCAAATATAGTTTTACAAAATGGGAACAGTAGGGGGCATGCAGAGCTCATTTATTATCATACTGTACTAGAGGACTGTATTTTACTTTCTGGAATCTGGTCTTATTTATTTAGAACACTGAGAATGGCATTATTTTTTAATATATGCATTAAGTGTAACATGGATACTATGTAGTTGCAAATATTTTGACTTTATCTGTCAGTTTCATCCTGCTGCTATGTTTTACTGAACTTACTCTAGGCATATGTGTGTGTGTGTGTGTGTGTGTACAGGAAATTTTTTATTTAATATGTGACTAGCAACTGCATACATTGTATTTGCATTTTAATTCACAAAATAGCACTTAATATAAAAGTGCTATGTAAATGGTAAAGTATTATGGAAATGATAGCTATCATCATTGTTCTAGCATCTAAAATTTTATTAAGAAAAACTACTTTCACATTATGAATGTCAATTGTTTTATCTTTAAATATTCAATAACTATAAAATGGATGCTCATGTAAGGCAGGCAAAAATACTAGAACTACTTAATTTATGTGGGATTTTATTATTAACAAATATCTTTACAAATGTCCAACTTAGTGCCATTGTACCTATAAACAAATGCCAAAGACGTTTTCAAATGTCTCCTTTAGCAAATTCAGCAGTAGGATGATCTTTGGCAGGGTAATGACAGAAATAATTAATTTTTCAATGTGGCTTTGACTTCATAAAACTCTCAAAAATCACAGCATGAGTGAATATTTGACAAACGCACCTGTTCATTGACTCTGGAATGTGATGGTCCATGATGAATAAGAATCTTCACAATTTCCACATCTCCTTTCCAGGCAGCCAGGTGAATAGGAAAATAACCTTTGTTGTCTGCTACATTTGTTGATGCCTCATATTGAAGCAGTTTGAGAACAATGTCCCTAAGAAGGAAAAAAAAATACAACAGAAGAAAATATGCTGAACAATATGGCTACTATTAAACAGATAATCATAAAAGTATATTAGATACTGACTAGAAATTTAGAGTAATCATTCAAACTACCACCACCACCACCACACACACACACACACACACACACATACACACACAGCATTCATTGACTGACCCATACAATTACTAGAGATCTTTTGGGCAAAATTTATCTAATTTTATTAACCGAATGAATATAGTAAAATAACAGTATACCTCTTCATATCTTTCTTAAAAATGGAGTATTCCCAGATAACTTATACCTGAGATTTAGTCTGAAGGAAGACTTGAGGTGCAAGCAAACACCCTGTTTACAAACAAAAAGTTATCATCCTGCTAAAAGACATTTAGGAAATTATACATCATTCTGATAGAGAACTAGAATAAAGGGTTGAAGATTCATATAAAAGAGAAAGCAACACAGTAGGAAAGAGACCCTAAAAGGTTGAAAAAAATTAATAACTTTCAGCCATGGCACAGAACATACTTTGAATGTGTGTTGTTTATACTTGTATACTCTTTCACTTTCCTCCTCCAAGCCTAAGAAATTATTTTAAGAGGGAAATTCATTTATGAGACAAGTTCTATCACTGACACAATTATTCTAATGACGAGATTTCAGAGAAAATAAACCCCATTTTAACATTTCTTTTCTAAAAATAGTATTATTTTATAAGCCCTGAATTTAAAGGACTTGAATGCAAAGTACCAGTTATGCAAGTGAAAGTATTAGTCACTCAGTCATGTCTGACTCTTTGCGACCCCATGGACTGTAGACCACCAGGCTCCTCTGCCCATAGAATTCTCCAGGCAAGAATACTGGAGTGAAAAAAAAAAAAAAAGAATACTGGAGTGGATTGCCATTCCCTTCTTCAGGGGATCTTGCCAACCCAGGGACAGGGATCGAATCCAGGTTTCCTGCATTACAGGAATTTCCTGCATTACATCATTCTTTACCATATGAGCCACCAAGGAAGCCCAGCTATGCAAATTACCAATAATATGACCACTAGAGTATCAATTAGTCTTATTTTTCTTTTTCTTTCCTGTAGAAAATAATAATAATAGTGCCTATTGCTCAACACTGGTAAGAACATTAAATTAGAACATAAAAGAGAAGCCATTCAATGAATAGTAAAACACTATACAAATATTAGTTCTTGCCCCAAGTAAAAACAAAATTCTTTAAAAGTAAAACTCCTTCCTTCAAATCACCTTTGGAAAAACAGTCTGAAAATCAGAAGGAAACCTGAAGTTTGCCCAGTTTCTATGCTTCTCACCTCTCCACCATGTAAGAGGTGTTATATAAACTCTTCCATTCTCAGATAAGTAACTTACAAAGTGGTGAAAAGGATTCAATATTTGAGAATAACAAAAGCAGCTAAGAATCAGAAGATCTGGTTTGAAGTCTTAACTCTCTAATACTTAGTAACTTGGTGTGTGTATGTGTGTACCTGTGTGTGCTCAATCGCTTCAGTCGTGTTTGACTCTTTTTTTGTGTGTAATTAATTGATTTATTTTAATTGGAGGCTAATTTCTTTACAATATTGTAGTGGTTTTTGCCATACATTGACATGAATCAGCAATGGGTATACATGTGTCCCCCATCTGAACCCCTCTCCCATCTCCCTCCCCATTCCATCCCTCAGGGTCACCCCAGTGCTCCGGCCCTGAGCACCCTGTCTCATGCATCAAACCTGGATTGGTGATCTATTTCACATATGGTAATATACATGTTTCAGTGCTATTCTCTCAAATCATCCTACCCTCGCCTTCTCCCAGAGAGTCCAAAAGTCTGTTCTTTTTTTTTTAATTTATTTATTTTAATTAAATGCTAATTACTTTACAATATTGTATTGGTTTTGCCATACATCAACATGAATCCGCCACGGGTGTACATGTGTTCCCAATCCTGAACCCCTCTCCCACCTCCCTCCCCATACCATCCCTCTGAGTCATCCCAATGCACCAGCCCCAAGCATCCTGTATCCTGCATCAAATCTGTTCTTTATCTGTGTATCTTTTGCTGTCTCACATATAGGGTCATCATTACCACCTTTCTAAATTCCATATGCATGTGTTAATATACTGTATCGGTGTTTTTCTTTCTGGCTTTCTTCACTCTGTATAATAAGTTCCAGTTTCATCAACCTCATTAGAACTGATTCAAATGCATTCTTTTTAGTAGCTGAGTAATATTCCATTGTGTGTACCACAGCTTTCTTATCCATTTGTCTGCCGACGGACATTTAGGTTGCTTCCATGTCCTAGCTATTGTAAACAGTGCTGTGATGAACATTGGGGTACACATGTCTCTTTCAATTCTGGTTTCCTTGGTGTGTATGCCCAGCAGTGGGATTGGTAGGTCATATGGCAGTTCTATTTCCAGTTTTTAAGGAATCTCCACACTGTTCTCCATAGTGGCTATATTAGTTTGTGTTCCCACCAATGGTGTAAGAGGGTTCCCCTTTCTCCACACCCTCTCCAGCATTTATTGCTTGTAGACTTTTGGATAGCAGCCATTCTGACTGGTGTGAAATGGTACCTCATTGTGCTTTTGATTTGCATTTCTCTGATAATGAGTGGTGTTGGGCTTCTTTTCATGTGTTTGTTAGCCATCTGTATGTATTCTTTGGATAAATGCCTGTTTAGTTGTTTGGCCCATTTTTTGATTGGGTCATTTATTTTTCTGGAATTGAGCTGCAGGAGCTGCTTGTATATTCTTGAGATTAATTCTTTGTCAGTTGCTTTGTTTGCTATTATTTTCTCCCATTCTGAAGGCTGTCTTTTCACCTTGCTTATAGTTTCCTTCGTTGTGCAAAAGCTTTTAAGTTTAATTAGGT
>NW_011495079.1:3775692-3782722 GCF_000754665.1 Bison bison bison
CGTTAGTTTTTTTTTTTTCCCCATACAAATTGTTAAATTATTTGTTCTAGTTTTCTGAAAAATACCATTGGTAGCTTGATAGGGATTGCATTGAATCTATAGATTGCTTTGGGTAATACACTCATTTTCACTATATTGATTCTTCTGATGCATGAACATGGTATATTTCTCCATCTATTTGGGTCCAATAGATGGACTTCCAAAGAAATCTTTGATTTCTTTCATCAGCATTTTGTGGTTGTAACCCTATAGACGGTAGCCTGTCGGGCTCCTCTGTTCATGGGATTCTCCAGGCAAAGATACTGGAGCGGGTTGCCATGCCCGCCCCCAGGGGATCTTCCCCGTCCAGAGGTCAAAGCTGCATCTTATGCAGTTCCTGCATTGCAGGCAGATTCTTTACCAATCTTGGACACTTCAAATAACCTCTGTCTCTCTTTCAGACACTGTTAAAATGGAATTTAGAGATTACATATAGCTGCTGGTCTAAAAGGGTTGTGGTATGAATCAAATGAGAAATGAATATTACTGTAAAACTGTATACAATTAAAAACTATTCTTAAAGCTATTTGCTGCAATATTAAACAATTTTTGCCTTCTTTTTTCTTGAACTGAAGTATATAAGTATTTAAATAAAAGGTAAAATAACACCAAAGGAAGCATTGTTAAATACCTGGGAGTGATCAGTAGAATTTATCCTACCAAAAAAAAAAAGCCTTCTCCAAATCCATGTATTAAAAAGGGACAATTATGTGAAGGGTTTTAATTTCATTCTTCAATGCCTAAGCAAATCAAAAAGAATTCTGAAACTTCTAAACATTTCCTTTCTAAGAGGAAAGAGGAAAATTTTATGGAGTCATCAATACTATTTTCTTTTACTCTCAAACCCTTCAGAATTTCATTTGTTCTTGGGCTCAGTTTTTGTTGACATTTTCAAATAATGTGTGTGATATGCATTTATTATCAAGAAGAGTTATGATATACTGAAAAAACTGACCATCTTACTAATTATTTGTATTATGTAAGTTACTACCATCTAATATCTAAATCATTAAAGAATAATCTGCATGTTTATAAAATTGTCTTTTGTGAACACCAAGATTCTAAATAAATACTATTATTTATATTTAAGTTTCTTAGCTTATTTTATTAAATAAATATTCTATAAAATTTATTTTTTAATTTAAATGTATTTAAAATCTTTTCTCTTATTCAGAGATACCAGCTAATGAACTGGGTAAACTCAGATTTCTAATAAAAAAACATATTTTTGAAATATAAAGTTATATCTTTGATCAAATGAGTGCCTATTGGTCTCACTGAAACTTAAGCAAAATATTAATCAATAAAGTATCATTAATCTTTCTTATGATATATCCATGTATACCACAAGTAATATGCATTATACAGGCCTTTTTCATCCAGGCTTATCAAGAACAAATTAAATTTCAGTTACTTTCTTTAATGTCTAAACAAGAAGAGTAGTTGTTTTTGGTTTTGGGGGTAGTTGGTTTTGGGGAGGGATATAATTGAAATATAACATGATTTTAGTTTCAAGTGTACAACATAATGATCGGATACATTGCAAACTGATCACCATGAGCCTAGTTAACTTCTCTTTTTTTACTTTTATTTAAGTTGCATCTTATATCTTCCAAAAGTATCATGAATATGTTGACTGTGCTTGGTTATCTGGCATGAAATATTAAGTTATATTGATGAAAACTGTCTATAAGCTAGTAAGCAGAAAATACCTATATCTTAAAACTAAAGTGGTAATCTTTCTTACAGCATTTGACAAAAAATTCTCCAAAACAGTAAAATAAATGTAATTGATGAGATCACAGAAAAAATAATTCCATTTCCTAGGAACAAAAGAAAATACCCAATTAAGTTTAATAATAATTCAGTTTAAATCACTGCAACATTCTGCAGCTTGAGGTTAAAAATGTTTGTTCAGGTAAAAATAGGAATTCTAAAAAGTATTGATTTTTGCTATCATGTTTAATTTGTTTCATTTTTTGATAGACATAAATAATACTTCTGATTAGTATGAAATGTCTTTTAAGAAGTTCAGTATACATTATAAGCAAAATTAAATTAATTGGGAAGATTCAACATTCAAATTTCTTTACCTCAACAGCAAGTTGCCTTACAGTTAACCAAAGAAATTTATTTCATTTCATCCTCCTGTGTTTGCAATGTTTATCGCAGCACTGTTTATAATAGCCAGGACATGGAAGCAATCTAGATGTCCATCAGCAGATGAATGGATAAGAAAGTTGTGGTACATATACACAATGGAGTATTACTCAGCCATTAAAAAGAATACATTTGAATCAGTTCTAATGAGGTGGATGAAACTGGAGCCTATTATACAGAGTGAAGGAAGCCAGAAAGAAAAACACCAATACAGTATACTAACGCATATATGTGGAATTTAGAAAGATGGTAATGATAACCCTGTATGCAAGACTGCAAAAGAGACACAGATGTATAGAACAGCCTTTTGGACTCTGTGAGAGAGGGCAAGGGTGGGATGATTTGGGAGAATGGCATTGAGACGTATATATTATCATATGTGAAACGAATTGCCAGTCCAGGTTTGATGCATGATACAGGGTGCTCAGGGCTAGTGCACTGGGATGACCCAGAGTGATGGGATGGGGAGGAAATCAGGAGGGGGTTTCAGGATGGGGAACACATATACACCTGTGGCAGATTCATGTTAATGTATGGCAAAACCAATAAAATATTGTAAAGTAAAAAAAAATTTTTTTTAAAACAAAGAATTTTGAAATAAATGCAAATCATCTTCATATGGATGTAATAAGCTAATGACATGCAAATTATCCATTAATAAACTAATGAAATTCTCAAAGTCATTAAGGCCCTTTTGATTTCAGACTTTCTTAAGGATTTTATTTCTCTTTTTTGGAAATAAAGTTGCAAAAATGCTCAACGTAGTCAGAAGACTTTAGGACAATACACTTCATTTTCTAACTGGAGCTCCATTATATACTGAATTCACTCCCATAGATTTATTTTCAGATAAAATGAATAAAGTCAAATTTAACTAGTTAATATTCTAATCCAAGAAAGAAGCAATCAACCAAAGATATTTGTAGGTGATTCAAAGAGCAACTTCATGGACTAGATTATATAAATTTTTAGAGGAAGTGCTCTTCTTTCATTAGAAAGTCTATTGTGAGCAAATCAAAGGTATAGCAGATAGTTTACTATCTAGAGTCTAGACCCAATTTGAGATACAATCTTGATTATAGATAATGAAGGATTATCTATAATTGAATCCTTGTCTAGGATTCAAGCATTAATATTTAAAGAATCAAAAGCAAGAACAGAAAATAACCCCACACATATCAAATAACAAACATACTTCAAAGATACAATAACAATTTATTACTGACATTTTCCAAAACAGCATCCAAGAATCACAATGTACCCAACATAGTTTAATGAGATGAAACTTAACAAGAAAATAAAACCAGCAATTTTCTAAGAAGAGAGAAATCAGAATGAAATATGAACATACAGGTTTAGTAAAACTTTATAGGGCTTATTAAAATAATAAGATGATTATTTTAAAAGACAGAAAAGAAAGAGCAAAGAAAAGAAGGAAAGAGGAAGAGAGGGAAAGAGGAGAGAAGAAGGGAAGAAAGGAGGGAGTTAAAAAAGGGAGGAGGAAGTGGAGGAAAAAAGAGGAAGTTGGCTATTTCAGAAGAAATTGCTATTGCTATTCAGAAGAGAATTAATTAAAGCAATAAAATTTGCAAAAGAAATATATGAGAGAGACAATGAATCCTCCATATTTTAAAAAGAAAAAGAAGAAAAGATAAATCTCTAGCCTATCTACTGAAATAATTTATTTACAATCATTGCCAGTTAAATTTGTTCTACTGACTGTGCTTTTTCTATCATTTAAAAGTAACAATTTTCTCATCTGTAATTACAAATGACTCAGGAAATCACCAAGAGTATTTCTATTGTGTCCTGATTTGGCTAAGTGGAGATGAATTTTTCATTGTGAAATAATGTATTTCAGGTATATAAAATGTTGTTCCATTTGTGGGCTAACTAGCAGTGATAAACGAGACTCTCAATAAAACATACAAAATAGTGAGGATACAGTCTTAATTTGCAGTGTGAAGGCCACAGATTATATATTGGAGGAAAGGGGAAAGGATGTGCCCAAAGCAAATGAATAAACTATAAGACCCTGTAACATTTCTTCTAGCTCTATAATTCCATGAACTTCCTTGGTGGCTCGGTCCATAAAGAAACCGCCTGCAATGCAGGAGACCCAGGTTCGATTCCTGAGTTGGAAAGATCCCCTGGAGAAGGAAATAGCAACCCATTCCAGTATTCTTGCTTGGAGAATCCCATGGACAGAAGAGCCTGGTGGGCTACAGACCATGGGGTCCAAAGAGTTGGACATGACTGAGCAACTAACACTTTCAGCCTAGAAACCATGTTTGTGAAAACAATCTAAAGTTGATGGATACAAGCAGCAAGAACAAGGATAGAAATGAAGTGTTTCTATGCTGACGGCTAAGGCTTGCTTGGGAGGAATACAGCACAATGTTTCATTAACTATTTGAAGTGAGAATACCAAAGACAAAGAAAAGGAAAACCATTGTCCTCTGGCTCTGAGGTATATTCTATGACAAGTTTTTATTCTACAAATATCTTTTCTTATGGCAATATTTAACTGAGCATTCCGTGAGAATACACTACTTGATGATAATGGGAGGCAGCCAGAAATACATAATGTGACAGAGAAAAACCAATAAGAAATTAGAACACTGATGTGCATACAGTCATAGAGGGATACAAGGTAAATTACAGGTCAAAGTATACACTCGGACTCTAGATACAGCCCCACCTTAATGATTAAGTGGCCACTAAGTCACTTATCCAGCATGGTCTTGTTTCTCCATCTATAAAATAAAAGAAGTAATGAAGGTAGGATAGAATAAATGATCTCTAACTTTAAAAGTCCTTGATAAATTAAATAATTTAAAATCAAGAATTCTTTCTAGATGAAAATCCAAATTTCAGAACTGTAACATCATAGTACCTAACTGAGCCACAAATAACAAAATATTATATCATAAAATGTTATAATTAGAAGGAATATGGTGTATTCAGTACATTTGAACTGAGGCATAAAGAGGTTAATTAAATGGCTCAAGGTCACATAACTGGCAGGGAGGGAGAGATGGGATTAGAATTTTCCTACTTTTTTCTAACACCTGCATGATGACACTAAGTAAAATCTTTCTCTTTTGGGAAAGTAAGAGGGAGGGAATGCCATCTGAGTGGTTTTGTTAAAAAAAAAAAAAGGGGGGGCAAAAAAATTAAAAAGAAAAATGATACCTTTAGATGAAAGCAAAGCAGAGATATATAATCCTCAGAGAACATCTTCAATTAAAGATCTTAAAAGAAATACAGTCAAATTCCCATCTCTTTATGATAAGCTTAGTGACTGCTATTCAATTCACCTAAATTATCCTCACTTTTTACACTGCCAATAAAACTAAAAATTGTGCAAGAAGCCTCAGAGAAATATATCTTAATGGTTAGAACTTCATAGGATGTCACATATAAACCAAAAACATTTACTTAAAACCACTGAAAATCAAGAAAGGGACATTTGGGTACAATATTATTTTGAGAAATAATGCCAAGCTAAGGTAGAACGAGAAAAGTTGTATAGCTCAAATAGTCAAGCCCAAGATCTTCCGTCCATTATACTTGATAGCTTGTCTTCCCAGCTGGGACCAAGAAATATGGTTCCACCAGAGCCACTGAATCCCCAACTAAGATGGCCAAAGAAGTCAGATTGGGCTGATTTAATTGACTTCCCTCCTGACAATTCAGGTATGAAGAAGAATAAATAGCATTTCCTTTAAAAGACTCAGATGGTAAGGATCTGGACACATTTTCCGCTCTAGAGAAGGGTAGCAAAATAGCTGAAAAAGACTCGGCAAAATAAAAAGTTCTTAGGTCGGCGGTATAAGGTTACGTCATATAGAATAAGGACTGGATGAAAAAAAATGTAATTTGAGAATTCCAATACTAAGGATCTAAGTGATGAAACATTAAGTTTATGATATTTTACATAATTCAAATATTCTTCAAACAGAATGATAATGTTCAATTTATGCAATAAGTTTCAAGGTAAACATGTCATAATGATCAGATCAGATCAGTCACTCAGTTGTGTCCGACTCTTTGCGACCCCATGAATTGCAGCACACCAGGCCTCCCTGTCCATCACCAACTCCCGGAGTTCACTCAGACTCATGTCCATCGAGTTAGTGATGCCATCCAGCCATCTCATCCTCTGTCGTCCCCTTCTCCTCTTGCCCCCAATCCCTCCCAGCATCAGAGTCTTTTCCAATGAGTCAACTCTTTGCATGAGGTGGCCAAAGTACTGGAGTTTCAGCTTTAGCATCATTCCTTCCAAAGAAATCCCAGGGCTGATCTCCTTCAGAATGGACTGGTTGGATCTCCTTGCAGTCCAAGGGACTCTCAAGAGTCTTCTCCAACACCACAGTTCAAAAGCATCAATTCTTCAGCGCTCAGCCTTCTTCACAGTCCAACTCTCACATCCATACATGACCACAGGAAAAACCATAGCCTTGACTAGACAGACCTTTGTTGGCAAAGTAATGTCTCTGCTTTTCAATATGCTATCTAGGTTGATCATAACTTTCCTTCCAAGGAGTAAGCGTCTTTTAATTTCATGAGTGCAGTCACCATCTGCAGTGATTTTGGAGCCCAGAAAAATAAAGTCTGACACTGTTTCCACTGTTTTCCCATCTATTTCCCATGAAGTGGTGGAACCGGATGCCATGATCTTAGTTTTCTGAATGTTGAGCCTTAAGCCAACTTTTTCACTCTCCACTTTCACTTTCATCAAGAGGCTTTTTAGTTCCTCTTCACTTTCTGCCATAAAGGTGGTGTCATCTGCATATCTGAGGTTATTGATATTTCTCCCAGCAATCTT
>NW_011495079.1:3782826-3789895 GCF_000754665.1 Bison bison bison
TTATCTGGGTCATGAAGCTCTTTTTTGTACAGTTCTTCTGTGTATTCTTGCCATCTCTTCTTAATATCTTCTGCTTCTGTTAGGTCCATACCATTTCTGTCCTTTATCGAGCCCATCTTTGCATGAAATGTTCCTTTGGTATCTCTGATTTTCTTGAAGAGATCCCTAGTCTTTCCCATTCTGTTGTTTTCCTCTATTTCTTTGCATTGATCGCTGAAGAAGGCTTTCTTATCTCTTCTTGCTATTCTTTGGAACTCTGCATTCAGATGTTTATATCTTTCCTTTTCTCCTTTGCTTTTCGCTTCTCTTCTTTTCACAGCTATTTGTAAGGCCTCCCCAGACAGCCATTTTGCTTTTTTGCATTTCGTTTCCATGGGAATGGTCTTGATCCCTGTCTCCTGTACAATGTCACGAACCTCAGTCCATAGTTCATCAGGCACTCTATCTATCAGATCTAGGCCCTTAAATCTATTTCTCACTTCCACTATATAATCATAAGGGATTTGATTGAGGTCATACCTGAATGGTCTAGTGGTTTTCCCTACTTTCTTCAATTTAAGTCTGAATTTGGCAATAAGGAGTTCATGGTCTGAGCCACAGTCAGCTCCTGGTCTTGTTTTTGCTAACTGTATAGAGTTTCTCCATCTTTGGCTGCAAAGAATATAATCAATCTGATTTCAGTGTTGACCATCTGGTGATGTCCATGTATAGAGTCTTCCCTTGTGTTGTTGGAAGAGGGTGTTTGCTATGACCAGTGCATTTTCTTGGCAAAACTCTATTAGTTTGCCCTGCTTCATTCTGTATTCCAAGGCCAAATTTGCCTGTTACTCCAGGTGTTTCTTGACTTCCTACTTTTGCATTCCAGTCCCCTGTAATGAAAAGGACATCTTTCTTGGGTGTTAGTTCTAAAAGGTCTTGCAGGTCTTCATAGAACCGTTCAACTTCAGCTTCTTCAGTGTTACCAGTTGGGGCATAGACTTGGATTACTTTGATATTGAATGGTTTGCCTTGGAAACGAACAGAGATCATTCTGTCGTTTTTGAGATTGCATCAAGTACTGCATTTCGGACTCTTTTGTTGACCATGATGGCCACTCCATTTCTTCTGAGGGATTCCTGCCCGCGGTAGTAGATATAATGGTCATCTGAGTTAAATTCACCCATTCCAGTCCATTTCAGTTCGCTGATTCCTAGAATGTCGACATTCGCTCTTGCCATCTCTTATTTGACCACTTCCAATTTGCCTTGATTCATGGACCTGACATTCCAGGTTCCTATGCAATATTGCTCTTTACAGCATCGGACCTTGCTTCTATCACCAGTCACATCCACAGCTGGGTATTGTTTTTGCTTTGGCTCCATCCCTTCATTCTTTCTGGAGTTATTTCTCCACTGATCTCCAGTAGCATATTGGGCAGCTACTGACCTGGGGCGTTTCTCTTTCAGTACTAGGACCACAGCCTTGTCTAGTCCAAGACGGGTGGGTCATGGTGGAGAGATGTGACAGAATGTGGTCCACTGGAGAAGCGAATGGCAAACCACTTCAGTATTCTTGCCTTTAGAACCCCATGAACAGTATAAACAGTCAGAATGATAAATAATGACAAAAATGGTAAGGTCCTTGTATGAGAGCTTTAAGATCATGAAGTGTAATCAAGTATAACTAAGTCTCAATTTGTGTTTCAATTCACAGAATAAAAGAAATGTTAAATGCAAAATTAAAAGATAACTATCAGTAATTTTGGAGGCTTTCCAGGTGGCTCAGTGGTAAAAGAATCCGCTTGCAATGCAGGAGATGCAGGTTTGATCCCTGGGTAAGGAAGAATCCCTGGAAAAGGGAATGGCAACCCACTCCAGTATTCTTGCCTGGGAAGTCCCATGGACAGAGGAGCCTGGTGGGCTACAGTCCATAGGGTTGTAAACAGGCAGACACAACTTAGTGACTTAGCACACTATAGTAATTTTAAGGCAGTAATTACCATGCTTAAAACTACTGAAGTGAAATGAAATGATTCAGATCTGAAAAGACTAACTTGAATAATTAAAGCAAAGGAAAAACAGATAGGAGAGGAGACACATGAACAAGGTCACCTTTCTTCTGATGAAGGACGACAGAACATTTGACTCATTCAGAGGACTCCTCACACTGTCACTAAACCATTAGGTTTCCTGGCTAAAACATTGTCAATAAAATACTGTTGATGGTTATACATTTTTTCACCCTCCATATCATAGACTATCACATTATTTGAAATATAATTCCACAGGTTAAAGAGGTTTAAAACCCGAGAGACCATTCATGAATGACAGAGAGAAAGCATGTTAGCTTAGTTTGAGGATTTCAAAGAGGTTTGTCAAAGTGGCCATGGCTTATAAGAGCAAGACTCTACTAAAAGAGTTCATTCTTAGTGAATAATCCTATAATTCGTGAAGATACCCCAGAAAGTAAGGAGGCATCATTGAGTGGTTTATCCCATCAGTCCCTAATCTTTTTGGCACCAGGGACTGGTTTCATAGAAGACAATTTTTCCACAGACCCAGGGAGTGAGGAGAAGGGTGGTTTGGGGATGATTCTCACAAGGAGCACACAACCTAGATCCCTTACATGCACAGTTCACAGTAGGGTTCACGCTCCTGTGAGAATCTAATGAATGTCACTGACCTAACAGGAGGCAGAGTTTAGGCATTAATGCGAGTAATGGGGAGAGTTTGTAAATACAGACAAGCTTTGCTCACTCTCCTGCCTCTCACCTCCTGCTGTACAGCCTGCTTCCTAACAGGCCATGGACCAGTACCTATGTGTGGCCCAGGGGTTGGGAACCCCTGGTTTATCCCATTCCCATGCCAAATGTACACGTGACTAACATGGTCCTGGCACTTCTTCCATTTTCCCTGTGTGGTCTTTGACTTGATCTGCACTCTGCACATACTCATCCTCAGCAACATTCCTACCACTTTCAACATGTCAAGTGTTGAGCACCTGGTGCTTCTCCAAATTCATCTAAGCCCAGGGGACTCGTGGCAACATGAAACAGGAACCATCAGACATAATTAACTTCATCACATGTAACTAAATACACACAGATTCCAGTCCAAATAAGTGGCACTTACTTATGTCCATTTAAGGCTGCATGGTGTAAAGCCGTGTAACCCGAACTGTCTGTGCAGTTCACATTGGGGCCTCGCCAGATGCTGCAAATAAAGCACAAGCACACAGTTAACAGGGGAGCAGAACTGTGCTTTGCAAAATAGTCAGCAGCATGTTTCAGATGAGGATTTTACTCATGTGAAAACAACTGCCACCTTTCCTGCACTCCCCTCAGAACAATATCTTTATTCATTTATTTGATGAAGAGAAATTATTAGTGAGTAAGTTTGAGTGAACTCTGGGAGTTGGTGATGAACAGGCAGGCCTGGCGTGCTGTGATTCATGGGGTCGCAAAGAGTCGGACACGACTGAGCAACTGAACTGAACTGAAAGCTACCATTAGAAATTATTAGCAAATGCAGACCCCCTGGTATTCCTTAAATTTGGACCCCAAAATTCCCTGTAACTTTCAGTCATTACTTAAATATTGGATCCAATTAACGTTCAACTATTATATTCTTTACCAAGAAGAAAGATTTAAGTCACCTGCCTCCTCCTTTTCAACACACTCATTCTGAGATGGCAGTGGTTTGCATAAGTTGTATTTTTGGATATGGAAAGAATATAAACACTTCTTGCTGTTCCATTGCTAGCAAGAGAATGTAAAACATATTTCACCCTTGAAAATATAATTAGATTTGATTATCACAGACCATAAAAAGATTCTAATAGTTTTGAAGTTATTTTACTATACAATATATTTTGACGATAACATATAACTATAAGAAAGAATCCATTTTATCCTTGATCACTACAATTATAGAAACTATAGTTTAAAAAAAATAGGTATTGAAAGTTTTCCAAAAGTAAATCTCCCAAAAAAACTCTGATGTTATCAAAGCCATCAAAACTAACATTTAATGACAAACTTGGAGAAGGAAATGGCAACCCACTCCAGTATTCCTGCCTGGAGAATCCCATGGACAGAGGAGCATGACAGGCTACAGTCCATGGGATTGCAAGAGTCAGACACAGCTTGGCGACTAAACCACCACTGCCAATGACAAACTAATTCATGTATTCACAAAATATTTATTGTGTACCAATTGTATGTCACATATTAAGCTAAGTACTGAGAGCACAAAGTCATAATTCAAGGGCCTTCTTTACAAGAGCAGAGTCTAATGGAGAAGAGAGACACATAAACTAACAAGTACAGGCTAGTAAGATAATCCAGGTACCAGAGAGCACACAAGCATCTCTGAGAAGAGAATAAACAGCTATTCAAAATGAGAGATCACAACCAAGTTGAGACAGTGAAAATGAGTAGAATGTTCTTATTCGACAGTTATAAAAAGTCAAACCAATAAGATGCAGAGATCAATTGAAGGAAGGATACAATAGGAAGGATACAAAAGTACAATAGTTAGCACAGAATCACTCAAGTTAAATGTCTAAGTGACCGAAAGGAAAATGACATTAACTAAGCTGTGAAAAGAAAGGCAAATCTGCTGGAGGAAGACAGTGCAGATGGAAAGCAAACAATGACTTCAGGCTTGGAAACATTAAATTTCAGGTATCTGACATACTTATATAAAAGTAAGGATCTCCAGAAAACTATGAAAATATCTAGTTACAAGCATGGTTCTTAAGTTAGACAACCTGATTTCAAAAACCTGGCTCCATTACTTGCTGGGGGTAGCCCTGGATAAAGTATTTAATCTCTCTCAAGTATTTAATTCCTTGTCTGCAAAATATAGATGATGATAATAGTACTACTACCTTAAAATGTTGTGAGGATCAAATGAATCAGTACTTATAAAGCACTTTGGGCAGTAGTTGAACATAGCACTAGCATCTATTATATTTTTTACGTTTGTTCAATAAATTGTTATACGATAAAACCAAGGGAGTGCTTGATTTCAGACTCTCTAAGAGACAGGCCATCAGCTGGGCATGGTGGCATGCACCTGTAATCTCTGCTACTCAGGAGGCTGAGGCTGGAGGACTGCTTGAACCCAGGAGTTCTGGGCTGCGGTGCACTATGCCAATTGGGTGTCCACACTAAGTTCAGCATCAATATGGTGACCTCCTAGGAGAGGTCATTAGGCTCAAATACCTCAGTGGAAAATCTGTATATGAAGGCAAGGTGAAACCTTCTCTCAAATGTTGATATTAGCCAAAATATCAATCCCTGGATGAAAAAAAAAAATCAAACCTAAGTTAGGTAGATAGTTCCAAGTTCAACGCAACTGAAAATCTTAAAACTTCCCAGCCCTCACTGAAGTGGTCAGAGAACTTATATGAACGTATATTGTGAGGAAAAAAAGAAAGAAAGAAAAATATAGGACGGACAGTAGAACCATGGATAATTAACAATACTTTAGGGTCCAACATAGGGAAAAAGTTACATGAAGAACACTGAGAGTTGCCCAAGAGTAAATAAAACCAAGATAAAGCATTATACAATTTAAAACAGGAAACTGTCCCCAAAAAAAGAAATGAGATAAGAATTAAACTATTTGATAATAAAGAAGGTCTTGAGGAAATTAATGATGTAATATAACCAGTCAATTGTAAGATTTTAACTTTATTTTTATCTTAACTTCATTTCAATCCAGTGGTTTATTTTCTTTAGTGGTAGCTTACCTCCTGAGAATAAAAAAAAGTGACAGTTAAACCAGGAAAGTTATAAGATATGAATATGTTTTACAATTTCGTTATTATTGTTAGACTTTTAGCAATCTTTTTTTTTCTAAATCAATCCTTGAAGCATTTTTAGTTTCCTATTATATTCTTAAAATTTTTATACCTTTGTTTCTCTTGCTTATTTACCCATCTTGCCCTATTAATTTCCACCTTTGAGCCTTTACTCATGCCCTTCTACTAACCTATGATAGATTTTCTAAAAAAGCATCTTACCATTCTTCAAAAGCCTAGATCAAGATTCATCTGCTCCAATAATTTTTCTCTAAATACTGAATACAACAGTTATTTAACAAATATACGCTAAATTATAAATCAAATAACTGATTATTTTTAATGAATAAATTAGCCACAGGTAAAAACAAGTGTTAAGACAAATTCAATGTACTCATTTAAAATAATGTGAAATCAAAAAAAATAATAGTAATAATTCAAGAGGCAAAAGAACAAAAAAGCAGAAGAGAGAAACAAGGAAGATTTGATACAAATACAAACAAAACTGTTAGATGATAGATTTAACCATATCAATGACAAAAATAACCACATCAACAATTACAATCACTGTTAATTATCTAATCATCCCAGTTCAAAAAAATATCATCAGACTGGATTAAAGAAAGTAAGACCCAACTGTATGCTCACTACAAGAAATTAGCTTTAAACATAGAGATACACAGGGCTTCCCTGATAGCTCAGTTGGTAAAGAATCTGCCTGCAAGGCAGGAAACACCAGTTCGATTCCTGGGAACCAGAGATCAAATTGCCAATATCCACTGCTGCTGCTACTGCTAAGTCGCTTCAGTCCTGTCCGACTCTGTGTGACCCCATAGACGGCAGCCCACCAGGATCCTCCATCCCTGGGATTCTCCAGGCAAGAACACTGGAGTGGGTTGCCATTGCCTTCTCCAATGCAGGAAAGTGAAAAGTGAAAGTGAAGTCGCTCAGTCGTGTCTGACTCTAGCGACCCCATGGACTGCAGCCTACCAGGCTCCTCCATCCATGGAATTTTCTAGGCAAAAGTACTGCAGTGGGGTGCCATTGCCTTCTCCACCAATATCCACTGGATCATCAAAAAATCAAGAGAGTTCCAGAAAAACATCTACTTTTGCTTTATTGACTATGCCAAAGCCTTTGACTGTGTGGATCACAACAAACTGTGGAAAATTCTTAAAGAAATGGGAATACCAGACCACCTGACCTGCCTCCTGAGAAATCTGTATGCAGGTCAAGAAGCAAGAGTTAGAACTGGCCATGGAACAACAGACTGGTTCCAAAT
>NW_011495079.1:3789995-3790708 GCF_000754665.1 Bison bison bison
CAACCCTGCTTATTTAATTTAGATGCAGAGTCAGTTCAGTTCAGTTCAGTCGCTAAGTCGTGTCCGACTCTTTGCGACCCCATGAATCACAGCACGCCAGGCCTCCCTGTCCATCACCAACTCCCGGAATTCACTCAGACTCACGTCCATCGAGTCAGTGATGCCACCCAGCCATCTCATCCTCTGTCGTCCCCTTCTCCTCCTGCCCCCAATCCCTCCCAGCATCACAGTCTTTTCCAATGAGTCAACTCTTCGCGTGAGGTGGCCAAAGTATTGGAGTTTCAGCTTTAGCATCATTCCTTCCAAAGAAATCCCAGGGCTGATCTCCTTCAGAATGGACTGGTTGGATCTCCTTGCAGTCCAAGGGACTCTCAAGAGTTGGAGTACATTATGCAAAAAGCCGGGCTGGATGAAGCACAAGCTGGAATCAAGATTGTCGGGAGAGTATCAGTATCCTCAGACATGCAGATGACACCACCCTTATGGTGGAAAGCAAAGACGAACTAAAGAGCCTCTTGATGAAAGTGAAAGAAGAGAGTGAAAAAGTTGGGTTAAAACTCAACATTCAGAAACTGAGATCATGGCATCCACTCCCATCACTTCATGGCAAATAGGTGGGGAAACAATGGAAACAGTGACAGACTTTATTTTGGGGGTTCCAAAATCACTGCAGATGGTGACTGCAGCCATGAAATTAAAAGACGCTTGCTCCT
>NW_011495079.1:3790808-3791150 GCF_000754665.1 Bison bison bison
TTTTGCTTTATTGACTATGCCAAAGCCTTTGACTGTGTGGATCACAACAAACTGTGGAAAATTCTTAAAGAAATGGGAATACCAGACCACCTGACCTGCCTCCTGAGAAATCTGTATGCAGGTCAAGAAGCAAGAGTTAGAACTGGCCATGGAACAACAGACTGGTTCCAAATAGGAAAGAAGTACATCAACCCTGCTTATTTAATTTAGATGCAGAGTCAGTTCAGTTCAGTTCAGTCGCTAAGTCGTGTCCGACTCTTTGCGACCCCATGAATCACAGCACGCCAGGCCTCCCTGTCCATCACCAACTCCCGGAGTTCACTCAGACTCACGTCCATCGAG
>NW_011495079.1:3791250-3796226 GCF_000754665.1 Bison bison bison
AAATTAAAAGACGCTTGCTCCTCGGAAGAAAAGTTATGACCAACCTACACAGCATATTAAAAAGCAGAGACATTACTTTGCCAACAAAAGTCCATCTGGTCAAAGCTATGGTTTTTCCAGTAGTTATGTATGGCTGTGAGAGTTGGACTATAAAGAAAGCTGAGTGCTGAAGAATTGATGGTTTTGAACTGTGGTGTTGGAGAAGACTCTTGAGAGTCCGTTGGACTGCAAGGAGATCCAACCAGTCCATCCTAAAGGAAATCAGACCTGAATATTCATGGGAAGGACTGATGCTGAAACTCCAATAACTTGGCCACCTGATGTGAAGAACTGACTCATTTGAAAAGACCCTGATGCTGGGAAAGATTGAAGCTTGGAGGATTAGGGGACAACAGAAGTTGAGATGGTTGGATGGCATCACCAACTCAGTGACATGAGTTTGAGTAAACTCTGGGAGTTGGTGATGGACAGGGAAGCCTGGTATGCTGTAGTCCAGGGGGTCACAAAAAGTCAGACCTGAGTTAGTGACTGAACAACAACAACAGAATTTCAAAATACATGAAGCAAAAAACTGATACTATTGCAAAGAGAAATAGACCTATACACTTATACTTGGAGATTTTAATACCTCTCTCTCAATAATTGATAGAACAAGTAAACAGAAAATCAGTAAGGGGATATAAGACTTGAATAACACTACCAACCAAATTGGGGCTTCCCTGGTGGCTCAGATGGTAAAGAATCCACCTGTCAATGCAAGAGACTGGGTTCTACCCCTATGTCAGGAAGATAGATCCCTTAGAGAAGGAAATGGCAATGTGCTCCAGTATTCTAGCTTGGAAAATTCCATGGACAGAGGTACCTGGTGGGCTACAGTCCATGGGGTTGCAAAGAGTTGGACATGACAGCATGCATGCACACACACACACACACACCAACCAACTTGACCTGACATTTATAGAACCAATGCAATAATAGCAGAATACACATTCTTTTCAAGTGAATAATAGCAAAATACACAACATTTATCAAAAGGACATTTATCAATATATACTATATTGTGGATCATAAAACAAACCTCAATAAGTTCAAAAGATTCAAATAACACAAAATATGTTCTCTGACTCTAATGAAATTCAATTAAAAATCATTCACAGAAGAGTATCTTTAATATCCACAAATATTTGTAACTGAATAACACATAGGTCCAAGATAATATCATAAAGATTTTGGAAAATATTTACAACTGAAAGAGAAAGAAAACACAAAATATCAAAACTTTTGGGACACAACTAAATATCTAAAGGAAAATTTATAGTATTAAAATGACACTAATAGATCAGAGAGGGGTTCTAAATTGATGATCTCAGCTTCTACTTTAAAAAATAGGAAGAGTATATTACCCCAAAGTAAGCAGAAGAAAGGAAAACAATGAAATAAAAAACAGGCTAACAAGAGAGGAAATCAAAAAGTGATTTTTAAAAAATATGCTATAAATATAAAAACCTATAGGTAAACTGATAAGGATAAAAATAGAAGATATAAATGATCAAATCAGGAGTAGAGAAGTAGTATCACTATATATTCTAAAGACATGAACAGCAGGAGAATATTTTTTAATAACATTATATCAACAAATTAGAAAACTTAGATGAAATGGGCAAGCTTCTTGAAAACTACCAAAATAATCTTTTTAAAAAATGTATAACCTGATAGCCCTACATCTATTAAAGAAACTGAATGTGAACTTGTAATTACAAACATTTCTCACAAGACAAAAATAAACCCTCCAGGTTTAAATCGCTTCAGTGGGAAATTATGCCAGGTATTTAAAAAAGAAATAATATCAATTTTACAAAAGGATTCCAAAATATTGTAGAGGCACAAATAGTGCCTAACATTCTATGAGATCAGCATTCTATGAGATCAAAAACATATGACAAAAAAGAACTACAGATCAATATATCACTCATGAATATAGATGCAAAAATTCTCAGCAAAATTCTAGCAAGTTGAATCCAACAATACATAAAAACAATATTACACCATGATGAAATGGAGTTTATTTCAGGAATGCAAATTTAACATTCATAAATTACTATACTAACAAACTAAAAAAGAAAAATCTTGATTATCTCAACACATATGGAAGTAATATTTGCCAAACTCCAACATCAATTCCTAACAAAAACTGTTAGTAAACTGGAATAGAAAGAAATTTAATCAACTTATAAAAGACATCTTTTTGCCTTTTCATACCATTCATGTGGTTCTCAAGGCAAGTATACTGAAGTAGTTTGCCATCCCCTTCTCCAGTGGACCACATTTTTTTTAGAAATCTCCAGCATGACCCGTTTGTCTTGGGTGGCCCTACATGGCATGGCTCATAGTTTCACTGTTAGAAAAGGCTGTGGTCCACGCAATCAGTTGATTCGTTTTCTGTAATTGTCGTTTTCATTCTGTCTGCCCTCTGATGGATAAGGATAAGAGGCTTTGGGAAGCTTCCTGTTGGGAGAGACTGTGGGGGAAACTGGATCTTGCTCTGATAAGTAGGACCATGCTCAGTAAATCTTTAATTTTTGTCACTCTGCTTATTTAACTCATATGCAGAGTACATCATGTGAAATGCCAGGCTGGATGAAGCACAAGATGGAATCAAGATTGCCAGGAGAAATATCAATAACCTCAGATGTGCAGATGACATCACTTTTATGGCAGAAAGCGAAGAACTAAAGAGCCTCTTGATGAAAGTGAAAGAGGAGAGTGAAAAAGTTGGCTTAAAACTCAACATTCAAAAAACAAAGATCACGGCATCCAGTCCTATCATTTCATGGCAAATAGATGGGGAAATAATGGAAACAGTGAGAGACTTTATTTTAGAGGGCTTGAAAATCACTGCAGGTGGTGACTGCAGCCATGAAATTAAAAGATGTTTGCTCCTTGGAAGAAAAGTTATGACATTTATTAAATGTCATATTAAAAAGCAGAGACATTGCTTTGCTGACAAATGTCCATCTAGTCAAAGCTATGATTTTCCATTAGTCATGTAATGATGTGGGAGTTGGACTATAAAGAAAGCTGAGTGTTGAAGAATTGATCATTTTGAACTGTGGTGTTGAAGACTCTTGAGAGCCCCTTGGACTGCAAGGAGACCCAACCAGTCCATCCTGAAGGAAATCAGTCCTGAATATTCATTGGAAGGACTGATGCTGAAGCTGAAACTCCAATACTTTGGCCACCTGATGTGAAGAACTGACTCCTTGGAAAAGACTCTGATGTTGGGAAAGATTGAAGGCAGGAGGAGAATGGAATAACAGAGGTTGAGATGGTTGGATGGCATCACCGACTTAATGGACATGAATTTGCGCAAGTTCCAGGAGTTGGTGATGGATAGGGAAGCCTGGCGTGCTGCAGTCCATGGGGTCACAAAGACGTGGACATGACTGAGCGATTGAACTGAACTGAACAGATAAAAGACATCTACAAAAAAGTTGTAGCTAAAATCATCTTAATGATAAAAGACTGAGTGCATTCCTCTTGAGATCAAGAATAAGACTTTCCTGGTGGTCCAGAAGTTAAGAATATACCTGCCAATGAAGGGGACATGGGTTTGAGCATGCTCCAGCAGGATTCCACATGCCTCCATGTTTGTGATGGGCATAAACTATGAGAAGTATGCCAACTCTCTCAAGATTGTCAGCAATGCCTCCTGGACCATTAACTGCTTGATAACCCCGGCCAAGGTAACTATGACAACTTGGGCATTGTTAGGACTCACAACCACAGTCAAGGCCAGCACTGCCACTCAGAAAACTACAATTTGAAGAAAGAATCATATAAAAGCACATTACATAAAAATGCAAGATGAAGCAAGTGCTAATGTAGAAGCTGCAGCAAGTTATCCAGAAGATATAATCAAAATAACTAAATATCATGCCCACAGTGATAGTGAAAGTAGCTCAGTTGTGTCTGACTCTTTGCGACCCCATGGACTATACAGTCCATGGAATTCTCCAGGCCAGAATAGTGGAGTGAGTAGGTAGCCTTTTCCTTCTCCAGTGGATCTTCCCAATCCAGAGATCAAACCCAGGTCTCCTGCATTGCAGGCGGATTCTTTACCTGCTGAGCCACAAGGGAAGCACAGTAAACAACAGATTTTTCGATATAGACAAAACAGCCTTACATTAGAATACAATGCCATCTAAAACTTTCATAGCTAGAGAGAAGTCAGAGTCCGGCTTCAAAGCTTCAAAGGACAGACTGACTCTCTTGTTAGGAGCTAATGTAGCTGGTGACTCAAAATTGAAGGCAATCATAAATCAACTATCAGATCAGATCAGATCACTCAGTCGTGTCCGACTCTTTGCAACCCCATGAATCGCAGCACGCCAGGCCTCCCTGTCCATCACCAACTACCAGAGTTCACCCAGACTCACGTCCATCGAGTCAGTGATGCCATCCAGCCATCTCATCCTCTGTCGTCCCTTTCTCCTCTTGCCCCCAATCCCTCCCAGCATCAGAGTCTTTTCCAATAAGTCAACTCTTCACATGTGGTGGCCAAAGTATTGGAGTTTCAGCTTTAGCATCATTCCTTCCAAAGAAATCCCAGGGCTGATGTCCTTCAGAATGGACTGGTTGGATATCCTTGCAGTCCAAGGGACTCATTTCATGCAAAGATGGGCACAATAAAGGATAGAAATGGTATGGACCTAACACAAGCAGAAGATATTAAGAAGAGATGGCAAGAATACACAGAAGAACTGTACAAAAAAGATCTTCACAAAAAAGATCTTCACGACCCACATAATCACAATGGTGTGATCACTGACCTAGAGCCAGACATCCTGGAATGTGAAGACAAGTGGGCCTTAGAAAGCATTACTACGAACAAAGCTAGTGGAGGTGATGGAATTCCAGTTGAGCTATTCCAAATCCTGAAAGATGATGCTGTGAAAGTGCTGTACTCAATATGCCTG
>NW_011495079.1:3796329-3807861 GCF_000754665.1 Bison bison bison
CAGGCAATATGTGAACCATGAACTTCCTGATGTTCAAGCTGGTTTTAGAAAAGGCAGAAGAACCAGAGATCAAATTGCCAACATCCGCTGGATCATGGAAAATCAACTATACTTCAATTTAAAAAATAAATCAATTAATTAAAAATAAATTCATCATTCTGAAAATCCTAGGGCCCTGAAGAATTATGCTAAATCTCCTCTATACTCTATAAATGGAACAAGAAAGACTGGATGACAGCACATCTGTTTACAACAATGTTTACTGAATATTTTAAGCCCACTTATTACTCTGGAAAAATACTCCTTTCCAAATATTACTGCTCAATGACAATACATCTGGTCACCCAAGACCTCTGATGGAGATATACAATGAGATTAATGTTGTTTTCACACCTGCCAACACAACATCCATTTTATAGCCCACAGATCAAGGAGTGATTTTAATTTTTAAGTCTTACTATTTAAGATACATTTTGTAATGCTGTAGCTGCCATAGATAATGATTCCTCTGATGGATCTGGACAAAGTCAAATGAAAACCTTCTGAAAACAATTTACCCTTCTGGATGCCATTAAGGACATTTGTGATTGATGGGTAGAAGTAAAAATATCAACACTAATAGGAGTTTGGAAGCAGTTGACTTCAACCCCAATGGATGTCTTTGAGGGCCTCATACTTTATACTCATACTTCAGCAAAGAAGTAACTGCAAATGTGCTGGAAATAGCAAGAGAATTAAAAGTGGAGCCCAAAGAGATGACCAAATTGCTGCAATCTCATGATAGACTTTGAACATGTAAGGAGTTGGTTCTTGTGAATGAGCAAAAGAAGCGGTTTCTTGACATAGAATCTATTCTGATGAAGGCACTTTGAAGAATGTTAAAAGTCCTCAAAGAATTTAGAATAGCACAAAACTTAATGAAGCAGCAACAGGGTTTGAGAGGATTGACTTCTATATTCAAAGAGGCTCTGATGTGTGTAAAATGCTTTGAAACAACACCTTCTGCTACAAGAAATAATTCAAAGAAGGAATTAATAGATAGGGCAAACTTAATTGTTGTGTTATTTTATGAAATTGCCATAGCCACCCCAACCTTCAGCAACCACCACCCAGATCAGTCAGCAGCTATCAACATCAAGGCAAGACCTTCTACCAGCGAAAAGATTACAACTTGCTAAAAGCTCAGATGATGTTTATCATTTACTAAAAATAAAGTATGTTTTAATTAAGGTATGTCCACAGATTTTTCAACATAATGGTACTATACACTTAACAGACTACAGCATGGTATAAACATAACTTCTGCATGCACTGGGGAACAAAAATATCCATGTGACTCACTTTATTGCAATATTTGCTTTATTGCAGTGGTCTGGAACAAAGCTCACAATATCTTGAAGGTATGCCTATATGTACTGCTGATCTGTTTTAGGGGTTCTCTTGTAGTAACCAATTTCTCTATTCTGGCACTAGAATCAGATTTTTTAGTATTATTTATAATTGGTGGCAGTAGATCCCATAATTCCTTCACTTCACAATTTTTTCCTGCAAATTTCTCTACATGTCTATGGAAAAAAGTATTAATATGAAGACTACAGGCACAAAAATATGTATAATTTTAAAAGTAAAGAAGAGATAGCTTATAAAAAAGGGAAAAATTAATCAGGATTCATCTACACCATGGATTATGCAACTGTTAAAACAAATGTTTGACCTATATATATTGACCTTGAAAACATATTAAATGAAAAAAAAAAACAAGTTGCATAATATTGTGTGAGTCAATGCCCTAAATGCCCTAAATGTTTACCTACATTAACTCATTTACATCCATATAACTATAAGACAGAGACTATTATCATTACCATTGTACTGATGATAAATATTTACATTAACATAGAAAAGTGCATGCAAAAATAATCACCTCTGAATTGCTTTAATAGTCAAAATTATCAAGTTATTTTTCATGGAAAAATTTTTATAAACAATAAAATATGAGGGAGAAAAGATAGGTTTGCTCCAGATTGTGAAGAGCCTTGTAACATGCCAAATAGCTTAGTCTGTTCTAAGCAACTTGGACCAAGAGGTTATCAGAAAGATACTAAGCATGTTTCTGGGTTGGGTCAGTGTTATAGGAGAGCTCTTGTGACAGGAAAGTGAAGAGAGTGAACAAATTGGTTTTAGGGAGTCAAGTTAGCAGTCTGTTTTAACAATCTGGGGAAGAAACAAAAAAAATCAGAACTAGTGGAGGTACAGAGGTAGAGAAGAGGTAGGAAATTCTGGCAGATATCAATATGCCTAAAATAAAACCTAATGGATGTGGTACCCATATGAATAGGATAGGAGCCAAAGAATAACTGAGGTTTCTACATGCATGAGTGAAATGCATGGATGATGAGGTATCTTCATTAGAGAGGACTGCAAGGGCACTGGTGTCCCTTGGGGAAAGTCAAGTTTCAGCTAAAGCTGACTAGCATACTATGTTGCCCAGGAATACCTTTGGCAAAGAATGGAAAAGAAATGAGAAAATACTGTAAATTAACTCAAATTATTTTCAAATTTCCTGCATGTTATTAGACCTTATAAATATTTAGTAGGGGAAGATACTGGTATTTATAACTAAAATAAGATTAAAGGTCTGTAGATTTCATTTACCTATACCCTCTCAGTTCCTGGCTATTTTAAAAAAGGAATTAATTATAATAGGAGCATGGGGAAAACATATCCAGTGCATATCTTCTTTCCTAAACAGAATAAATGTGGATACATCTTTTTTTAAACAAGGATGTTTAGAATAGAAATTTAGCATACATATAAATATAGTTGACTGCCTTAGGCATATATCCACATATCCATAGAACATCTACACACATTTGAAAGATTATAAATAAGCCAGACCCAGACCTCCCAACTAAAACCTTAATTTAAAATTTTGCTACCTATTTTAATATTATTACATATTTATTCCCCCAAAAAAGGAAATTTATAGGTTTTTGGTCTTAGTCTAATACACACTAAATTCCATCTCTGATACAGACTTATCTATGTTTTCAATTCTGTATGTGAGAATTTGTGCCCACAATGAATGGTCTGAGACAATAAGAGAGCCCCAATTACCAAAGATTTAATTTCTGTTGTTATACTATTTGTGCTAGTATTTCAAATTGGATTAATATGTTTCAGAACAAATATAAACAGATAGGTTTTCCACAGAGGTTTTAAATAACCTGGATGTTCATTAGTGAGAATATTGTGTTCCCTAAGCTCTCACATATTTAACATTATACCTAAATAAAGTCTGAGTTTCTCAGGCCAATATTTTCATGTATAGCAAATAAAACTTAAACACAGCTACTCCACAAACTGATCATCATTATACCCTCTACCAACCTATGGGACAAATCCTCAAGGAGCACATAAAACTTAACAGCTTTTCTTGATTCTTACCTGACTCTAGACACTTGAGATCACCCCAAGGCTTCAGATATGAAAACGTACAGAATGTGCACTGAATGCCTCAAGCATGGTCAGAGTATGTAGGAATGGTCTTCTTATATATCAGATGATTTTCAGGCAATGAAAACAAAGCCCTCGTTTTCAATTTGTATCTTAATAGTTTGCTTCCACCTGTGGATGAACTGGACATGTACACGTGCTCTAAGTTAAGTTCTCATCTCCATAGTGATGATGTAATTTTATTATCATGGGCTAAAAGTGTCTCATATGGATGTAATGAATCTGGAATAATGTAAGCCATACATGTAAATTTAAATTTTCTAGTAGCCACATTAAAAAGATTTTTTAAAAGAGATTAAATTAAATTTTGTATATTTTATTTAACTGAGAATATCCAAACAGCATTTCAACATGTAATTGATGTAAAAATTATTGACGTATTTTTACATTTTTTGCACTGCTTTCAAAATCAGTGTCTATTTTACATTAAAGCACACTGCAATTAGAACTAGCCATATTTCAAGTGCTTGATAGCCTCATGAGGACAATGGCTACTCGATCACACAACATAGGGGATGCGCTCAATTGCTTCAGTCGTGAATTTTGAAAAGACTGGTTCAAAACTGGGAAAGGAGTACGACAAGGCTGTATATTACCACCCTACTTATTTAACTTACATGCAGAGTACATCATGTGAAATGTCGGGCTGGATGAAGCACAAGCTGGAACCAAGATTGCTGGAAGAAATACCATAACCTCAGATATGCAGATGACACCACCCTTATGACAAAGAGCAAAGAGAAACTAAAGAGCTTCTTGATGAAAGTGAAAGAGGAGGGTGAAAAAGCTGGCTTAAAACTCAACATTCAAAAAACTAAGACCACGGCATCTGGTGCCATCGCTTCATGGCAAACATGAAGATGGGGAAACAATTCTTTAGGCCAGAATACTGGAGTGGGTAGCCTTTCCCTTCTCCAGGAGATCTTCGCAACCCAGTAATCAAACCCAGGTCTCCTGCATTGTAAGCGGATTCTTTACCAGCTGAGCCACAAGGGAACCCCGTGAATACTGGAGTGGATAGCCCATCCCTTCTCCAGTGCACCCCTTCTCCAGCCCATCTTTTCTCCAGCAGATCTTCTCAACCCAGGAATTGAACTGGGGTCTCCTGCACTGCAGGCAATCCTGCATTGCAGGCAGATTCTTTACCAACTGAGTTATCAGGGAAGCCCTGAAACAATGGACAGTAAGTTTATTTTCTTGGACTCCAAAATCACTTCAGATGGTGACTGCAGCCATGAAATTAAAAGACACTTGCTCCTTGGAAGAAAAGCTGTGACAAACCTAGACAGAGTATTAAAAAGCAGAGACATTACTTTGCCAAGAAAGGTCCGTCTAGTCAAAGCTATGGTTTTTCCAGTAGTCATGGATGGATGTGAGAGTTGGATCATAAAGAAAACTGAGCACCAAAGAATTGATGCTTTTGAACTGTGGTATTGGAGAAAATTCTTGAGAGTCCCTTGGACTGCAAGGAAATCAAATCAGTCAATTGTAAAGGAAATCAATCCTGAATATTCATTGGAAGGACTGATGCTGAAGCTGAGGCTCCAATACTTTGGCCACCTCATGCGAAGAACTGGCTCACTGGGAAAGACCCTGATGCTGGGAAAGATTAAAACTAGGAGGAGAAGGGAACGACAAAAAAGATGAGATGGTTGGATGGCATCACCTACTCGATGGACACGAGTTTGAGAAAGCTCCAGGAGTTGGTGATGGACAGGGAAGCCTGGTGTGCTGCAGTCCATTAGGTCGCAAAGAGTCAGACACGACTGTGTGACTGAACTGAACTGAAAGGAATACAGACTGAGGCTACCTCCTGGGTGTGGCAGTATTTATCTGTGGAAAGATATGGACAAAACAATTTAGGAGTAAGGACAAGGGAAAAAGGGTCATAAACCTTGCCATGGGCCATCACATTGTATTAATATAAGAAGACATCCTTTGGCCCTTTGCCTTCCTCCTAGCAAAGTGAAGAAGGGATTCAGGGGCAGAGGGAACAGGAAGGTGAGGGAATAAGTATGAGTGCTATCTCCATATTCCCCTCCAGACTAAACTGCTCACACAAAGGCAGAAAGCTTTGAATGTAACATGAGAATGAGATTTTCAAACAGACAAGACCAACAAAAATGAAGACATAAACCAGTATGTGTGTATTTAGTATCTATTTTTTGAAATGCCTGTTCAATATTTGTCCATTTTGTGTTGGGTTGTGTGCCATTAAAATTGTTTTAATTGATTTTTAGGAGTTCTTTACATGTTTGGTTAAGAGTCTCTTGTCTCTCTCTCACACACACACGCACATAGAGTTGCTCAACTTCATTAGTCATCACAAAAAATACAAATTAATATCTCAATGAAATATCACTGTCTATCTACCAGAATGAGTAAAATGAAAACTAAGTGTTAGCAAGGATGTGAAGCAACTGGAATTTTCATATGCTGCTAGTAGAAATGTAAATTGGTATAAACACTGAAAAGTTATTTAACAATATTTATTAAAAATTCACATACGTATAGCCTATGACTAGCAGTTCAAAAATTATGTGGTGCTAGTGGTAAAGAACCTGCCTGCCAATGCAGGAGACATAAGAGACATGGGTTCTATTCTTGGGTTCAGAAGATCCCCTGGAGAAGGGCACAGCAACCCACTCCAGTATTCTTGCCTGGAGAATTCCATGGACAAAGGAGCCTGGCAGGCTACAGTCCATGGGTTCACAAAGAGTCAGACACAACTGAAGCAACTTAGCACTTACACATCAAAAGACATGTACAAGCAAATACTATTCACAATAGCAAAAAGACTAACCATCAATTGTAGACAAAGAATAAGCTGGAGTATATTCACAAAGCACAATACTACACAGCAATGAAAAGGAATATATTATTGTTATTCTCCACAAATGAATGAGTTTTACAAACATTAAATTGAGCTCTCAAAAGTCATATATAAAAGACTTTATACAAAAGACATATATAAAATTCCATCTGAACAAGTTCAAAATGAGGAAAGCTAATATGTTGTGTTAGAAGTCAAGACAATAATTACCTTTAGAGGAAATAGTAACTTTAGAATACAGCACAATTAGGGTTTCTGGAGTCCTAATAAAATTCTATTTTCTTGATTTGGATTCTGACCACAAAGATGTAACGACTGAAAATTCATCATTATTTTACAACTATGTAGTTAATTTTCAATGGATTTTATTTAGACAAAATAAGCAGAAATAAGTCTTAATAGTTTGAATGTAACTATTTTAATAATAGAAAGTAAAAACACATAGAATTAGAATTAGATATTATTAAACAGCGTGTTGCTCATCCACCAGAAAATAAAATTTCTATAGAACACAGTGGTAATAGAAACTGAAAAAAAAATTCTAAGATTTATACCACATGAATAAGAATTTTCAATTATTTCAGTTAGATAAATTAATCTTTCTTTTACTTGAGATATTATTCTGATTCAAGCTCATTTGGCCAAAGAACTTTCTTTAGGAATTTTGTCTGAAATGTCTGTCTTGGTACCTTTTTTGAGTTCCTGCATCCAAGTCCAATGTGTGTGAAGGTAGGGGGAGGAGGGCTTCCGACACAATACCAAACAATTTTTGGACACCAGCAAGGTGTCTGAGAATTCAACTTAATTCAACTCAATTCTGACACTATCTATCGAGAGATAGCATATTCCGCAAGTGAAGACCTCTGTCCCACAAGACTGCCCTCCACTACAGGTGCCAATCCAAAGCCCAGGTTGTTACTTGTGCTTCTGACCAACCAGCTACAAATGAGATCACAAGGCCGGGTTGTTACCTATACTTCTGACCAACTGGCTATAAGTCAGAGGTTCATTCCTACAACTCCCTCCTTGGCTGCAATTAATTTGCTAGAGCAGTTCACAGAACTCAGAACTCATTTCACTTACTAGATAACTGGTTTATTATAAAAGGATATAGCTTAGAAACAGCCAGCTAATGAGATACAGAGGGGAAAGGACTTGGAATTTCCATGCTCTCTCCAGATACAGCACTCTCCCCAGTTTCCCCATATTCACCAACCTGGAAGCTCTCTAAATTCAGTCCTTTGTGGGATTTTATGAAGGCTTCATTACATAAACATGATTGATTAAATCACTGGCCATGAGAGATTGGTTCCTCCAGCCCCTCTCCCCTTCTCTGAGGTCACAGAGATAGGACTGACAGTTAAACTCTCTAACTACTTGATCGGGTCTCCTTGTAATCATCCCCTATCCTCAGGTGCAGTCCAAGAGTCACCTCATTAACATCACAAAAGATATCTTTATTGCTCTTATCTCTTAGGAAATTCCTAGGGTTTTAGGAGCTCTGCCGCAGAAACTGGACAACAAACAAACAAATATATAAAAATTTCTCATTACAAGTCACAATTTCTCAGTACCATTAAAAATAATTACACATCTGTAAGTTGAACGCATATAATACCCTCAGAATGTTTTTCCTGTAGAATTCTGAATACACGGCCCCACTATCTTTTAGCATATACTGTTACAGACAGGAAGAACAATGTCAATTTGATTCTTTTTCCTTTAGACTGAAAAGACAGTATCTGCTTTTGCAACCTAAAATCTTACAAAATTACTGTTCATAGAATTCAGAGATTCCACTGGGATATATCTGAGTGTAGGTTTTTTCTCACAATAGTTTTTGTTAACACTGAAAAACTAAGAACCCTCAATTGGAAGAGACAACAGACCAGAAGGGGGAGCCCTCATACTCTATAATGATCAGTTCAGTTCAGTTCAGTTCAGTCACTCAGTCGTGTCCAACTCTTTGTGACCCCATGGATTGCAGCACGCCAGGCTTCCCTATCCATCACCAACTCCTGGAACTTCTCAGACTGTCAGATACATAACATAATACTTCTTCCACTTTTCAAGTGATAATTGGTGTGCTGAGGCTTTCAATGCTCCAGAAGGGTTGTAGTTCTGGTGATGTCACATCAGGAGGCCACTTGGAATCTCTTTCTTAAAGTCAGTGTTGTCCTCTGGAAAGATTTAGGTGGATACTATGAGGCTGTTAAAAAACCTTGACCTGTCCACACGTGCCCAGCAAATTCCATCACTGTTAATGAACCTTTTCGAGGTGTATCTGACCGAAATGTATGGGTAGTGCTGGGCCTTGAAAACTCATGTCCATTAAGTCGGTGATGCCATCCAACCATCTCAGCCTCTGTCATTCCCTTCTCCTCCTGCCTTCAATCTTTCCCAGCATTAGGGTCTTTTCCAAGGAGTCAGTTCTTCACATCAGGTGGACAAAGTATTGAGTTTCAGCTTCAGCATCAGTCCTTCCAATGAATATTCAGGACTGATTTCCTTCAGGATGGACTGGTTGGATCTCCTTGCAGTCCAAGGGGCTCTCAAGAGTCTTCTCCAACACCACAGTTCAAAACCATCAATTCTTCAGTGCTCAGCTTTCTTTATAGTCCAACTCTCACATCCATACATGACTACTGGAAAAACCATAGCTTTGACTAGATGAACTTTTGATGATAACACAGCCCAAAAGGAAAAAACATTTCCTCTTCTTGCCTGACAAGAGCTCAGCTAATGAAAAGCCACTGTATTTCCAAATTTCAGTTCCTTCAATGGACTCTTTGTTTACTATACACCTCTCAGTTTCCTTTTCACCTATTCAAGAGTTCTCCTCTCTCTGCTGTATGGGACTTGACTGTGTATCTCACCATGGTTTTTCTGTACTCAGTGGCTCAGTTGTGTCCAACTCTTTGCAACTCCTTGGACTGAAGTCCACCAGGTTTCTCTGTCCTTGGGGATTCTCCAGGCAAGAATGCTAGAGTGGGTTGCCATGTCCTCCTCCAGGGGATCTTTCCAAACCAGGGCTCAAACCCAGGTCTCCTGCACCACAGGTGGATTCTTTATTGACTGAGCCACCAGGGAAGTCCATCCCCAAATTCCAATACTTTGTTGATCCCAAATAAACCCACTTTGCTACTGAAATAACTAGCAGTTTATTTGTTTCAGGTCAACAACACTCTCTGGCTTTCAAGGAAAGATTTAAATTTGTCTTCATTTCAGGGAAATGTTACTTTATTTTGTTTTTATTATTATTTCTTCTATTTATTTTCCCTTTCTAGAACATCTATGACTAGAATGTTAGATTCCCAAATATATCACATACATCTTTTTTCTCTCATTTCTCTTTGTATTTTTTCCTCACCTCAGGAAATAATCATTTTAATTGTATTTTAAATCACTGGTTTATTTTTTTTTAATGTCCAGTCAACATCTCTCAGTTATTTATGTTTTATAAACTTTCTTGTCTCTAATATATCTTAAATCTCCAAGTAACCTGAAAGTCCTATCCTTTTGGTGAAGTCTTTGTTTCATATGTATGACTTCAACATAAACCAAGTTCTCTATCATCTCACTCAAATTTTTAATACATAAAACATATCAATAATTCTAGGTTTTCATAAATATAAGATTTTTATTTGTCTTCCTTTTTTATCTCTACAAAATAACGAAAGTGTTTTATACCCCTAAGAAGAAATACCCCAATTATGTTAAATGACTCAAGGGACAGAGTTAATTTTGTATGAGTAGATTAAATTTGCTTGATTGCTCTTTTTCAGCAGAGAATATGTTAATAACAAGCTTCAAATTAATAGCTTTATTTGCTTTTGACAAGTCTATATGTGGTAAAATCCTTTTCTGCTAGTTTCACATACTCTAAATCAGCCACAGATATACACACTAGTCCAAGTTCCCCACAACTAAAATAAATCAAAAACACCTGATAAAAAATCAAGAATTAATATAATGTAAATTAAATACATATAGCCATTTTTCCTAATAACTTTAAATGGAGTAAGATCTACAAAAGTATTGAATCACTATGTTGTATATTTGAACTAATATACTGCAATTAAAATTTTTAAGCATATGTTCATGACCCTGTTTTATACTGAGTGTATCACTATTGCAAATAAAATAAATATTGATATAAACACATTTATGTGCATAAAATACACAAATCATATGAACGGTGTTTCAAGAAATAACAAGTTTTGGAAGCAAAATAAGTCCTTGCTTTGGCAATTTGACATGTGGTTCTTTTTTTTTTTTTTAATCTCAGTTTTATTTATTTTACTTTACAATATTGGATTGGTTTTGCCATACATTTACATGAATCCACCATGGGTGTACATGTGTTCCCCATCCTGAACCCCCCTCCCACCTCCCTCCCCATCCCATCACTCTGGGTCATCCCAGTGCACCAGCCCCGAGCACCCTGAATCACGCATCACACCTGGACTGCCGATTCATTTCACATGTGATAATTTACATGTTTCAATGCCATTCTCCCATATCATCCCACCCTCGCCCTCTCCCACAGAGTCCATAAGACTGTTCTTTCTATACGTCTATGTCTCTTTTGCTGTCTCGCATACAGGGTTATCGTTACCATCTTTCTAAATTCCATATATATGCTGTATTGGTGTTTTTCTTTCTGGCTTACTTCACTCTGTATAATAGGCTCCAGTTTCATCTACCTCATTAGAACTGATTCAAATGTATTCTTTTTAATGGCTGAGTAATACTCCATGTGTATATGTACCACAGCTTTCTTATCCATTCGTCTGCTGATTGACATCTAGGTTGCTTCCATGTCCTGGCTATTATAAACAGTGCTGTGATGAACACTGGGGTACATGTGTCTCTTTCAAGTCTGGTTTCCTCAGTGTATATGCCCAGCAGTGGGATTGCTGGGTCATATAGCAGTTCTATTTCCAGTTTTTTAAGCAATCTCCACACTGTTCTCCATAGTGGCTATACTAGTTTGCATTCCCACCAACAGTGTAAGAGGGTTCCCTTTTCTCCACACCCTCTCCAGCATTTATTGCTTGTAGACTTTTGGATCGCAGCCATTCTGACTGGCGTGAAATGGAACCTCATTGTGGTTTTGATTTGCATTTCTCTGATAATGAGTGATGTTGAGCATCTTTTCATGTTTGTTAGCCATCTGTATG
>NW_011495079.1:3807961-3808590 GCF_000754665.1 Bison bison bison
GGCCCCCAGCCCCAAGCATCCAGTATCGTGCATCGAACCTGGACTGGCGACTCATTTCATACATGACATTATACATGTTTCAATGTCATTCTCCCAAATTTCCCCACCCTCTCCCTCTCCCACAGAGTCCATAAGACTGATCTATACATCAGTGTCTCTTTTGCTGTCTTGTACACAAGGTTATTGTTACCATCTTTCTAAATTCCATATATATGCTGTATTGGTGTTTTTCTTTCTGGCTTACTTCACTCTGTATAATAGGCTCCAGTTTCATCCACCTCATTAGAACTGATTCAAATGTATTCTTTTTAATGGCTGAGTAATACTCCATGTGTATATGTACCACAGCTTTCTTATCCATTCGTCTGCTGATTGACATCTAGGTTGCTTCCATGTCCTGGCTATTATAAACAGTGCTGTGATGAACACTGGGGTACATGTGTCTCTTTCAAGTCTGGTTTCCTCAGTGTATATGCCCAGCAGTGGGATTGCTGGGTCATATAGCAGTTCTATTTCCAGTTTTTTAAGCAATCTCCACACTGTTCTCCATAGTGGCTATACTAGTTTGCATTCCCACCAACAGTGTAAGAGGGTTCCCTTTTCTCCACACCCTCTCCAGCATTTATTGC
>NW_011495079.1:3808690-3821128 GCF_000754665.1 Bison bison bison
ATGTCTTCTTTGGAGAAATGTCTGTTTAGTTGTTTGGCCCACTTTTTGATTGGGTCATTTATTTTTCTGGAATTGAGCTGCAGGAGCTGCTTGTATATTTTTGAGATTAGTTGTTTGTCTGTTGCTTCATTTGCTATTATTTTCTCCCATTCTGAAGGCTGCCTTTTCACCTTGCTTATAGTTTCCTTTGTTGTGCAGAAGCTTTTAATTGTAATTAGATCCCATTTGTTTATTTTTGCTTTTATTTCCAATATTCTGGGAGGTGGGTCATAGAGGATCCTGCTGTGGTTTATGTCGGAGAGTGTTTTGCCTATGTTTTCCTCTAGGAGTTTTATAGTTTCTGGTCTTACATTCAGATCTTTAATCCATTTTGAGTTTATTTTTGTGTATGGTGTTAGAAAGTGTTCATTTCATTCTTTTACATGTAGCTGCCTAGTTTTCCCAACACTATTTATTAACAAGGCTGTCTTTTCTCCATTGTATATTCTTGCCTCCTTTGTCAAAGATAAGGTGTCCATAGGTGCATGGATTTATCTCTGGGCTTTCTATTTTGTTCCATTGATCTATACTTCTGTCTTTGTGCCAGTACCATACTGTCTTGATAACTGTGGCTTTGTAGTAGAGCCTGAAGTCAGGTAGGTTGATTCCTCCAGTTCCATTCTTCTTCTCAAGATTGCTTTTGCTATTTGAGGTTTTTTGTATTTCCATACAAATTGTGAAATTATTTGTTCTAGCTCTGTGAAAAATACCGTTGGTAGCTTGATAGGGATTGCACTGAATCTATAAATTGCTTTGGGTAGTATACTCATTTTCACTATATTGATTCTTCCAATCCATGAACATAGTATATTTCTCCATCCATTAGTGTCCTCTTTGATTTCTTTTACCAGTGTTTTATGCTGCTGCTGCCGCCACTGAGTCGCTCAGTTGTGTCCGACTCTGTGCGACCCCAAGACGGCAGCCCACCAGGCTCCCCCATCCATGGGATTCTCCAGGCAAGAGTACTGGAGTGGGGTGCCATTGCCTTCTCCGACCAGTGTTTTATAGTTTTCTATATATAGGTCTTTTGTTTCTTTAGGTAGATATATTCCTAAGTATTTTATTCTTTTCGTTGCAACGGTGAATGGAATTTTTTCCTTAATTTCTCTTTCTGTTTTCTCATTGTTAGTGTATAGGAATGCAAAAGATTTCTGTGTGTTGATTTTATATCCTGCAACTTTACTATATTCTTTGATTAGCTCTAGTAATTTTCTGGTGGAGTCTTTAGGGTTTTCTATGTAGAGGATCATGTCATCTGCAAACAGTGAGAGTTTTACTTCTTCTTTTCCAAACTGGATTCCTTTTATTTCTTTTTCTGCTCTGATTGCTGTGCCCAAAACTTCCAAAACTATGTTGAATAGTAGTGGTGAGAGTGGGCACCCTTGTCTTGTTCCTGACTTTAGGGGAAATGCTTTCAATTTTTCACTGTTGAAGATAATGGGTTTGCTGTGGGTTTGTCATATATAGCTTTTATTACATTGAGGTGTGTGTGTGAAGTCGCTCAGTTGTGTCCGACTCTTTGCGACCCTGTGGACTGTAGCCTACCAGGCTTCTCTGTCCATGGGATTCTCCAGGCAAGAATTCTGGAGTGGGTTACCATTTCCTTCTCCAGGGGATCTTCCCAACCCAGGGATCGAACCCGGGTCTCCTGCATTGGAGGCAGACGCTTTTACCTCTGAGCCACCAGGGAAGCCCTATTATGTTGAGGTATATTCCTTCTATTCCTGCTTTCTGGAAGGTTTTTTATCATAAATGGATGCTGAATTTTGTCAAAGGCTTTCTCTGCATCTATTGAGATAATCACATGGTTTTTATTTTTCAATTTGTTAATGTGGTGTATTACATTGATTGATTTGTGGATATTGAAGAATCCTTGCATCCCTGGGATAAGCCCACTTGGTCATGATGTATGATCTTTTTAATATGTTGTTGGATTCTGTTTGCTAGAATTTTGTTAAGGATTTTTGCATCTATGTTCATCAGTGATACTTGCCTGTAGTTTTCTTTTTTTGTGGCATCTTTGTCAGGTTTTGGTATTAGGGTGATGGTGGCCTCATAGACGGAGAAGGCAATGGCACCCCACTCCAGTACTCTTGCCTGGAAAATCCCATGGACGGAGGAGCCTGGAAGGCTGCAGTCCATGGGGTCGCTAAGAGTCGGACACGACTGAGCGACTTCCCTTTCACTTTTCACTTTCATGCATTGGAGAAGGAAATGGCAACCCACTCCAGTGTTTTTGCCTGGAGAATCCCAGGGACGGGGGAGCCTGATGGGCTTCCGTCTATCGGGTCGCACAGAATCGGACACGACTGAAGCGACTTAGCAGCAGCAGCAGCAGGCCTCTGCAATTTTCTGGAAGAGTTTGAGTAGGATAGGTGTTAGCTCTTCTCTAAATTTTTGGTAGAATTCAGCTGTGAAGCTGTCTGGTCCTGGGCTTTTGTTTGTTGGAAGATTTCTGATTACAGTTTCAATTTCTGTGCTTGTGATGGGTCATTAAGATTTTCTATTTCTTCATGGTTCAGTTTTGGAAAGTTGTACTTTTCTAAGAATTTGTCCGTTTCTTCCAAGTTGTCCAGTTTATTTGCATATAGTTGCTGATATTAATCTCTTATGATCCTTTGTATTTCTGTGTTGTCTGTTGTGATCTCTCCATTTTCATTTCTAATTTTGTTGATTTGATTTTTCTCCCTTTGTTTCTTGATGAGTATGGCTAATGGTCTGTCAGTTTTATTTATCTTCTCAAAGAACCAGCTTTTGGCTTTGTTGATTTTTGCTATGGTCTCTTTTGTTTCTTTTGCATTTATTTATGCCCTAATTTTTTAAGATTTCCTTCCTTCTACTAACCCTGGGGTTTTTCATTTCTTCCTTTTCTAGTTGCTTTAGGTGTAGAGTTAGATTATTTATTTGACTTTTTTCTTGTTTCTTGAGGTAAGCCTGTATTGCTATGAATCTTCCCCCTAGCACTGTTTTCACAGTGTCCCATAGGTTTTGGGTTATTGTGTTTTCATTTTCATTTGTTTCTATGCAGATTTTAATTTCTTTTTTGATTTCTTCTGTGATTTGTTGGTTATTCAGCAGCGTGTTGTTCAGCCTCCATATGTTGGAATTTTTAATAGTTTTTCTCCTGTAATTGACATCTAATCTTACTGCATTGTGGTCAGAAAAGATGCTTGGAATGATTTCAATTTTTTTGAATTTACCAAGGCTAGATTTATGGCCTAGGATGTGATCTATCCTGGACAGGGTTCCCTGTGCACTTGAGAAAAAGGTGAAATTCATTGTTTTGGAGTGAAATGTCCTATAGATATCAATTAGTTCTAACTGGTCTCCTGTATCATTTAATGTTTGTGTTTCCTTGTTAGTTTTCTGTTTAGTTGATCTATCCATAGGTGTGAGTGGGATATTAAAGTCTCCCGCTATTATTGTGTTATTGTTAATTTCCCCTTTCATACTTGTTAGCATTTGCCTTACATATTGCAGTGCTCCTATGTTGGGTGCATATATATTTATAATTGTTATATCCTCTTCTTGGATTGATCCTTTGATCATTATGTAGTGTCCATCTTTGTCTCTTTTCACAGCCTTTATTTTAAAGTCTATTTTATCTGATATGAGTATTGCTACTCCTGCTTTCTTTTGGTCTCCATTTGCGTGAAATATCTTCTTCCAGCCCTTCACTTTCAGTCTGTATGTGTCCCTTGTTTCAAGGTGGGTCTCTTGTAGACAACATATATAGGGGTCTTGTTTTTGTATCCATTCAGCCAGTCTTTGTCTTTTGGTTGGGGCATTCAACCCATTTACATTTAAGGTAATTATTGATAAGTATGATCTTGTTGCCATTTACTTTATTGTTTTGGGTTCGAGTTTATACACCCTTTCTGTGTTTCCTGTCTAGAGAAGATCCTTTAGCATTTGTTGGAGAGCTGATTTGGTGGTGCTGAATTCTCTCAGTTTTTGCTTGTCTGTAAAGCTTTTGATTTCTCCTTCATTTTTGAATGAGATCCTTGCTGGGTACAGTAATCTGGGCTGTAGGTTATTTTCTTTCATCATTTTAATCATGTCCTGCCATTCCCTTCTGGCCTGAAGAGTTTCTATTGAAAGATCAGCTGTTATCCTTATGGGAATCCCCTTGTGTGTTATTTGTTGTTTTTCCCTTGCTGCTTTTAATATTTGTTCTTTGTGTTTGATCTTTGTTAATTTGATTAATATGTGTCTTAGGGTGTTTTGACTTGGGTTTATCCTGTTGGGGACTCTCTGGGTTTCTTGGACTTGGATGATTACTTCCTTTCCCATTTTAGGGAAGTTTTCAACTATTATCTCCTCAAGTATTTTCTCATGGTCTTTCTTTTTGTCTTCTTCTGGGACTCCTATGATTCGAATGTTGGAGTCTTTAACATTGTCCCAGAGGTCTCTGAGGTTGTCCTCATTTCTTTTAATTATTTTTTCTTTTTCCCTCTCTGTTTCATTTATTTCTACCATTCTATCTTCTACCTCACTTATCCTGTCTTCTGCCTCCGTTATTCTACTGTTCCCTCCAGAGTGTTTTTTATCTCATTTATTGCATTATTCATTATATATTGACTCTTTTTCATTTCTTCTAGGTCCTTGTTAAACATTTCTTGCATCTTCTCGATCCTTGTCTCCAGGCTACTTATCTGTAACTCCAGTTTGTTTTCAAGGTTTTGGATCATTTTTACTATCATTATTCGGAATTCTTTATTGACATATGGTTCTTTGCGGTACTGTTAGTTGTTTGAATGTTATTTTATTCAAAAAAACCAATAACAATTTACTGGTGGTTTCTTGTGTTTGATTAGTCACTGTAGGCTACAGTTCTTTATAAACACAACTAAACTTCATATTTTTCATATATTAAACAAATTTTCAAGATATTCATAATAATAATAATATAGCATATAAAGACTGCTAGAAATATTTTAAGAACAACTTATGACTTAAGGAATTCTCCAGAGTTTCTAAGAATTACAGTTTCTCATTCCTGAATCCCAAAGATTAATATTTGGGGGGAATTTGGAAACACTACTTGGGTTAAAAAGTTGACTAAGAGAGTTTAGAAAAGAGAAACAAACAAGGGAAAAAAATTTTTTTAAGTGTTACTGGTGTTTTGACAAAATTCTATGTCAGGTACAGTGAAGGAGCAAAGACAAATGATACAGACCAAATCAACCTATAGAAGTATGGAGGACAGTTCATAAAAAATATGATGAGCACTTGAATTGTGTTATGAAGACAAAAAAAAAAAACTATTTTCCAGATACAGTAGCATGCATGCTTATTCACTCAGTTATGTCCAACTCTTTGTGATCCAGGGGCTGTAGTCTGCCAGGCTCCTCTGTCCATGGGATTCTCCAGGCAAGAATACTGACTGGGTAGCCATTTCTTTCTCCAGGGGATCTTCCTGGCCCATGGGTCCAATCCAGGTCTCCTACACTGCAGGCAGATTCTTCACCATCTGAGCTACCAGGAAAGACCAGGTGGAGTGAGGTATAAAGCTGGTGTCAGATAAAATACAAACATAAGGAAGAATTTGTGTAAAGGCTAACATCATGAATCATCATGGGATGTTCAGCAAAAATTTAGTAAATTTAGTGAGGAAGGTGGGAAATTTTATAAGAGATGGTTGGGAGGAGCAAACAGGGATTAACTTATGAAGAGCCTCCTAAAGAACGGGAAAGTCTGTCAAGACTTAAGTAGTCAATTGACGTGATTGAACTTATAGTTTAGAAACAGCCCTCTGGAGGACACTAGGAGAAGAACTTCAAAGAGAGGAGACTAGAGACTGGGGCAATCGAACTCAGTTAGGCACATTCCCTAAACAACCCAATTCTACATGTTGTTAAAGACCCATACATATCTGACCATTGTTTAGTGAAAACCTATAAAAGGAATTGGAAATGGAAGCTGAGTATTAAGTTATAAACATTAAAAAAAAATGGTAATAAAATTTTAAAAGAGAGAGAAAATGATGAAACTGAATGCACCAAGAACTGGAAACTGTAATAAACTCAACTCTTGCTAAGGTACCCTCCCCCTCAAAAAAGATAATTATATCTTTCCTATTCTTTTCATATAATCACTTAAAAGAAAATTTCCTTTGGATAGTAAATCAAATTTTTAAGAAGGGCAATTCCTTTAAAAAAAGAGATACATAGTTACCCTGTCACTGATCCTCCTGAAGACTCTAGACACACCTTATTCATTATGTAAACTCTCATTACTCCCCTGATCCAGATTAATCTACAGTTTAAAATGTAGAATCAATAGAATTATTTTCAGTTGTCTATAAGTAACAAATTGTTTTCATTGCTATTTTTTTTTTCAGATTATATTTAGGGAGAGCTATTTATTAGAGGAACAGCTATGAATCATAATCAGGCTGAAAGCTTTCATGTCTCCCTCCCCCCATATCCCATTCTATTGATAGTGTTATGTAGATTTTGTAAACAATTAAATCTGTTCACATGCAAACAATTTTGGTTTAATCATGAACAACAATAAAGTAGTTCACACACTTCTTTTATGTTCTCCATGCTCCTTTTAAAAGCATACTAGTATATCCTATTACGCATTCTAAAGCTGTTATACATAAGTGAATGTTCTTTTCAAAATTCTTTTGACATGCTATTGGACTAGCTCCAGAAAAAGAATTAACACTTTTGGGGAATCTTACTGCATCTCTTTTAGTAGCCAAATAAGAAGCTGGTGGGGGAGTAAAGCCAAAGATGAAAATAAATGCATTATTCATTTTTATTCATTTTTAACATAGGTTTTCTATTATTCTTCATTGTAATAGCTGTAGAAATAATTTTACTGTTAACACTGAATTTCTGAAGTCGTGTTGTATAAATCATTTTTTCAAAGAAGAAGGTTAAAAAGATTTCCTGCTTACCATCAGTGCACAAAATTTAAAAAGTGACAATCTTCACATACAATATGCTTCCAGTGAGCATGCTCTTATGCATAAAAAAGGAAACAAAGCATTTCAGGATTGTATTTGTAAAAGGATTATTTTTAAAAAGAAAGCACAGAGCAAGTTTCACAGCAGAAAAACACGACAGGCTCTCCAATAGTCAAAATCAGCACTGACTTTTTTTTAAGGCAACATTTAAAACAGAACATCTGTGTTATTTACATAATATCAACAAAAAGAAGCACAAAGGTAGACTTAAGACAGCTAAAAACCCAGCTCCTATGCTTCTAAATATTTTTATTTTTGTCTAATAGTCATCTGAACAAAGATGCTATTATTCTGCTAAGGTAAACATGTCTTAAAAATTGTCTCATGTTTTCATGATGCTAACTAGTCCAGCTTGTTCATATGTCTTGCTTAATGCAACTAGATACTATGAATGCTATTCAGTTATCAAAGATACAAAATACAACTCAAGTGAAGGGAAATGCTAGGATCTTTAATACAGAATAATAAATTATTCTCATGCACTGCTTTCATCTTTCCACTCAACATCCAAATGTTGCAATCCATCCTAGTTTTCTCGTACACCACACCACCAAAAATTTGTACTGAGCAATAAGTGTGAGAATACAGAAACTAGTAGGGTAGAAGGGGAGTGTGAAAGAAAGGTGATGTAAAAATGGAGAAGCTGACAAGGAGAAGTAAAAACAGGTTTCATCTCCCTTGAATTTAGTTATCAATTCTTCACAAATGTCTCCAGAGAGCTCACCCAGTATTTCTAGACCAGATGGAAAGAACAGTATGGTACAGAATTCTCTATCCCTAGACCCAGCTGTCACAAGGAATGGAGAGGCAATCCTGTTAGGAACTAACAGTTAGCATTATATTCCATGTGGGCTGTACCATTCATTCATATATTGGCTGACTTTTAGATAGTGATTTTTTTCCTTTTGCTGGTTTCCCATGTGAGTGCCTCTCAAATTTCTGTATCAATCTTTGACCTTCTTCCAAAGACCAATCATGCATTTCCAGGCCCTGCCAGTGATGTCCTTGAGACCCCTGACTGAACATCTCTGCAAACTAAACCAATTTTCCCCTACTTGAGGAAAAAAGTTTCACCCCTTGACTTTTTCCTTGTGGGTGGCATGTTGTCATTCTCTCAATCTTTTAAGCTTTAAATTCCAAAGTGATTATTAAAGTTTCCCTCTCTCCCTGCCATCATATCAAGGTATTGCTAACTTAAAGTCTGACAGCAAAATATTTATCAAAAGTATATCTCCTTTTCCAATTCCACTCTAATCCATCCCAGAGTTTAGATTATCAAGTACTTGCTCTTAATGTCTTGCAAATACCTAACAGGTCTCCTTACTTTTAATCTCTTAACCCCCATTTCATTCTATCTACTACTTCCAAAATTAACATTCCTACAACACAACTGTGATCCTGCCACTTCAATGCTCAAAAATCTTCAGGGGCTTCACCCTGACTATTGAAAATATCTAAAATCCTTTGACCTAATCATCAAAGGGTTTCATGATCCCACCTCAATATAACTTTCAAAATGACAACATATAATCTCTTTCACATACTCTTATATTCAAACCACTGGACTACATGTTATTAAGTGAAATATACATGAGCTTTCACGCTTTGTGCCTTTGCTCACATTGTTTCCTCCACTAATCCTTCCTCCCAGGACACTCTGTAATAGGTACTAAGTCAAACAATAGGATACAAAAGTGAATAACAGATTTTATATATATCTAAGTTTCTCTTGGAGAAAGAAAAAGCATGAGCTTTGGAGTTACATAGGACTAGAATCTGAATTTAGATTTTGCAATTACTAGCCATGTGACCTTTTGCCGAGTGACGTCTCCACTCTCCCACACCATCACGCTGTGTCACCAGATGATTTCAGGCAAGGAGCATCAATGTTAATGAGCTGTTAGACAGCTTAAGACACTCATAGAACCAGATAGGTATATTTCTATCTTAGATAAACAAACAATTTGGCTTCCTCTTCAAACCTATATTCTTTGATTAGTTTCAAAACTTACCTCATGATGGATGAGCACTGCTCAATTGTACTAGTTTCTATTTCAAGATAATTTTTACTTTGGTAGGAAAGAGACAAATTTCGATTTTGCCACATTGTAAAAACTGAGCTAACTAATGCCATGTTCCTAATCTATTCCAGTAACATTTCAACATCCTTTATAGTTTGGCTCATGGACTCATAACAGCCTTTAATTCAAGCCTGTATATGGAAAATGACCTCCAAAAATTGGGTTATTTATACAGTGTTTAGGGCTTCCTTGGTGGCTCAGCTGATAAAGAATCCGCCTGCAGTGAGGGAGACCTGGGTTTGATCCCTGGGTTGGGAAGATCCCCTGGAAAAGGGAACGACTACCCACTCCAGTATTCTGGCCTGGAGAATTCCATGGACTATATAGTTCATGGGGTCACAAAGAGTCAGACACAACTGAGCAACTTTCACTTTCATAATCTGAGAGCTTCAGTCTTAATTCCAGGAGCAGTCAGTGCTAAAACAAAGTGGAAGAGAATAGTTGGGAAATCCTTGCTTAGAAGACAAATTAAAGCTGAAGTCACAGTTTTTGGAAATTTGAAGCTGGAAGTCACAGTTTTTGGAAATTTGTTTACATATAACTGTACCTCTGAAGGAAAGTTTGGAATAGAAGAAAAAGGGCTGACATAAAGCAGACTTATGACTCATCAACTTATTCAGTAGAAGCTGGAAAAAGCAGAAAACTACCTTAGAAACCAAAAACGAAGTATTATTTTGACCTTTATTTATATCTAAGTTAGAAGTTCTTTTACTTAGACATGTACCTGAATTTGGACTACATTTATTTGTAGGAATCTGGCTGTCTAGACTCAATCTCTTCCTTCTTTTGATAATAGCACCTCATTTAATCCCAGAGAATTCCATCTTCCCTATTGTATGCATTCTTACTGGGACTATAAATCAGCATGCCCTGGCTTCCTCCTAAACAGGGATGGGCAATGATCCAAGCAAGGCCAGTGAGACTCTCCAAAATTTAAATCTGAAGTAGAATGGCTTAAGAATGAAAATATAAAGTTCCAGAACTGGAGCTCTACCAAGACTATGCGAGGACCCTACTGCTTAGACACCCATTGCTGCCTCAAGCTGGTCTGTAGCCCCTTCTGGAAGACACTCAAAGACATACCATTCAAATTTTTTTCTGCTTCCTTAACTGGAATTGGTTTCTATGGCTGGCAACCTAGGAACTCCTGAGGTGGAGGTGAAGCCATTCTGCCCTAACTTTGTGCCTGGTCTTCCTCACTGAAAGATAACAAATACTTTAAATGAAGTTATCCTGTACTAGAAGATTTTTTTTATGACTCTGTTACAGAAGTATCTAGAATAATTTTATCAAATATATAGAACTTAAACAAGCAGGTTTTTGTTTTTGTTTTGTTTTTTGCTTACCTACTCTTTCCCATTTTTACCTGAATTCACTTTGTTCCCTGTATTCCCTGCCATATTTCCCCATTTCTCAGTTTTCTTAAGGTTAGCTACACTGATTTGTTTGTGCATTTGCTTTCCCAAACAATTACATAATTTAAGTGGTTCATATTCCACTTTTGCTGATTATTTTCTTAGTATTTTCAACACCATTGCCCTTTATTCCAATACCTCTTCCCAAAAATGTAGTATTATGTTAGGAGTAATCTATCAAAAAATTAATTGTTAAAGGTATGATACTAGCCCTTGTTCTACCAGGTCTATTCTATGAAATAATTGCCACAAGAAGATCTAAATTTGTTATTAGACTATACAATAAACAGAAGTTTAGAAATCTGAAGATAATGTAGTAATCACGTACTCAAATCCTATTATTTTAGGGATAAGAGATCTCCACTTCTTTACTTTTGTTTTTATATTTCTTCTTTCATTAAAAGGTGGTTCAAGGAAGAAAATAACAAATATGTTTGGCAATCCTTCTTAAAGAAGAATAAAATAGAAATAATTTGACATCCTTACATCAGTGACATATTAATCCCTCAGTAACACCTTACAGTTATCTTCAGTTCATCCTTTCTTTACATCTTCTACTTAACAAGACCACTGCAAAGATCAAGTGAAAGCAATTCTTAAGCTATAAAATACTACATGAATCAAGATGTTAATATTGTTATTATTTGTCCTCTCCCTTCTTTTCCACCAACCTAGCCATCAAAGCCATCATCACAAACCAATGAAATTCCCTGCCTCCATTTCATCCCCATTCTAATCATCATAGACAACTTTGTATACTAATATTTCAGTTCATCCAAATTCTTAAGAGAAATGACACCAATATTACAACTAATCTTTCACAGAGCAGAAAACCAGGAAATACTCCAAATGTTTTTTGAGACCAGGATAACATTAATACCAAAACCACACAAAGACATTTTAATTTTCCAAAATGAAGAAAGCAAAATTAAAGGCAAATCCTAGTCATGAACATGAATGCAAGACTCTTGAACTCAGGAAATATCAGGACATTAAATCCTATAGAATAAAAGGGATGATTAAGTAGGGTCTATTCTAGTAATGCAATGTAATTTACCACAGTAATAGTATGATGGAGAAAAATTATATAATCATCTCAATAGATGCAGGAACAGCACTCTATAAAATTCAATACCAATTCAAGAGTTTAAAATAATGCACTTTGGCAAACTAGCAATAAAATGGTATTGTCTTAGATTAAAAAATGTTTCTATTAAAAAAAAAAAAAAACTTAAAGCATTTAGAAGTTAGGAGAGTGGTAATCCTCAGGAATAGTCAGTGGAAATGAGTAAGGGAAGAGCTTCAGCGGGGCTGATTTCTTGATCTGAGTGCTTATGACACAAATGTGTTAAGTTTATGAGAAAAAAAATAAAAACCTACAGCAATCATTATACTTATTTGTAAGTGAAGTAATGAAAGCTTTCTTCTTGAGACTAGAAACTAAATAAGGATGCCGCCATTGCTTTTCAACAATTTAAAGGAAGTCCTAGCCAGTGCAATAGAGAAGAAAGAGAAATAAAGGACTAAGTAATGAAAAGGAAGAAATAAAACTGCTGTTATGATGCAGAATACCCAAAGGAATACAGATAAACTGATAATACAAATAAGAATATTTAAGGAATCTCCACACTGTTCTCCATAGTGGCTGTACGAGTTTGCATTCCCACCAACAGTGTAAGAGGGTTCCCTTTTCTCCACACCCTCTCCAGCATTTATTATTTGTAGACTTTTGGATCGCAGCCATACTGACTGGTGTGAAATGGTACCTCATAGTGGTTTTGATTTGCATTTCTCTGATAATGAGTGATGTTGAGCATCTTTTCATGTGTTTGTTAGCCATCTGTATGTCTTCTTTGGAGAAATGTCTATTTAGTTCTTTGGCCCATTTTTTGATTGGGTCGTTTATTTTTCTGGAGTTGAGCTG
>NW_011495079.1:3821228-3822282 GCF_000754665.1 Bison bison bison
ACCTCATAGTGGTTTTGATTTGCATTTCTCTGATAATGAGTGATGTTGAGCATAGTTTCATGTGTTTGTTAGCCATCTGTATGTCTTCTTTGGAGAAATGTCTATTTAGTTCTTTGGCCCATTTTTTGATTGGGTCGTTTATTTTTCTGGAGTTGAGCTGTAGGAGTTGCTTGTATATTTTTGAGATTAGTTGTTTGTCAGTTGCTTCATTTGCTATTATTTTCTCCCATTCTGAAGGCTGTCTTTTCACCTTGCTAATAGTTTCCTTTGATGTGCAGAAGCTTTTAAGGTTAATTAAGTCCCATTTGTTTATTTTTGCTTTTATTTCCAATATTCTGGGAGGTGGGTCATAGAGGATCCTACTGTGATGTATGTTGGAGAGTGTTTTGCCTATGTTCTCCTCTAGGAGTTTTATAGTTTCTGGTCTTACATTCAGATCTTTAATCCATTTTGAGTTTATTTTTGTGTATGGTGTTAGAAAGTGGTCTAGTTCCATTCTTTTACAAGTGGTTGACCAGATTTCCCAGCACCACTTTTTAAAAGAGATTGTCTTTAATCCATTGTATATTCTTGCCTCCTTTGTCAAAGATAAGGTGTCCATATGTGCGTGGATTTATCTCTGGGCTTTCTATTTTATTCCATTGATCAATATTTCTGTCTTTGTGCCAGTACCATACTGTCTTGATAACTGTGGCTTTGTAGTAGAGCCTGAAGTCAGGTAGGTTGATTCCTCCAGTTCCATTCTTCTTTCTCAGGATCGCTTTGGCTATTCGAGGTTTTTTGTATTTCCATACAAATTGTGAAATTATTTGTTCTAGCTCTGTGAAGAATACCATTGGTAGCTTGATAGGGATTGCGTTGAATCTATAAATTGCTTTGGGTAGTATACTCATTTTCACTATATTGATTCTTCCAATCCATGAACATGGTATATTTCTCCATCTATTAGTGTCCTCTTTGATTTCTTTCACCAGTGTTTTATAGTTTTCTATATATAGGTCTTTAGTTTCTTTAGGTAGATATATTCCTAAGTATTTTATTCTTTCCGTTGCAA
>NW_011495079.1:3822382-3841076 GCF_000754665.1 Bison bison bison
GTATTTCCATACAAATTGTGAAATTATTTGTTCTAGCTCTGTGAAGAATACCATTGGTAGCTTGATAGGGATTGCGTTGAATCTATAAATTGCTTTGGGTAGTATACTCATTTTCACTATATTGATTCTTCCAATCCATGAACATGGTATATTTCTCCATCTATTAGTGTCCTCTTTGATTTCTTTCACCAGTGTTTTATAGTTTTCTATATATAGGTCTTTAGTTTCTTTAGGTAGATATATTCCTAAGTATTTTATTCTTTCCGTTGCAATGGTGAATGGAATTGTTTCCTTAATTTCTCTTTCTGTTTTCTCATTATTAGTATATAGGAATGCAAGGGATTTCTGTGTGTTGATTTTAAAACTGGAAATAGAACTGCCTTATGATCCAGCAATCCCACTGCTGGGCATACACACTGAGGAAACCAGAAGGGAAAGAGACACGTGTACCCCAATGTTCATCGCAGCACTGTTTATAATAGCCAGGACATGGAAGCAACCTAGATGTCCATCAGCAGATGAATGGATAAGAAAGCTGTGGTACATATACACAATGGAGTATTACTCAGCCATTAAAAAGAATACATTTGAATCAGTTCTAATGAGGTGGATGAAACTGGAGCCTATTATACAGAGTGAAGTAAGCCAGAAGGAAAAACATAAATACAGTATACTAACGCATATATATGGAATTTAGAAAGATGGTAACAATAACCCGGTGTACGAGACAGCAAAAGAGACACTGATGTATAGAACAGTCTTATGGACTCTGTGGGAGAGGGAGAGGGTGGGAAGATTTGGGAAAGTGGCATTGAAACATGTAAAATATCATGTAGGAAACGAGTTGCCAGTCCAGGTTCGATGCAGGATACTGGATGCTTGGGGCTGGTGCACTGGGACGGCCCAGAGGGATGGTATGGGGAGGGAGGAGGGAGGAGGGTTCGGGATGGGGAACACATGTATACCTGTGGCGGATTCATTTTGATGTTTGGCAAAACTGGTACAATTATGTAAAGTTTGAAAATGAAATAAAATTAGAAAAAAAAAAAAAAGAATATTTAATCTGAGGTCAAATTTTTAAAAAATCAATTGTTTCTAGACACAGCAGCAAAAAAAGGATAGAAAATGTTTTAAATGATGACATTTATAATAAAATTTAAAATATAAAATACTTAGGAATAAAACATAAGAGATGTTCAAGATCTCTACAGAGAACACTATTTGAAATATTTATGTACATATCTATTAAATCATCACATGTACATCTTAAAAATCAAGCTTTACAACCTAAATATATACCATTTTATTTGTCAGTTACACCTCAAGCAAGCTGGAAAAAATTAAAGAAGACTTAAACATTTAGAGAGACATACCACGCTCATGGAGTAAATATTGAAAATACGTCAACTTCTCAGTATTTTTCTATAGTTTCAACATAATTCCACAAAAACTCCAGAAGAGTTTTTGTGGAAATAAGCAAGATGATTATGAAATCAATATAGGAAAAAAAATCAAGAGAATCTTAAAGAGATGGGGAGAGGTATGTGATCAAACATGAACATAACTGCAGTAAATAAGATAATGTTGTATTGGCACAGGGATAAATACATGAATCAGTGGAACGGAAGAGAGTTCAAAACAGGCCCACATATATGTTTTAAAAGTTAACTGCAGAATAGTATAAGTGGTACTAGTTCAATTGAATGTCAATATGAAGAAATGAAAACTGACATAAACCTCATATCATTTCTAAAAATCAATTCCTAATAAATAATAGCTCTAGCTATAACAGAATAACAAAACTTCTAAAAGTTAACTTAAGAGGGATAACTCATCACCTTGATGTACACAAAATGTCTTAAATTGGACACAAAAAGTGTTAAACACAAAGGGAAAGATTGATAAACTACTAATACTTAAAATTAACAACTCCTATTCATCAAAGGCAGCATTAATAAAGTGAAAAGACAAGTCACAGATAAGAAAAGATATAATTGCAAGAATGGTTAAAATTAAAAATGCTAATACCAAACAATGGTTAAAATAGCATTCATATATTTCTAGTTGGAGTGTAAATTTTGAACAGCCACTCTGGAAAAAGCGAAACAAATGCATACACTATTACCCAGCTATACCATTCCAACGTTTATATTAAACAAAAATATGTATGCATCCACTACCAACTGGAAGGATGTACAGGGGTGTCTCTGAGTACTAGGAATGTTCTATTTCTTATTCTGAATGATAGTTGCATTGGTTTTTCTTTGTAAATTCAAACAACTGTATACTTATGATGACCCCCATTTTCTATATTTTTGATATACTTCAATTTTTTATATTACAGGAAAAATAAAATAAAAAAAAATAAAATCAAGGAGGAAAAACACATACAGAGAAGAAAGAAAAACACATTCCTAAAAATTAGAAATGTTTACCTAGCAACACGCTATTTTTATTGGCACAAATTATCCAGTGATAAAAATAAGGGGTTGATATTTAGGCAAAGACAAAAATTTGATGTTTTGGTTAATCTATACATCCTTAGTAAAGGCAAACATGAAATTTCATTAGGCTTTCTGAAATAGTGAAAACAATTTCAAAAGATTCACATTGCTTTTGTGTATCCCTTGGCATTCACAAATCCAAGATTGAGAATCAATGTCCTAATCTGACATGAAATCAGATTACCAGCCAAAATATTCAGCAAATTATGCCTTTCTCCATAAACTATTTGTTAGGTTCATATTGAAAATTACCTCTTTAGGGAATATAATTATCAATCCTAAGTAAACACTTTAAAATAAAACCTTGAGGATCTTTTCCTCTATTCTTCCCAATGGTGGATATATTATAATCTGAAGTTTTTTTCATATAACTCCCAAAAATATCTTCCTTATTAGTATGCCTGTCAGGATTAAAATCTAGCTTAATCACATAAAAACTATGTGACCTTGGGAAAGTTTCTTAATGTATGCTTCAGTTTCCACATTTGGAAAATGGAGATGATGTTTGTAGTACCTACCTCACAGAGTTGTTGTGAGGACTAAATCACTTAGCACTGTGTCTAAATGTTAGGTAAATTATCATAATTATTTCCCCTCCTATTTGTTTTTAAGAATAAAGTATTATAATGCTGATCAGAACCATTGTGAGCATGAGGGAAATTATTGATATAAGAATTTCACTTTTGGGTGATTGGGTTGGGAGGTAACTTGCACTGGAGGACATTCAGATATCAGCATATGGAAACCTTCCCTTTAGAGTTATTCAGTTATTTCACAGAAGAATATACTGATCTCCTACCAGGAAAGTAACTGCCTAGGTAATGACATTCAAAGGAATTACAAGGTAGGTTCAATTGTTCTGATACAAACTTTCTATTTATACTCTTGTTTTCTGTCTCAAGACTCATCCCTGTCTTCAGCTAAACCTAATACCTCAAGTCCCTCAAATATTGAAGCATAGCCATTACTTTGAGTCTTCCTGAGTCTTTTCCTTTCCAGCTATACATACACATCTTCAACTGTCTACATATTGTTCACTCATTTTTAATGAATTCATTCATTCAAGAATGGTCTCTTTTTTATTAATTCATTCAAGAATGCTGTGATGATTAACCTTACCATGTCATGGTACACAGATGTGTCATCAAAGATTGTTCCAGATGTTTCTGTGAAGATTTTTTTAGATGATATTAGTATTTAATATAGACTTTGAGGAAAGCAGAATACTCTCCATAATGTGGGAGGGCCTCATCCAATCAGTTGAAGGCCTTAATAGAAAAGACTAACCTCTCAGGAAGAAGAGGGAATTTTGCCAGCAGACCAAATTTGGATTCAAACTGCAACTCTTCCCTAAGTCTCCAGCATGCTAGTCTATCCTGCAATTTTGGTCTAACCAAGCCTCCACAATCACCAATTCCTTAAAATAAATTTCTCTTCCTATATACATACATACATCTTGTCAGTTCTGTTTCTGTTGGAGAGAACACAGTTTTGCTCCAGGAACACAAATAGGACCCACTACTCAACTTTGTGACTCTCCCAGCCTAAAGTCACCTTTTTATGTTCACATAACTCTTTAAACTCTGCCTAAACCATACTGGCTATTTCAAATGCAGTCTGAACAGAGTGAGCGTGTGTGCATGCTCAGTCATGTCCAAATCTTTGTGACCTCATGGACTGCAGCCCGCCAGGCTCCTCTGTCCAAGGAACTTTCCAGGCAAGAATATTGGAGTGGGTTGCCATTTCCTTCTCCTGGGGATCTTCCCAATACAGGGATTGAACTTGTGGCTTTTGTGTCGCCTGCATTGGCAGGCAGATTCTTTACCACTAGTGCCACCTGAACACAATTTAGAATAAAATAAACTGAGATATTTCACGTCCCTAATTCTACCTATTTTGAAGTCAAAAAGCAGCCTAATTACATCACTACTCACATTGAGCTGACCACGATAAAATCCCATAAGCTTCCCATAAAAAATGTTGCCAAGCCATATCTCACCAATTCTTCATTTGTGCAACTGTTTCTTTGTGGCCTGTACACAATACCTCACATTTGCTCCTACTAAATTTTATCCTTGAAGTTTAATTTTTCATTGAATGCCTTCAAAATATTTTGAATCCTTATTCTCTCACTCAATGCATTTACAAAAACTCTCAGCTTCATATACTGAAATATTAGCCTTTCTAAAACTAAAAAAATACATAGCTGAGATCAAAGGAAATCTCTGACATTATCAATCTTTTTTTTTAAAGGCTTAATTCAAATAGCATTAGCATAAATACACTGCTATTGAAGTTCTCAGAGAGTATCTGATATGCAAGGAAGGCAGGATGCATGGTGCTCTAGTCAGACCTGATTTCAAGTGCTCCCTCTAAACTTAGAGATTGCAGCACATAGCACGCAGGATCCTAGATCCCTCACTATGGATCGAACCTGCTACTCCTGCAGTGAAAGCATAGGGTCTTAACCACCTAACTGCCAGGGATGTCCCAACATACAAGTTTTATAATTGGACAAATTGCTTATTCCTCAGAGTGCCAGTAAAATGGGGGGAAAAGTCATATCACAAGGTTGCTGTGAGAGTTAAAATACTCATAAAGCCCTTAACACAATGTCTAATCTTAGCAGGTACTTGACATGGTGTGTTTTTATTTCTTTTTGTTGTTGTTTTTTGTTTGTTTGTTTGGCTGCACTGGGTCTTTGGGGCAGCATGTGGGCTTTCTCTAGTTTCAGAGCACAGTCTCTAGAGCACACAGGCTCGGTAGGCATAGCACTCAAGCTTCTCTAGTTGCCCCTTGGTATGTGGGATCTCATTCCCCTACTGTGAATCAAACCCACATTCCCTGCCTTGGAGAGCAGATTCTTAACCACTGGACTACCAGGAAAGTCCTGACATATGTCTTCTTTGAAGCACATAGGGTGTACTCATAAATAGTTAGATCCATTCCTGCTTCACGTTCCCTTGGAAAGTAGGCCTATAACCTAAATCTCTTAGCCACTCATGGCATTAAAGTAGAAAGAGAGAAGATGGAAGGGAGGAAGGTAGCGAGGGAGGGAGGGTGCAGACGCAGATAGATGAATGACTTGAAGTTGCCACAAAAAGTTGGAATAATGACAATGAATACTTTGGAATCTGAACATACATCCAGGGAAATAAGAGACTACTGTTAAAGGCTGCAAATTCTTTAGAAATACTGAATAGTTTAGAAAAAGACTTTCATTCAGTCTCTTGCCAAATGGCAACTTACAGCAGGAGAGGAATAAATGCAGTGATGTTTGGTATTTGGTTAAACATTTGGTTAAACATTTAAGCTGCATTTCAAAATGTTAGATTTGGCAAAATCTAAAATAAATTTTGACAAGTCCTTGACTTTTTACTTGCATGTATTAAAGGGAAAGCCAGCTTGTAGATTTGAATCATTTAGATTTTGACTCGTTAAAATGTATAGTGTTTTATCAAGCCACAAAAACTGCCCCAAATTGTTTAGTTTAACTCAGAAAAAAAAAAAAATCTTACATAAATCACAACACTCAAACACTAAGTTGCTGAGCCTTGGAAGAAAAGATTAACTCAGAAAGCCCTCATGAAAGAAATTTTGAAGAAGTAATTAAAGGAGTGAAACAGCACTGAATACACAGAAAATGTAAAACCAAGTATGCAGACAGAAGTGGTATTACATAATAGCTGACAAGGACAAATCTCAGTTATTAGATTTTGGATTTAAAGATATTTTTCTAAAATGTCTGTGAGAAAAATAGGATCTTCAAAGCACCCATAATTAATGTCATTATGTATTTACTAAACAAAAGCTTACTGTGTGTCTCTATATGCAAGTCTCTCTATCAAATGCTGGGACCACAAGGAGATATCACCTCACACCTGTCAGAATGGCTATTAGCAAAAAGACAACAAATGACAGTTGCTGGCAAGGATGTGGAAACAAGGGAACCCTCCTGCACTGTTGGTGGGAATGTAAACTGCTGTAGCCACTATGCAAAAGAGTATGGAGGTTCCTCAAAAAATTAGAACTATCATACGATTTATCAATCCCACTTGTAAGTATTTTTCTGAAAACAAAGGCACTAGTTTGAAAAGATACATGCACCCCTATATTCACTGCAGCATTATTTAAAACAGCCAAGATATGGAAGCAACCTAATTGTCCAGAACTACATAAATGGATTAAGAAATACGATATATAGTATACAATGGACTATTACTCAGCCATTTAAACAAAAAATGAAATCTTGCCATTTAAGACAATGTGGATGGACCTAGAGGCTATTAGGCCAAGTAAAATAAGTCAGACAGAGAAAGACAAATACCATATTTGTCTTCAAATACGAAGCCTTCATCTATATGTGGAAACTAAAAACCAAAACAAACAAACATAACAAAATAGAAACAGACTCAAAGATACAGAGAATAAGCTGGTAGTTCCTAGAGAGGAGGGAGATGGGAAGATGAGTGAAACAGAGTGAAGGAGATTAAGAGGTACAAACTTCTAGTTATAAAATAAATAAGTCACAGAGATATAATGTACAGCATAGGAAATACAGTAAATAATATTATAATAACTTTATATGGTGACAGATGATAACCAGACTTATCATGGTGGTCATTTTGCAATGTATAAAAATACCAAATCATGATATTATACACCTAAAACTAGTATATTTAGTCAATTAAATAAAATACTGGGAAATATTCTGGACAAGACAGACATGTCTTCTGAAAGCATACTGTCTATAGAGAAAATAGATTTTTTAACTGAAAATACAAAATAATTACAAACTGCAATCTAAAGATGTAGGAAGCAGTCTTTTTTTAGTCAGAGGATAATTGCTTTACAATGTTGGTTTTTGCAATATAACACTGTGCATCAATCACAATGATATATACATTCCTTCCCTGTTTATTATATATACACCTCCCTCTCTGCTCCCATCCCACCCCTCCAGATCATCACAGAGCACCAGGCTGGGCTCCCTGTGTTATATATAGCAGCTGCCCATTAGTTAAGAAGTACTCTATTGAAAAGCAGAGACATTACTTTGCCAACAAAGGTCCGTCTAGTCAAGGCTATGGTTTTTCCCGTGGTCATGTATGGATGTGATAGTTGGACTGTGAAGAAAGCTGGGCACCGAAGAATTGATGCTTTTGAACTGTGGTGTTGGAGAAGACTCTTGAGAGTCCCTTGGACTCCAAGGAGATCCAACCAGTCCATTCTTAAGGAGATCAGTCCTGGGATTTCTTTGGAAGGAATGATGCTAAAGCTGAAACTCCAGTACTTAGGCCACCTCATGCGAAGAGTTGTCTCATTGGAAAAGACTCTGATGCTGGGAGGGATTGGGGGCAGGAGGAGAAGGGGACGACAGAGGATGAGATGGCTGGACGGCATCACTGACTCGATGGACGTGAGTCTCAGTGAACTGTGGGAGTTGGTGATGGACAGGGAGGCCTGGCGTGCTGTGATTCATGGGGTCGCAAAGAGTCGGACACGACTGAGCAACTGAACTGAACTGAACTCTTATTATACATAGCTTTTTTAATTGCAAGTTTAGGGCCATTAATAAAAAAAAATAATAATATATTTTCAAATTCATAGAGAACTTGAAGCTCATCACATCCGGTTTTTAAATGCTTTGATCAGGAAAGGGGCAAAGGCAAAAGCCAAATCTGAACACAGGTTTCCTAATTGTATCCTACATCCATTCTTCATTCAACTTTCACTGAGCATCAGCTATGATTAGGCTGTATGCTAAGTGCTGCAGAGGAGGCAAAAATTAAAGCCATCACTTCCCAACTCTCAAACTGCTGACAGACAGAAGGGAGATAAGCTTGCAAACAAATAACTGCCAAAAGATAAATTATATAAAAGAAGTTTGCACAAAATTCTGGGGCACCAAGAAGGGAAACCCTAACTCTGCTTAGGAAGATAATGGATGGCTTCACTTTAGCCAAATGATATGGAAGGAATAAGATTTGTCCAGAAAGACAAAAAGAAAAGCAACATTTCAGAAAGAGTAAAGTAAAAGTGCAAATGTGAAAAAACACTGTTCAAAAAAGTCTAAGTATAGAAAGTTTCAGAATTCCTCTACTTCTGAGCTTTCTTTTTCTTATTACTTTTGTCAAAGTAATACATACATACAGTCAAGTAGTACAAAAAGACTTAAAAACACAGCTGTCCTTTAGCAAACTCTCTCATGGTCACCCCACCATCAAGGCTCTCTCATTCCCAGATGTGATCACATTACGCTCATTCAGCTTATGCTTCTGGCATTAGCTCCATGCTTTCTAAATCATGTGTGTATACTTATATTTTGGTATCCTACATGGTATGAGAATTTTCACTTTATATCCACTTCATCTCCTCCACCCCATATGCTTGAAACATAATTTGCGGCTATTACCATAATTGTTTTTATAATGACTAAGTAAATATTGCTTACTGATTAAAGCCCTATACTACAATTATATTTCCCTGCTGTAATAGCTTTTCTTTTTTTTAATTGATTTGCATGCACTTTATTGTTCTTTTTCAATCTTTGGGTAAATCTTCCCCCATACTCCAAGAACTCTAAAAACATTATAAATATAATTTTTCTTAAAGTCAAACCTATAAAACAATTTGTTTTTTCCTGTGGTTATGCCCACTAGAAATCGTGTGCCCCTGCTTTAATCTGCACTGAACTTCAGGTCTAACCTGGGAATTTCTTTTGCCTCTCTTCTCTATTAGAGCTAGTTTCTAGATCCTGGGCTTCCCTCAGCTGGTAAAGAATCCGCCTGCAGTGTGGGAGACCTGGGTTCAGTCCCTGGGTTGGGAAGATCCCCTGGAGAAGGGAATAGCTACCCACTACAGTATTCTGGCCTGGAGAATTCCATGGACTGTATAGTCCACGGGTTCACAAAGAGTCGGACATCTCCCTATTTCCTAGTTTACATTCTCACTTTGGTAGAGCCCACCTTCTACTAGCTTCCTGAGAAAGAGTGCATGAATGTAAATATTTAAAACAAATATCTCTATCAGTCACATCTGACTAAGATTTTGGCCAAGCATAAAATTCAAGGTTGTAAATTACTCTCCTTCAGAATTATTCAGTCATTGCTCTACTATCTTCTAGTTTCTAATGTTGCTATTGAGAATCTGGTGCCATTGTATGTGACAATATAAATCTGACCTTCATATGTGAATTTTTTTTTTTTTTTTGGCCCTCTGGAAGTATATGAGTTAGGATGGTGGTTCAGTTCAGTTCAGTCGCTCACTCATGTCCAGCTCTCTGTGACCCCATGAACTGCAGCACACCAGGCCTCCCTGTCCATCACCAACTCCTGGAGTTCACACAAACTCATGTCCATTGAGTTGGTGATTGCATCCAGCCATCTCATCCTCTGTTGTCCCCTTCTCCTCCTGCCCCCAATCCCTCCCAGCATCAGAGTCTTTTCCAATGAGTCAACTCTTCGCATGAGGTGGCCAAAGTATTGGAGTTTCAGCTTTAGCATCAGTCCTTCCAAAGAACACCCAGGACTGATCGCCTTTAGAATGGACTGGTTGGATCTCCTTGCAGTCCAAGGGACTGTCAAGAATCTTTTCAAACACCACAGTTCAAAAGCATCAATTCTTCAGCTCTCAGCTTTCTTCACAGTCCAACTTTAACATCCATACATGACCACTGGAAATACCATAGCCTTGACTAGATGGACCTTTGTTGGCAATGTCTCTGCTTTTTAATATGCTATCTAGGTTGGTCATAACTTTCTTCCCAAGGAGTAAGCGTCTTTTAATTTCATGGCTGCAGTCACCATCTGCAGTGATTCTGGAGCCCCCCAAAATAAACTCTGACACTGTTTCCACTGTTTCCCCATCTATTTCACATGAAGTGATGGGACCAGATGCCATGATCTTAGTTTTCTGAATGTTGAGCTTTAAGCCAACATTTTAACTTTCCTTTTTCACTTTCATCAAGAGGCTTTTTAGTTCCTCTTCACTTTTTGCCATAAGGGTGGTGTCATCTGCATATCTGAGGTTATTGATATTTCTCCTGGCAATCTTGATTCCAGCTTGTGCTTCTTCCAGCCTAGCGTTTCTCATGATGTACTCTACATATAAGTTAAATAAGCAGGGTGACAATATACAGCCTTGACGTACGCCTTTTCCGATTTGGAACCAGTCTGTTGTTCCATGTCCAGTTCTAACTGTTGCTTCCTGACCTGCATATAGGTTTAGTTGCACATAAAAGAAAATCCAACATTATATAGTAGCTTAATCAAATAGGGAATCTCCCTACCCCTGCAACATCACAGAAAATCCAAAGATGGGTAGTTGCTGATATCATTGAATCAGCAGTTCAAGCATATCAGAGCTGAGACACCATGGAAATAAATGACTACCATAGCTCCAGCCATCTTGCTCACATTCCATACAGGAAAAGGTAGAGGGGGAAGGAGGAAACAAAGGTATAGCCTATATCAGAAAACAAAAATTTTCTCACAAATTCTTCAGCACACTTCCACTAAAAATTTACAGGCTAGCACTTTATCATATTTGGCCAAACCTACCTACAAAGGAGTTTAGAAAAGCAAGTGTTTAATCTTTCTCGCCTCTTAAATAAAGAAAAACAGGGTAAAAAGTGATTACAATGAGTTGAGGGAGCCAAACTAGAGTATGAAATTATATTGTGATGTGTCTTGCTGTGAGTCTGTTTACCCTTGTGCTTGGCACTCTGTGAGTCCTTTCAAATTTGAAACACATGTTTTCATCCTGGCACTTTTCCTTGTAATTTATTTGCTAATTCCCTCCCTTTGGATCTTTCTGTTCTCTAATTTGGGAGCTCCTAAAAGTCAGGTGTTGGACCTTTGCTACTGACTATCTTTTTCTCCTACTTTCCATCTCATTATCTTTTAATTCTATTTTCTGGGAGATTTCCTCATTTGCAGTTAATCCTTCTACTGAATATTTTATTTTTCAGAGTACTTTCTATTCTTTTATTCTTCCTTATTCACACCATTACATTACTTTACAGATGCAAAATATACTCATCTCTTTGAGGATACTGATTATATTTTCTTGAAGGTTTCTTCTTTTTTCCTGACAGTCTCACTTTCTTATTCACTTTTTCTGTTTATTTGTTTTGGTGTCTCTTCCTGCTGGAAGCTTTTCTCAGTTGACTGTTGGCAACTGGTTCTATATTCATATCTAAGAATGACAACTGAAAAAAAGGGGATTGGAAGGTATATGCATGCAGTAAATTTCACTGTAAGACAATATGGAGACCAATTGTTTTTTGTTATTTGTTTCTTTTCATCAGGAATACCCATAAGTCAGTATCTGCAGAGATTTGCTCTGGAGTGTGTAATTTTTTCAGGGAAGGATCTTCCAATATTCTGTCTGAGGAGGTGTGAGGGTAGAAAGGTGGTTGTAAGCTTGTTGTTAACATCATAGAGCTAAGCATGGGAAGGGGGCTTCTCTGGATCCACCAGCAATGCAGGAGATGCAGGTTCAATCCCTGGGTTGGGAAGATCCCCTGGAGAAGGAAATGGCAACCACTCCAGTGTTCTTGCCTGGGAAATCCCATTGACAAGGGAGCCTGGTGAACTACAGTCCATCGGGTCAGAAAAGAGTCAGACACGACTTTGCGACTAAACAAGCTACAAGCATAGGAAGAGAGCCAGAAGTACCACTAATATGCAAATTTCCACTTAATTCTCCTCACATCTACCCTCCTCTGTGTCATCTCTCAGGTTTGATTTTCATAGATTATACCTTCCATATGTTTCAGACTTGGGGTACTGGTAGTTGTCAGTGTCCAAATATAGTCAATTTCCAACAATCCTCCTTTGCTCATTCCACCTCACTGCTCCCCCACAATCTCACCCAGCTTCTATAATACCTAGTGCCTCTGATTCTTGAGCCTTTCTCAGATTCGGCTGGGTGAATCAGTTTGCTTATCACTGGTATGTCCCCTTACAGATGGTTAGATTTGACATTCTCACTGCTAAGACAATTCTTTCATCTGTTTTCCATACTCCTATTCTATAGATGATAGTTAAAGATACCTCTTAGTTTTACTTAAAATGGAATGTGTGTATCTATCACTTTTGTTTCTTTGCTGTTTTCAGTGATTTCTTATAAGAAATAGAAGTATTTTTCTGCCATTTTGAAACAGTCTCTAATTATTACATAACAGTAAGTCTCTATTAATTTAAAACTTTAAAAATCCTAATAATAAACAAAATAGGCTCTATAGAAAAACTCTACCCACTGATAACACACATCAATTTAGAATGGGTATTACATTGTTGATGATCCATTTTTAGTAATACAATGTGGTAATTAAGAGCATACATTTTGAGGTCAAACTGCCTAGCTTGGAATTATGTCTCTACTGCTTTCCTTGCCGTATAATCTTGAACAAATTCTGTTGATATCAATCTCTTAAGCTGAAAAATGTAGAGTAGTAGTGAGGAGTAAGTACAAAAAGTACCTGGCACATAAATAATAATAAATACCAGTTACTATTATTAACTCCAACAGTTATGATTTTCCAAAGTAATGAAAGAGTCAAATACTGTTCTAAGTACTTTATAGGTATTAACGTAATGAATCTTGAAAACAACACTATAAGGTAAGTACTATTATCAGACCAATTTTATAAAGGATGAAATTGATGCACAAATAGATTAAAAAGCTTGCCCAAGGTCACAATCAAAGGTAGATAAATAGGACTCAAATCCAAGTAATCAGGTTCTAGAATCTTTGATCTTAATAGCCTGGCAGGCTGCAGTCCATGGGGTCTCAAAGAGTCAGACACAATTTAGTGACTGAACAACAACAACAAACAACTTATAAACTATGCAGCCCATGGACAGCATCATTCAAATTTGAGTCCCCAGGCTCTCTTCAGTTCTCTTGTGGAATGCCAATTAAGCTATACTGGGGCCATCAGACAAACTTACAGAAACATTCCAAAATGACATTGTGAAATCTGAACCAAGTGATTTCTCCTTTTAACAGCCTTCTATGTAAAGACAATGGTACAGAATAGTTGTATATACATGATACACATTTCTATAATGAGTCAAGAATACAGACATAAAAATACCATGAAGTTTTTAAGCCCATTGCTCCCAAGTCATTATTTTATCACATGGAAATGTGTTTTCTAAGTCCATCTTCTTTGTGCAAATTGAAAGGTTTGTAAAAGTGAAAACTCATCTTCTGCTGCCAAGAGTCCCATGAAGACAGAAGTTCTTAATTAACTAAGCAATTAGTCATGACAGGTGAAACAAAAATATATAATTTTGTAATTGTTTTTCCTCCACTAAAACCATTAGCCAGAATTTTAAAATATGTGTCCTTTGGGTTCTGGCTCTGGGTAAGATGGAAAAATCATATCTCATTCTGTCTCTGCCATTGCATGCAGCTATAAAACCTGGACAGACTGCAAAGAGCAGATATTTGAGAGCTCCAAGGAGTAAATAATAGCAGGCAGATTGGAGAAGACCAGAATTCAAAATGCCAACAGTGAGTTCCTTGTTTTCCATTTGGTATCCCCAACCTGAACTCAAAGCACACCAAAACCAAGAGTAGACACCACGATGTAAACAGAGAGAATTCCAGAGAAGTCCACTAGTTCTGGCTCAACAAGTAGGGAGAGGGATTACTAATACTCAGAGAGAGTGGGAGAAATCTCAATTCTATGTATTATTATTGTTTTTTATTTTCTCTTCTTTAATGCCTCAGTCCCCAGGGAATTCTGTGGCAGTGGCAGCAGCAACTGTGACAGCAAGGGGGACCTTAGAGGTGCCTAAAATTTGGAGGAAGAACATTCCTTTCCTACTGGAGGAACTGAGGTCCAAAAGGCAGAGGTAAACACCTGTGCTTTTTATTCTCTCTGTCTGCTTATCTCTTGGCTCTGAACCTAGATGAAGCCCTGGAACATGTCTCGCACAACAGGATAACCAAACCCCCAGTTTTCTGGCCAGGAGACCAAAAGTACTGGGGACACTATAGAGAAGGGGAGGCTTGGGATAAGAGCTCTCTCTGAGTTGCATATGGAGGGATATGGGCCTAAACATCACAACAAAGATTTGAGAACCGAGCTAAATTATAGACCACCACCTAGATCTCAGACTGGCCACTTGGTTGCAAACACATGGAACAGACCAAGATAGCAATGCAAAGGCTTTGAAAATGAAATTGACATTGAAACCACAAAACACCAGAAGAGTTGGTCAGAACTTGCAACCTGAACTCTCTGGATTGATAAGTTAAAATATCAATATTTTACACAAAATGTAAATAAGACCCAGAGTCTTATAACACAATATTAAGAATGTCCAGAATTCAATACAAAGTTATTCAGCATTACAATGAACCTCTAGAACCCCAATAAATAGGAGAACAAAATTTACAGACTTCAATGCCAAGATGACACACGTTAGAATTACCTCACAATGATGTTGGAAAAAAAAGTATTAGTCTCAGGGAACTCAAACAGGGGCTCTGTATCAACCTAGAGGGGTGGGATGAGGAGGGAGATGAGAGGGAGTTTCAAGAGGAAGGGACATATGTATACCTATGGCTGATTCATGTTGAGGTTTGACAGAAAACAAAATTCTATAAAGCAATCATCTTTCAATTAAAAATTATATGTTTTTTTTTTTAAAGAAAGTATTAAAAACACTCTTGAAATGAATGGACAGAGAGAGGTTTCAGCAAGTAAAAAGAAAATATAAAAAAGAAACAAATGTAAATTTTAGAGCTGAAGAAATGCAATAACCAAAATTTTAAAACTCACTGAATGGACTCTATTGCATAATAAAGAAGATAGAGGAAAGTGTCAGTAAACTTGAAGAGAGATCAATATAAATTATCCAGTTTAAACACAGATAAAAAATATTTTAAAAGTAAGCCAAAAAATCTAGTATGTAGAAATTCTTGTCCCAGAAGGAGAAAAGAAAGAGTGCACTGCAGGAAAAAATATTTGAAAAAACAATGGCTAAAAAGTTTCCAAATTTGGCAAAAGACATAAACCCAGAGATTTAAAAGCTCAGTGAACCCCAAAAAGAATAAATCCAAAATATGCATGCCTAAACATAAGATAATCAAACTTCTAAAAACTGTGAACAAAAATATTGAAAAGAGCCAAAGAAAAATGATACATTACTTACAGGGAATCAATGATTTCAAAGCCTGGGGATCTTTCATCAGAAATCATGGAAGCCAGAAGGAAATGGCACACATTTTTAAAGCACTGAGAGAGAAGAATGTTCAAACCAGAATTATAAATTCAGTGAAGATATCCTTCAGGAATAAAGGTGAAATGGGCATTCTTAGATGAAGAAAAACTAAGAGAATTTATTTAAACAACATATTTCTCTAAAAGAATTGCTAAAAGGAAGTTCTTCAGGCAGAGGAAATGATACTGGAAGAAAACTTGGAACATCAGAAATAAGGGAAGAACAGAAATGGTGAATTTCTAGCTAAACATAATAGATTATTCTTCTACCTTGAGTTCTTTAAAATGTGCTTGACAGTTAAAAACTATATATATTATATAGCGTTGTCTGATGAAGTTTTCAATGTGTAAAAAGAGTTCAAAAATAGGCCCATGTAAGTATGATCGATTGATTTTTGACAAAGGTGCAAAGGCAATTCAATAAAGAAATGACAGTCTTTTCCATACAACATGCTGAAACAAATGGTCACTATTAAGTAGGGGAAAAAACCCTCAAATCATTCTTTATACCTTATATAAAACAGAACTCAAAATGTATCACAGACATGAACACAAACATTAAACTTTTAAATATAGTTTTTAGGAAAAACATTGGAAGAAAATATTTGTAACACTGATTTAAGTAAAAACTACAACACCAAAAGAATGATTTATAAAAATTTTTATAAACTGAATTTCATCAAAACAAAAACTTCTTGCTCTGCCAAGATATTATCAAAACAACAAAAAGGTAAGCCATAGACTGGGGGAAAAATATCAAAAACTCATTTTTTTTAATGGAAGAAAGATTTGAAAAGATAACTTCACCAAGGAGGATACCAGATGGTAAATGAGCATGTGAAAAGATGCTCAACACTGGTAGTTATTAGAATAATGCAAATGAAAATAAATCCATAATCAGATGCCATTACACACCTATTAGAATGAGAAAAAACTGACAAATCCAAGTACTAGCAAGACTGAGAGCAACTGAAACTCTTAAACATTGCTGGTGAGAACATAAACTAGTACAGCCATCTTGAAAAACAGTTTGGAAGTGTCCAATAAAGTAAAACATACCATAAAGTTACATTCATCATATGACCTAGCAATTCCATTCTCAGGTATTTACCCAAGAGAAATAAATGTTTATTTTCACATAAGCCTGCATATGAAATAGTAGCTTTATTTATCCTCTCACTGGTAGCTCAGTTGGTAAAGAATTGCCTGCAATCCAAGAGATCCAGTTTCGATCCCTGGCTGGGGAAGATCCCCTGGAGAAGGAAATGGCAACCCATTCCAGTATTCTTCTTGCCTGGAAAATCCCATGAACAGAAGAGCCTGGCAGTCTCCAGTCCATAGGGTCACACAGAGTCAAACATGACTTAGTAACTAAACACCATCATCAAAAACAGAAGGAAAAAAAAAAAAAAAAAGCAATGTCCTGAAACAATGTGAATGTGAAACAAGAGTGAAAGGGTATAACTTTTAAAAGAATGATATAGCCATGTTGTTATTTAGTCACTAAGTCATGTCTGACTCTTTTGAGATCCCATGAACTATAGCTCACCAGGTTCCTCTTTCCATGGGATTTCCCAAGCAAGAATACTGAAGTGAGTTGTCATTTCTTTCTCCAGGTGATCCTCTCAACCCAGGGATCAAACCCATGTCTCTATTGTCAGGTATATTCTTAACCACTGAGCCACTGCAGAAGCCGTGACATAGCCATGCTGCTAAGTCACTCAGTCATGTCCGACTCTGTGCGACCCCATAGACAGCAGCCCACCAGGCCCCGCTGTCCCTGGGATTCTCCAGGCAAGGACACTGGAGTGGGTTGCCATTTCCTTCTCCAATGCATGAAAGTGAAAAGTGAAAGTGAAGTCGCTCAGTTGTGTCTGACCCTCAGCGACCCCATGGACCGCAGCCTATCAGGCTCCTCCGTCCATGGGATTTTCCAGGCAGGAGTACTGGAGTGGGGTGCCATTGCCTTCTCCATGACATAGCCATAGGCATGACAAAAACTGGTTAGAACCAATTAAGTCCAAGATGGCAGAATATTCTACATTCAGTGGACCTTGAGCCTCACAATATGCTCATTGTAATATATTAGCAAGCTAAATGACACACCCACCAGTGCCATGACACTGAGTGGCAATTCTGAGGCTAACTATAAAAGGTGGGCTGTGGCCCAATTCCTGGAAATCTCTACCTTTTCCCTGAAATAATTGGAAAATTCCTCCTACTCATTAGCCTATGAAATTATTCAGCCCATAAAAACTAGCCATGCCATGTTTTGGGGCCTCTCACTTTTTGGGATGACCAGCACTCTGTGAAGTGTGCTTCTCCCAAGGCCTGTTGCCTTCGGAGATGGCCCACACTCTGTGTTCCTCTCTAAATAAATCCACTTCTTACCTATCACTTTGTCTCTCACTGAATTCTTTCTGTGATGAGACCTCAAGAACCTCAAATTCACTGGGAGCAAATGGATAAATTTAGGTGTTATACAAAAGAATATTATTCACCAATAAATGAATATACTATTGATACACACAACAGCATGGATGAATCACAAATGCCTTATATGAAGTCAAAGATGCCAGGCTGAAAACACTACATACTGTATGATCCCATTTATACGATATTCTGGAAGAAGCAAAATTATAGGGACAGAGAAAAGATCAATGGTTTCCACAGATTAGGGCTCTGGAGAGAGACTGACTACAAAAGAGCAGAATGAGGGCATTTTGGAGGGTGATGAAACCCTTTTATATTTTGACTGTGGTAGTGGTTACATGATGATGCATTCACCCAAATTCATAAAGCTGTACACTAAAAACAATGTTTTCCTAAATGAATATTTTAATTTAAAACAAATACATCTCTTCAAAAAAACAAAGACAACTTAGGATCCCATATCACCTCCATCATTTAAAATGTGATTTTAGACAAATGACTTAGTATTACAGAG
>NW_011495079.1:3841543-3849961 GCF_000754665.1 Bison bison bison
CCATTAATACTTTTTTTAAATGCAAAAAGACCACTACAAATAGCATTTCCTATTGTGTTCTTATTCTTTTTTAGTATTTTCATCATTCTCATTATATATGTATATACACAGACATATACATATATATCTTAAGCTGTTATCTTTCTCACACTGTAGATACATAAATGTGTGTCTACATGTATGTACATGTGTATATATATTTATACATATACAATAATATAATGGTATGTAATAGATGCCATCAACAAATTTACTTGCTAGATCAAAAGACAGCAAATATTAGATTATGCCTAGGTATAATCTAATATACTTAGATATATTAGGTATCCAATGTCTAATATATTAGGTATATTAATACACTCAGTTCAGTCCAGTTCAGTCGCTCAGTCGTGTCCAACTCTTTGCAACCCCATGAATCGCAGCACGCCAGGCCTCCCTGTCCATCACCAACTCCCAGAGTTCACCCAAACTCATGTCCATCGAGTCGGTGATGCCATCCAGCCATCTCATCCTCTGTCGTCCCCTCCTCCTGCCCCCAATCCCTCCCAGCATCAGAGTCTTTTCCAATGAGTCAACTCTTCGCATGAGGTGGCCAAAGTACTGGAGTTTCAGCTTTAGCATCATTCCTTCCAAAGAAATCCCAGGGCTGATCTCCTTCAGAATGGACTGGTTGGATCTCCTTGCAGGCCAAGGTTCTCTCTGTCTGCTAACATTTCCTCATTTGTAAGCATTTTCCATTAGCACTTCCATGAGCTTCCCTGGCAGCTCAGATGGTAAAAGCATCTGCTGGCAATGTAGGAAATCTGGGTTCAATCCCTGGGTCGGGAAGATCCCCTGGAGAAGGAAATGGCAACCCACTTCAGTACTCTTGCCTGGAAAATTCCATGGATGGAGGAACCTTGTAGGCTACAGTCCATGGGGTTGCAAAGAGTCGGACACTGAGCAACTTCACTTTCACTTTCCATTAGCACTAATGGAAAATGACAAAAGTAATAGACCTATTATATAACCATAAATTAAATTTTAAAATTAGTTGGTACTTGAAGAGTCTGATATATATATAAGCTAGAATTAAACATCTGTAGTGGACATATTAGGACCAGTTCCTGCCATCCCAAATGTCTTAGTCTATGTTAACACAAACCCCAAGACCAGAAAAGCACATATAGACTGACGGTCACTAACTAGCCCAAGGTGGACACCTGACTAAATTAAGACCCTTCTATGGGCTGGCAACACATAGTGTGACACATGGGCCCAAGTAGTAGAACAATTATAATCTGCTAGTCACATTTCCTCCTGTGGAATTCATCCTAGAAATATACACAGACCAGTTATTAACAAGAGGATACTGAAGCACACAGAGAAGCAGAGGTAACAAGAGAAAAACCATTCCTTCATTTCACAAATATTAATGATCATCTATTTATTATGTGCTATATGACCCAAAAGAGAGGCACTAAAAGGGAAATGAATTCCCAGAGCTTTAAGAAATCTAGATACCTTCCAGTTCTAGTCCACATGTCTCTTTACAATAAACCCTTTTTTTCTCTTTTTAGATGAGTGGGTGAAGACTCTGCTCGTGGAAACCAAAATGATCTAATACAGTTTCACAAGTGAAGGCACAGAAAGGAGTCTTTCTGTTAGGTTTAAAAAAAAAAAAGACAAAATATGTCTTGTCCTAGGTAATAACTCAAGTGAAAAAAGATTTCTCCTCAAAGTGTATAGTACCTTTCCTAAAACTGGTGACAGACAGAACATGACAAGTGGGAATAGGAAGGGGGACGGGCCCTAAATTTTCCTTTATAAAACTACTACCACCAAAAACATGATTTTAAGTGCCTTACTTCCATTGCATAGAAATATGTAGGCAAAAGGAAAAAGGTCTTACAACTGTGAGTACTTATGAAAGACTTCGTCACTGACACAAATGCAATTCACTACATCAGAGTCTCCTGATCACTTTCTACAGGGGAGTCTACCGGCTTCACTAAAATAATTTGGGATTCTAAGCAAAGGAGGTAGGCATTTCCTTACTCTAATGTATTACTGGATAGGCTTGAAGCCCAGACCAGAAGTGTATTATGTAACAGACAAAAACAACTAGCTGTTTTAAATTGCACTTCATTTGATAAAATATCTCAGTGACTTCAGCAGAAGTATAAGATCTGGTCTCTTAGTTCTAAAATTCCAGCCATTGAGAAATGATTCTCTTTGGCAACAAACACTAGAAACAGATTTGTAAAACAAATTTATTTATTTATTAAAAAGTAATTTGCTTTATAATTATATGCAAGAATCACCATGCTGCTAAAAACTCAGTGTTGTTTTTAATCACTGCAAGTGGACATTCCTAATGGCCATATCTTCTTGCTTATTTACTATGCAAATGAAGCATTGCTAAACACTTACTCTGTACCAAGCATTTTTATATAGGTTATCATGAAAAACCATATGAGGTAGGTTATCTAACGCTACTTTAAAATCAGCAAACTGACCACTGAAAAAGTAAATAATTTGTCTAAGATCCTCAAGAATGTAGATGTCAACGTATGAAGTTTGACCTTGGGTAGCCTTGCTCTTGTCCCTGTTGGCCAAGTGCACTACATTCCCAGGACCACTAAGGTCTCTAAGAAGTTAAGTTTAGAAAAATATGTCTTCCTGGTATATGTCTCACTGACTTTGGGTATTACTTATTTCAAGAAAGATTCTTTTTGCTTAAAGATCTCCAATCAACCAACAGTCATTTTTCTAACACTATATATTCTAAATGCAATTGTATGTCAACTAAGGAAGATCTAGGAACATTTGAAACACTCATTTTCCCCAAATCCTTATGTTGACTCTGGTTGCTGAGAAAAGTCTGCATTAAAGGCAGAATATTTACCAAAATACTAACAATATAAGATTGTGCTCACTTTTTCATGTTGTCATAATATAGTAAAAGAGGAAACTCCACTGATAAAATCAATTATTAATAGAATTTACAATAAACCAAAGATCAGTTTCTTTATAACATTTTAGTTGTTAGCCAAACACATTAAAACTAGAACCCAAATATCAGAATGGAATTGTGGCATGTCTTTAATTCTTCCTGACTCTTACTGGGGATGGGGCTGAGACTGCATTTTTAACCTTCCAACTGATGCTTGAGTGGCAATAGACCAGGCTGTTTCTAAGCCTAATCCAATCCTGTTCACAGCCTAAGCCAGTTAGAATCACCCAGGTCTCAACAGGCATATGATAGAGCCCATTCTCCTATCATTTTAAAACCTCCCCACATGATTCTGGGCTAAGAATTGCCATGCTTGAGAACCACTGGCCTAGCTCAAATCAGAACTTTATTTCTGCTGAATGTCTCCCCTTTGGGCTCTTCTCCTCAAGTGCTATTAAAAGCCTGGTCCTAATTAACTCAGAGTTAGGTAAAGAAATTTAAACTTGGAGAGAGAATAATAATAGATACTGTTATGATTAATTTTATATATCAACCTGGCTTGGCTATGGTACCCAGCTGTTTGCTAGGCAGTTATTTTTAAATGTTGTTGTTGTTCAGTTGCTAAGTAGTGTCTGACTGTGACCCCATGGACCGTAGCACGCCAGCCTCCTCTGTCCTCCCATTATTTCCCGGACTTGGCACAATTTCATGTCCATTGAGTCGGTGATGCTACCTAAGCATGTCATTTTCTGCTGCCCTCTTCTCCTTTTGCCTTCAATCTTTCCCAGCACCAGGGTCTATTCTAATAAGTCAGCTCTTTGCATCAGGAGGCCTGAGTATCAGAGTTTCAGCTTCAGCATCAGTTCTTCCAATGAATATTCAGGGTTGACTTCCTTTAGGATTGAATGGTTTGATCTCCTTGTAGTCTGAGGGATTCTCAAGAGTACTCCAGCACCACAATTTGAAAGCATCAGTTCTTCAGCACTCAGTCTTCTTTACAGACCAACTCTCACATCTGTACATCACTACTGGGAAAACCACAGACTTGACTATATGGACCTTTGTTGGCAAAGTGATGTCTCTGCTTTATAACATGCTGTCTAGGTTTGTCACAGCATTCCTTCCAAGATGCAAGAGTCTTTTAAGATTTCATGGCTGCAATCACCATCCACAGTGATTTTGGAGGCCAAGAAAAGAAAATCTGTCACTGTTTCCACTTCTTTCCCTTCTATTTGCCATGAAGTGATGGGACTGGATGCCATGATCTTAGGTTTTTTAATGTTGATATTCAAGCCAGCTTTTTCACTCTCCTCTTTCATCCTCATCAAGAGATTCTTTAGTTGCTCTTCCCTTTCTGCTATTAGATTAGTATCATCTATATATCTGAGGTTGTTGATGTTTCTCCCAGCAACTTTGATTCTTGCTTGTAATTCATCCAGCTTGTAATTCATTTTGCACAATGTACACTGCATATAAGTTTAAAAAGGAGGGTGACAACATACAGCAGCCTTGTCTTACTCCTTTCCCAACTGTGCATCAGTCAGTTGTTCCATGTCTGGTTCTAACTGTTGCTTCTTGACCCATATACAGTTTTCTCAGGGGACAGGTAAGGCATTCTGGAACTCCCACATCTTTAAGAATTTTCCACAGTGTGTTGTGATCCACAAGTCAATGAAGCAGAAGTAGACGTTTTTCTAGAACTCCTTTGCTTTCTCCATGATCCAATGATGAAGGCAATTTTATCTCTGGTTCCTCTGCCTCTTGAAAACCAGGTTGTACATCTGGAAGTTCTCAGTTCATGTACTGCTTAAGCCTAGTTTGAAGGACTTCGAGCATTACCTTGCTAGCATGTGAAATGAGCCCAGTTGTAATCAGTAGACTTTTAGTAAAGCCACTTAGCCTCCAAAATATGGATTGGCCTCATCCAGTCAGTTGAAAAGAAGACTTTAAGAGAAAAAGCTAATAGTCTCCAGGGAAAAAGGTCAGCCTCTAGACTGTAACACAGAAACTTTGTTTTCATCCTGCCTTTCCTACAGATTTCACACTTGACATTCCCCTCAATTACATGAACCAATTCCCTAAAATCTCAACCTCTTTCTCCCTCTCTCCCTCTGTGTGTGTATATCCCATTGAATCTGATACTCAATACAGATACCATCTATTTAAATGCAGGCTGTGTGCTAGAAATCACAATAAATTATTCACATACTTTTCTGATTTAATCCTTACAGCAACCATATAAATTGAATAAGCAAGCCATAAGGAGACAACATCGTGACCAGAGACAGAGATGCTTCATTTAGTAACTTCGGAGAGGAAGCAGTATAGGAGATATTAGAATTAGGTGAGTCAAGATAAAGAATAGCCAAGGATAAAAAGGTAAGTGTTCACTGAAAAACAAAAGGAAAAGGAGGAAATGTATAGATTAAAATTGATTGTGCCCACATTAGGAAACCACTCATCTGCTTTCTGCACCTGTAGACGTGCCTTTTAAGAACATTTCACTTAAACAAAACAATATAATGTAAAGTCTTTTGCATCTGGTTTCCTTCAATAAACATGTTTCTGAAGTTTATTTATGTTGTAGCATGTACCAGTAGTTCCTCCTTTTTCATTGCTTAATAAAATTCCAGTGTAGAGATATGCTTCATTTTGTTTGTCTATCACCAGATGACAGATATTAGATTGTTTCCAGGGCTGACCTACTATGAATAATACTAGAGTGAACATGCACATATATATGTTTTCATTTCACTTGGGCAGATATCTTGTATTGGAACTACTATCTTATACAGTGAATTTATGTCTAACATTTTAAGAAACTGTGAAAGCTATTTTCCAAAGTGGTTGTATCATTTCACCAACAATAAGGGAATCAGGTTTATAACATCTTAGTCAAAATTTGTTATTATCTGTCTTTTAAATTACAGGCATTTAACTGAATGTATGTGGGTATACAGTCTGTGTTGTACAGTTAATGTGTAATTATATCTCATTGTCATTTTAATTTGGATTTCTCTAATGACTACATATGTTGAGCACCATTTCAAGAGCTTATTAGTCATTTTTAGATATTCTTTGGTGAAATGTCTATTAAAATCTTCACCTCTTCTTTAAAAAGCATTTGGACATTATTTTGATAAAGATTTGAATAAACCAACTGTAAAAAAACTTTAATGATAAAATTGGTAGAAATTTAACCAGTCAGTGGATACTTGATATTAAGGAATTGTTGGGTTTATTTGAGATTTGATAATGGCATTACAAATTGGCTTTTTGAAGAAATAATGTTTATCTTTTAGAGTGATACACTGAATAATTTATAGGTGAAATGATGTGAGCCTGTGATTTGCTATAAAACAATCCAGAGGAGGTGAAAGAATATAAATAAAAGATTGGCCATATGTTGACAACTGATCATTCTTCAAGCTGAGAAAAGGATTCACAGGGACTCATAATACTATTCTCTCTGCTTTTGCACATCTTTAAAAATTCCATAATGCATTGTTAAGAAATAAAAATCTGACACATTGAATCCATCTATTAATTTATAATTGATCTATAAAATCTATTAAAATGACCATAAAGTAACATTTAACCAACAAGAAGAAAACACACACAATGAGTTGCTCAAGACAACTCCTAGTGGCTCATGCCTTATCCTTTCCCTACCTCCTAACAATGACATCTAGAACAGTTCAGTTCAGTTCAATTGCTCAGGCGTGTCCGACTCTTTGTGACTCCATGGACTGCAGCATCCCAGGCTTCCTCATCCATCACCAACTCTCAGAGCTTGCTCAAATTCATGTCCATCGAGTCAGTGTTGCCATTCAACCATCTCATTCTCTGTCATCCCCTTCTCGACCCACCTTCAAACTTTCCCATAATCAAGATATTTTCCAATGAGTCAGTTCTTTGCATCAGGTGACCAAAGTATTGGAGTTTCAGCTTCAGCATCAGTCCTTCCAATGAACACCCAGGGCTGATCTCCTTTAGGATGGACTGGTTGAATATCCTTCCAGTCCAAAGGACTCTCAAGAGTCTTCTCCAATACCACAGTTCAAAAGCATCCATTCTACAGCATTCAGCTTTCTTTATAGCCCAACTCTCACATCCATACATGACTATGGGAAAAAACAAAGCTTTGACCAGACGGACCATTGTTGGCAAAGGAATGTCTCTGCTTTTTAATATACTATCTAGGTTGGTCATAACTTTCCTTCCAAGGAGCAACTGTCTTTTCATTTCATGGCTGTAGTCACCATCTGCAGTGATTTTGGAGCCCCCCAAAAAATAAAGTCAGCCACTGTTTCCACTGTTTTCCCATCTATTTTCCATGAAGTGATGGGACCAGATGCCATGACCTTAGTTTTCTGAATGTTGAGTTTTCACCCAACTTTTTCACTCTCCTCTTTCACTTTCATTAAGAGGCTCTTTAGTTCTTCCTCACTGTCTGCCATAAGGGTGGTGTCATCTGCATATCTGAGGTTATTGATATCACTCCCAGCAAATTGGATTCCAGTTTGTGCTTCATCCAGTCCAGCATTTGGCATGATGTACTGTGCATATAAGTTAAATAAGGAGGGTAACAATATGTAGCCTTGACATACTCCTTTTCCTATTTTGAACCAGTCTGTTGTTCCATGTCCAGTTCTAACTGTTGCTTCTTGATCTACATACAGATTTCTCAAGAGGCAGTTCAGGTGGTCTTGTATTCCCATGTCTTTTAGAATTTTCCACAGTTTGTTGTGGTCCACACAGTCAAAGGCTTTGGCATAGTCAATACAGCAGAAATAGATGTTTTTCTGGAACTCTCTTTCTTTTTTGATGATCCAACGGATGTTGGCAATTTGATCTCTGGTTCCTCTGCCTTTCCTAAATCCAGCTTGAACATCTGGAAGTTCATGGCTCACATACTGTTGAAGCCTCCCTTGCAGAATTTTGAGCATTACTTTGCTAGCATGTGAGATGAGTGCAATTATGCAGTAGTTTGAACACCTTTTGGCATTGCCTTTTTTTGGGATTGGAATGAAAACTGACCTTTTCCGGTCCTGTGGCCATTGCTGAGTTTTCCATATTTGCTGACATATTGAGCACACCAGGCCGCCCTGTCCATCACTAACTCTCGGAGTTCACTCAGACTCATGTCCATTGAGTCGGTGATGCCATCCAGCGGGATGCCATCCAGCCATCTCATTCTCTGTCATCCCCTTCTCCTCCTGTCCCCAATCCCTCCTAGCATCAGGGTCTTTTCCAATGAGTCAACTCTTCACATGAGGTGGACAAAGTACTGGAGTTTCAGCTTTAGCATCAGTCCTTCCAATGAACACCCAGGACTGATCTCCTTTAGAATAGACTGGTTGGATCTCCTTGCAGTCCAAGAGACTCTCAAGAGTCTTCTTCAACACCACAGTTCAAAAGCATCAATTCTTCAGCGCTCAGCTTTCTTCATAGTCCAACTCTCACATCCATACATGACCTGT
>NW_011495079.1:3850061-3855067 GCF_000754665.1 Bison bison bison
ACATCCATACATGACCACTGGAAAAACCATAGCCTTGACTAGACGAGCCTTTGTTGGCAAAGTAATGTCTCTGCTTTTCAATGTGCTATCTAGGTTGGTCATAACTTGTCTTCCAAGGAGTAAGCATCTTTTAATTTCATGGCTGCAATCACCATCTGCAGTGATTTTGCAGCCCCAAAAAATAAAGTCTGACACTTTTTCCACTGTTTCCCTATTTATTTCCTATGAAATGATTGCTGGTAATTCATGCAAACCATTCTGTTAACCTATTAACTATGAACCTATTAACTATTTCCTGAGTTTTCAGGAAATAGCTCATATCTTTACAAATTATTCTTCAGTGTTTATAGCAGTTGTCTTACACAAAATCTATCTCCTAGAGATGTTTGAAATCACTCAATTGGTCACTTACCACTCTGTTAAGTATTACTTACTTCTTTTTTAAAATATACAAGGGGACTATAGGAATTTTGAAAATGGATGAGAGGGCACCAAAAAAAGAGATATAAGAACTAATAAATTTGAGCATTATTTCATGTTTTCATCTGAAAAATAACTAAAGTCATCCTAAATGGCTACCCAATTATCCCAATTACTCTGGAATTACTATCAAACTATTACAAGCCACACAAAAGGCATATGCAAATTATTCTAGACTTAAATAAAATGCATCATCTTTACTTCTCTATTTTCAGTTGTTGAAGAACAACTTTACACTCAGAAGCCACTGGAACAGAGACTTACAATGTATTCAAATTAAAAAGTAGCATTGTGTTTATTGAGCAAAAAACGTGTTCTGCCATATTAGAGTTTATGTCAAGGAAGGGAAGCTGCAGTAATTAGACAGCTTCAAGAGAGAGGTCTCCACAAAGTCTTGAAAAATGGGTAGAGATAACAGAAAGAATGGAGAACACAGGTTTTGAACAAGGATATGACTTTTGAAAAGTAAAAGACGTATTCAAAAAAGGTTAAAAATCATCCAGCAAAAATTTTGCCAAAATGCAGAATTCTGAGAATTGAATTATTGGAAATAAGATTAAGGAGGTAAATGTTATTTAGAGAAAAAAAGAAAAGTTTAGGTAGAAGTACAATGAGAGAAAGTTTATTTGTTAAATGTACATGTGCCTATCAAAGAGAATACATATAAAACTCTTAGCACAATATCTGATGCATAGTAAAGCTAAATAAATATTCACTATCATTGTCACTTCCTCCCCTTCTTCCTATTTTGGTCCTGGCTGCAGCAACCCCGTTTTCTGTAATTTACTATACACAATGGATAAATATGAAGAATGATGAAGAAACCGAAGAGGAGGAGTTTGACACAAAAACTGCTCTGTGCTTCAGTTGCAGCTTTGAGGAAAAGAAGACAAAAGAGCTAAGGATCAACCTCATAGATGGTTTTCTTATTTTTTCCATAACATTTCAGAGCTCAAAAAACCCTAAGATGATGATGATGATACCTCACATTTATGCAGGCTTTTACAGGGTACTGTCAAACATATTATCTCAATACTAGTACTAATGATAATAGTGATCAACTAATTTAGTCCTCTCATTTTAAAAATGAGAGAACCTAATGAAGCTAGCAAGATCAAATGACTTAGCCAAGGTTAATAATTAGCAGCACCTGTGTGATGATGATGGTGATGGTGGTTGTAGTGGTAATGATACTAATAAACTGCTTAATACTTTACGTGCTTTTCTCATTTAATCCTTGCAACAACTCTAAGAGGAAAGTATTATAATTATCTTTTTTTAAGTTAAAGAAACTAAGATTTAAAAAATTAAAACTTTTGCCCAAGGTCACACAGCAAAAGGTGGCAGAAGCAGGATTCAAATAATAAACTGACTCAAACCCTATTCATTTAGTCATGATATTATGCTTATTGTGGGCTCCCCTCGTGGCTCAGTCAGTAAGGAATCCACCTGCAAGGCAGGAGACCACCTCCAAGGCAGGAGACTCAGGTTTGATCCCTGGGTGGGATCCCCTGGAAAACAAAACAGCAACCCACTCCAGTATCTTGCCTGGGAAACCCCATGGACAGAGAAGCCTGGTGGGCTACAGTCCATGGGGTTGCATAGACATAACTAAACCATCACCATAATTATTATTAATCATCACCATCATTAACCATCACCATAATATTATTAATATAGTTAAAATTAGTACTAAGTTCTGAATCTTATCCCAGTCTAATGTTCTTTTCTTCACAGCCTATCTTTTAAAATTAATGAAATAAGTGTTCAGATAGAAATCTAAATATATATATTGCACTTATTTTTAATATATTAAATTAGCTGATATGCCTAGAAGTCTAATGTTACAGACTATAGAACTCTAACTGTAAAGTATATTTCATTACATATTAAGTATATTTATTTTATAAACACATAATTAATTTTAATACTTTTATAAATTATATGCATATATTTCAATTCTAGAGAAAAAAGGTAATTTCACTTTCTTATATACTTATATATAAGTATATAAGTTTTCACTGTCCTAACATCAGGATTATTTATAGAAAACAGTAATAAGAAAAATATTTCACATTTATTTGGAGAGCTGTAATTGGCAGAATTCTTTCAACTCTTATTATAATCCTGAAAGACAAGCAGAGCAGATTATATTATCCCCACCTTAAACTCAAAGAATCATGACTCCATAAAGGATACTTGTCTTGGCCAAAATCACAGTTACCAAGAGGTACAGACAGCATTAGAACCTTGGTCTCTTGACTCCTGGGTCCTTTATACTTTCTACTATACTTGATCCTTATTTCTCTTAAAAAAGAGATGTTCAGTTGATGTTTGACAAATAAATGTATGTAATGCATTAGTAAATCAGACCTCATTGGAAAGAAATTCTGATTTTCTAAGCTCCAGTCTGGAATTTCACCATTACTCATAACTTTTCCCCTCCAACTATACTTTTCACATCTGAATAATGAGGCTTTCTCCTCTAAAGTATAATTACCCTCTGGAAAAGTAAACTGTCTTTGAACTGCTAAGCTGAGAGGCACTTGATGGACAAAATCATTAATTTCTTTTCTAGATAAAAATTACAAGTTAAAAAATAGATGTACATTCTTAGAAATATGTTACACTAGGAAAATCAAATTATACAACCTGGGACTCTAGTTTATAACCTAGCTAGAGAACAATTACTGTAGATACTAGACACACTTTGTGATGAATGGAGAGAGTCATTTATACTAAGAAGGAAGAAAAGAATCCCACCATCCAGTCCATCCATGATTTTGCATCTATTGAAGTAGAAAATATCATCATATTCTCACAACTGTCAGTCTGCACTGTCAGACTTCACATTTAACAATTATCCTGATGCCAGCTGTCCCCACAGTTTCATTCCACATTTAATATTCCTTAGAAAATGTTACATGTCAAAACTTAAGTGATTTGCAAAAGAGGAAGTGTTAGTCATTCAGTCATGTCTGACTCTTTGTGACTCCATGGACTACAGCCTGCCAGGCTCCTCTGTCCATGGAATTCTCCAGGCAAGAATACTGGAGTGGGTTGCCATTTCCTTCTCCAAGGGATCTTCCTGACCTAGGGATCAACTCGAGTCTCCTGCATTGCAGGCAGATTCTTTACTGTCTGTAACCACCAGGGAAGCCCTAAGTGATTTGCAAAAGATAGTGACAAAAGAGATGGCCTCTGTGGGAAAGGTATAGGGGGCCTCTCAGTGCACTATGGGAACATACTAGAATCCTGAACAAATCCTGGACATCTGTTATTTGCCTTCACTCCTCCCCAGATTATTCCAGTTCTTCCGGTACAGCTCCCAGTTATTGTTTGGATAACATCCCTCCTCCACTTTGTCTTGTGGACTTGATGGGGTCTTCTCACTCCTGTCAACAGAGCCAGAAAAAACACAAACTTCTGACACTAAGTCCAGTGCTTTCTACTACACAGCATTATTAGAAAGACATTTATTGTTTTGTCTTCCCACTACAACATTCCCTTATAATGGCTTGGCAATTAGTGGTGGGGTGGGGATCTTGTAATCAAGCTGCCTGGGTTCAAAACCTATTTCCATCCCTTCATACTATTATAAATGACTTGATTAAGTTATTAAATTTTACTATCTCTAAGCCTCAGCTCTCTTGTCTGTAAAATAAAGATTCATTCACATATTCAACAACTATTTATTGAATATTAGTAGTATATCCCCAGGTATGATATAGGTCCTAGGGCTGAACAGTGAATAAGATAGAGAAGGTTAATACAATAACGGAGTTTATACACCATAGCAAGGAGGTCAGATGACAAATAAACAACAGAAGTGTAGATTATGATGAGTGATATAGAGAGAAACAGTGTGATGAGATAGTAAAAGCTCATCACACTGTTTCTCTCTACATCACTCATCATTACAGTATGCTCAGAATAAAATCTCTCTGAGGAGGTGATATTTAAACTGAGATAAAAAGGCTAAGACAGAGCCACTCAGAGAACCAGAAAATCATTCCAGGAAGAAGGAAGGCCAGAGATAGAGAAGAGCTTGGCATTAAAGGAGACCTATGTATCTGAAACACAGTGAGTGATGAGGGGTATAGCTCAAGATGAAGTTGGAAATATAAACAGAAGCCAGACCATGCTGGGCCTTACTGGTTATGGAAGGAGATTAGATTTCTTTTACTAAAGTGATTTATTTAAGATTTATATTTTAAAAATATTATTCTGGCTGCTGTGTGAGGATATAGAAAAGAGTTAACTATTCAAGACAGATAAATAAATGGAAGAGAGAGGGAGAAAACAAGTAAGGAATGATTCCTGTATTGTTTGGCTTGAGTAATTGTGTAGATGTTCATCTATTTATAAAGACTGAAAAAATCAGGAGAGGATTGGAGTTCGTGATTTATTATATCTGAGATACCTATCAGTTCAGTTCAGTTCAGTCACTCAGTCGTGTCCAACTCTGCGAACCCATGGACTGCAGCATGCCAGGCCTCCCTGTCCATCACTGACTCCCAGAGTTT
>NW_011495079.1:3855167-3855429 GCF_000754665.1 Bison bison bison
CAGCTTCAACATCAGTCCTTCCAATGAACACTCAGGACTGATCTCCTTTAGGATGGACTGGTTGGATCTCTTTGCAGTCCAAGGGACGCTCAAAAGTTTTCTGCAACACCATAGTTCAAAACCATCAATTCTTCAGCGCTCAGCTTTCTTTGGGAGAAGGCAATGGCAACCCCACTCCAGTACTCTTGCCTGGGAAATCCCATGGACAGAGGAGCCTGGTAGGCTGCAGTCCATGCGGTCGCACAGAGTTGGACGCAACTGA
>NW_011495079.1:3855711-3860713 GCF_000754665.1 Bison bison bison
GGGGGAGCCTGGTGGGCTGCCACCTATGGGGTCCCACAGAGTGGGACACGACTGAAGCGACTTAGTGGCAGCAGCAGCAGCAGCTTTCTTTATAGTCCAACTCTCACATCCATACACACCTACTGGAAAAACCATAGCCTTGACTAGATGACCTTTGATGGCAAAGTAATGTCTTTGCTTTTTAATATGCTGTCTAGGTTGGTCATAACTTTCCTCCCAATCAGACTACCTCACAATAGCAGATATACATGTTAAATGAGATCATCAATGTAACTCAATGACTACCACATAGTAAGCACACAACAAGTGTTACCCATCAGTACTGTTTGGGGGAATCAAGGAAATTCCTCCCCTAGGTTACTCATGTGGTTCTGGTAACAGCTGACAATTTTACATTATCCCCTGGCCCAGCTAGAGGGTTGGACACTTGGCCCAGATGCAATCATTCTCTTAGCCATGATAATTGGTTCATGACTCCAGTTGCACCAACTGAAATTCTTCCCTAGGATTTTCAAAATAGGATCTAGAAGGGAAATTCCCCCTTCCTCTTTAGCAGACACCCTGTAAGAGCCCAGGGAAGCTAACAGCATTTCTGGTAGAAAAGTCCTCTCCAACTGGATGGAGTGAAGCTGACACCCAGAGAGAAGCAGAAGTGAAAGGCAGAGTCTAGAGACACAGAACCCCTATTTCCAGTGATTCCAGGGCAGTGCTGACAAACAGAAACATAATGTGAGCCAGATATGTTGCCACATTAAAAAGAAGTAAAAATAGGTAAAATTAAAGTTTAAAGTATATTTTATTTAACCTAGTGTATCCAAAATACTATCATGTTGACATGTATTCAGTATTAAAAATTGTTAATAAGATAGAGTACATTCTGTATACTAAGTCTTCAAACTTCAGTATGTATTTTACACGTACAGCACTTCTAGCTATAGTTCAAGCAACTAACAGCCATGTATGATGAGTGTCTACTGTGTTGAATGGCACTGCTTTAGAGGTGCTGCCCTAACCCTTTCCATGGCATGAGCTAATGCATGCCCTTTTAGGATTATGCTCATTTGAAGTGGGTTTCTGTCACTTACATTAAAAGTCCTTAGTTCAATTAAAAACATTATTTTGAATACAGAGCTTAGAAATAAACTGATATACCTATGGTCAATTACTCTTTGACAAAGGAGAAAAGAAAAAAGTCTTTCCAGCAAGTGGTATTGGAAAAGATGTAGAGCCTCACATGAATCAATGAAGTTAGAACACACCTTCACGCAAAAAATAAACTCAAAATGGCTTAAAGAATTAAATACAAGACATGGCACCATAAAACTCTTAGAAGAGAATATAGGCTAAACATTCTCTGACATAAATCATACCAAATTTCTTAGGTCAATCTCCCAACGCAATAGAAAAAAAAGCAAAAATAAACAAATGGGACTTCATCAAACTTACAAGCTTTTGTACAGCAAAGGAAATCATAAACAAAACAAAAAGACAACCAAGAATGGGAGAAAATATTTGCAAATGATGCAACTGATGAGGGCTTAATTCCCAAAATACACAAATAGCTCATACAACTCAATAACAACACTCAATCAAAAATGGGCAGAAGCCCTAAATAGACATATTTCTCCAAGCAAGGCATACAGATGGCCAAGAGGCACATAAAAATATGCTCAACATTGCTAATTATTACAGAAATGCAAATCTAAACTACAATGAGGCACCACCAGAATGATCATCATTAAAAAGTCCACAAATAACCAATGCTGGAGAGGGTTTGGAGGAAAGGGAACCCTCCTACACTGTTGGTGGGTGTAGGAGACAGGAAAAAGAAAAGAAAAGCAGGCCCCAGCAAGGGTCTCAAAAGAAATTTATAATTATTGATAAACTGGATGCTATAAGTCATAAGTCTCTTGGAACAAGTCCAGAGTGAACAGTTCATAATCTTGAAAACAAGATATGATCCTGGGGTTGGAAAACCGACCCCAGATTGTTTCCCAACTGGCAACTCAGAGTCACATGTTTTACATATCTGGTAGAAAATCTATAGATAAGACTATCAGTCTTAGTTACTGATTTGTGATTGATTATTGTTTCTTGGTTACTCAATGGTTAATGATCACTTTGTTCTTTGGCCCTCAAGGCCACCTGAGTTATAGCTTGACTCCCTGCACATTCTTTCCTTCACAGCTGAGAGTATAATAAAGCTGGTCTGGATTGAGTTTTGGCACTTTCACCTTGGAGTGGTGTTGGTCTCCTGATCCTCGCTTTTCACTGAATTCTTGCGTCTTGTTTCTAATTCTCCGCCATATCGCACTTTCAGAAACCCTGCTTGTCGAGCCAGACTCGACAGTGGAAATACAAAGTGATACAGCCACTAAGGAGAACGGTGTGGAGATTCCTCAAAAAACTAAAATTAGAGTTTTCATCAGTTCAGTTCAGTTCAGATGCTCAGTCGTGTCCGACTCTCTGTGACCCCATGAATCTCAGCACACCAGGCCTCCCTGTCTATCACGAACTCCCGGAGTTCACTCAGACTCATGTCCATCGAGTCAGTGATGCCATCCAGCCATTCATCCTCTGTCGTCCCCTTCTCCTCCTGCCCCCAATCCCTCCCAGCATCAGAGTCTTTTCCAATGAGTCAACTCTTCGCATGAGGTGGCCAAAGTACTGGAGTTTCAGCTTTAGCATCATTCCTTCCAAAGAAATCCCAGGGCTGATCTCCTTCAGAATGGACTGGTGGGATCTCGTTGCAGTCCAAGGGACTCTCAAGAGTCTTCTCCAACACCACAGTTCAAAAGCATAAATTCTTTGGCGCTCAGCTTTCTTCACAGTCCAACTCTCACATCCATACATGACCACTGGAAAAACCATAGCCTTGACTAGACGGACCTTTGTTGGCAAAGTAATGTCTCTGCTTTTCAATGTGCTATCTAGGTTGGTCATAACTTTTCTTCCAAGGAGCAAGCGTCTTTTAATTTCATGGCGGCAGTCACCATCTGCAGTGATTTTGGAGCCCAGAAAAATAAAGTCTGACACTGTTTCCACTGTTTCCCCATCTATTTCCCATGAAGTGATGGGACCAGATGCCATGATCTTCATTTTCTGAATGGTTAGTTTTAAGCCAACTTTTTTACTCTCCTCTTTTACCTTCATCAAGAGGCTTTTTAGTTCCTCTTCACTTTCTGCCATAAGGGTGGTGTCATCTGCATATCTGAGGTTATTGATATTTCTCCCGGCAATCTTGATTCCAGCTTGTGCTTCTTCCAGCCCAGCGTTTCTCATGATGTACTCTGCATATAAATTAAATAAGCAGGGTGACGATATACAGCCTTGACAAACTCCTTTTCCTATCTGGAACCAGTCTGTTGTTCCATGTCCAGTTCTAACTGTTGCTTCCTGACCTGCATACAGATTTCTCAAGAGGCAGTGATCCTGCAATCCCACTCCTGGGCATATATCTGGAGAAAACTGTAATTCAAAAAGATACATGCACCCCAATGTTCATAGCAGCACTATTTATATAATAGCCAAAACACAGATGCACCCTAAGTGTTCGTTGACAGATGAGTGTGTAAAGAAGACTCAGTACATATATACAATGGAATACTACTTAGCCACACACACAAAAAAGAGAAATAATGCCATTCGCAGCAACATGAATGAAACTAGAGATTATCATACAAAGCAAAGTAACTTGAAGACAAATATCATACAATATCACTTAAATGTGGAATCTAAAATATAACAAATGAACCTATCTATGAAAGGGAGGCCTGGTGTGCTGCGATTCATGGGGTCGCAAAGAGTCGGACACGACTGAGCGACTGATTTGATCTGATCTGATGAAACATAAACACTCACAGACATAGAGAACAGACATGTGGTTGCCAAGGGGGAGAGAGGGTAGGAAGGGGTGGATTGGGAGTTTGGGATTATCAGACAAAAACTATTATATAAAGAATGGATAAACAACAAGGTCCTACTGTATAGCAGGGAATTATATTCAATATCCTTTGATAGGGCTTCCCTGGTGGTCCAGTGGTTAAGAATCCACCTGCCAATGCAGAGGATATGATTCAACCCTGGTCCAGAAAGATCCCGCATGCTGGGAGGCAACTAAGCCCATGCACCACACTACTGAGCCTGAGTGCCACAGCTACTGAAGCCCATGTGCCCTAAAGCCTGTGCTCTACAGTGAGAAGCCACAGAAATGAGAAGCCCACAAATAGGCCCCACTTGCTCCAACTAGAGAATGTCTGCACACAGCCACAAAAACCCAGCACAGCCAAAAATAAATAAAATTTTTTAAAACTTTACAATTTTTACTTATTAAAATAAATTTAATTTTTATTTATTTATTTATTTTTGGCTGTGCTGGGTCTTTGTGTCTGTGTGCAGACATTCTCTAGTTGGAGCTGCTGCTGCTGCTGCTAAGTCACTTCAGTCGTGTCTGATTCTGTGTGACCCCATAGTGGGGCTATTCTCTAGCTGAGGTGTGTGGGCTTCTCAGTGCTGTGGCTTCTCACTGTAGAGCACAGGCTTTAGGGCACATGGGGTTCAGTAGCTGTGGCACTCAGTCTCAGTAATGTGGTTGCTGGGAGAAATGTCAATAACCTCAGCTATGCAAATGACACCACCCTTATGGCAGAAAGTGAAGAGGAACTAAAAAGCCTCTTGAAGAAAGTGAAAGAGGAGAGTGAAAAGGTTGGCTTAAAGCTCAACATTCAGAAAACGAAGATCATGGCATCCGGTCCCATCACTTCATGGGAAATAGATGGGGAAACTGTGGAAACAGTGTCAGACTTTATTTTGGGGGCTCCAAAATCACTGCAGATGGTGATTGCAGCCATGAAATTAAAAGATGCTTACTCCTTGGAAGGAAAGTTATGACCAACCTCGATAGCATATTCAAAATCAGAGACATTGCTTTGCCAACAAAGGTTCGTCTAGTCAAGGCTATGGTTTTCCAGTAGTCATGTATGGATGTGAGAGTTGGACTGTG
>NW_011495079.1:3860852-3865355 GCF_000754665.1 Bison bison bison
AACAAGATCCAACCAGTCCATTCTAAAGGAGATCAGTCCTGGGTGTTCTTTGGAAGGACTGATGCTAAAGCTGAAACTCCAATACTTTGGCCACCTCATGTGAAGAGTTGATTAATTGGAAAAAGACTCTGATGCTGGGAGGGATTGGGGGCAGGAGGAGAAGGGGACGACAGAGGATGAATGACTGGATGGCATCACTGACTCGATGGACATGAGTTTGAGTAAACTCTGGGAGTTGGTGATGGACAGGGAGGCCTGGTGTGCTGCAATTCAGGGGGTCGCAGAGTCGGACACGACTGAGCGACTGAACTGAACTGAAAAGAAGGGAAAGTAATATATATATATATATATATATATATATGCATAACTGGATCACTTTGCTTTGCAGTAAACTTTTTTTTCTTTTTATTGGAGTATAGTTGCTTTACCATGTTGTGCTATTTTCTGCTGTACAGCAAAGTGAATCAGCTACAGGTACAAATATACATCCTCTCTTTTTTGGATTTCCTTACCTTTCAGGTAATCATGGAGTACTGAGTAGAGTCCCTATGCTATACAGTAGGTTCTCTTAGTTATCTATTTCATATATAGCAGTGTGCATGTGTGTATATATATGTATATATATCATGAATATATATGCATGTGTGTTTATATGTCAATCCCAATTTCCCAACTCATCAAATCTCTCTTTCACCTCTTGGTGTCCATATGTTTGTTCTCTATGACTGTGTCTCTGTTTCTTCTTTGCAAATAGATTCATCTGAACCACTTTCTAGATTTCATATGTATACATTAATATACAATATTTGTTTTTCTGACTTACCTCACTCTGTATAGCAGTATGGCAGCCTTTAGGTTCATCCACCTCTCTACAAATGGCATAATTTCATTCCATTTTATGGTCAACTAATACTCCATTGTGAGCTTCCCTGATGGTTCAGCAGTAAAGAATCTGTGTGCCAATGCAGGAGACGATCCCTGGATCAGGAAGATCCCCTGAAGAAGGAAATGGCAACCCACTCCAGTATTCTTGCCTGGGAAATCCCATGGATGGAGGAGCCTGGTAGGCTATAGTGCATGGCACTGCAATGAGTCGTTGGACACGACTTAATGACTAAAGAACAACAACACTGTAACAACATTCCATCATGTATACATGCCACATCTTCTTTATCCATTTCTCTGTCAACAGACATTTAGGTTGCCTCCGTGGCCTGGCTATTGTAAATAGTGCTGCTGTGAACATTGGGGTGTATGTATCTTTTGGAATTATGGCTTTCTCCAGATAATATGCCTAGGGTCAAAAAGTAGCTCTAATTTTAGTTTCCAAGGACTCTCCTCCATACTCTTCTCCGTAATTGTTGTATCAATTTAAATTTCCACCAACAGTATAAGAGTATTCCCTTTTCTCCACACTCTCTCCACTTATTGTTTGTAGATCTTCTAATTATGGCCATTCTGACCAATATGAGGAGATACCTCATTGTAGTTTTGATTTGCATTTCTCTAATAATTAATGATGGTGACCATCTTTCCATGTGCCTCTCAGCCATTTATATGACTTCTTTAAAGAAACGTCTATTTAGGTCTTCTGCCCATTTTCTGACTGGATTGTTTGTTGATATTGAGCTGCATGAGCTATTGGTATATTTTGGAGATTAATCCCTTGTCAAGTTGCATTAACTGCAAATATTTTCCCCTATTCTGAGGATTGTCTTTCCTTCTCATGTATGGTTTCCTTTGCTATGCAAAGGTGTGAAAAATGTTTAATTAGGTCTCATTTGTTTATTTTTATTTTCATTACTGTGGGAGGTGGGTGGAAAAGATATTGCTGCAATTGGTGTCAAAGAGTGTTCTGCCTGTATTTTTCTCTAATAATTTTATACATGTTGTCTTACATTTAGGTCTTTAATCCTTTTTTACTTTATTTTTGTGTATGGTGATAGGTACTGTGCTAATTTCATTCTTTTATATGCAATTGTCCAGTTTTCCCAGCACCATTTATTGAAGAGGTTGTCTTTTCTCTCTTATATTGTCTCCTTTATTAATTTGTCAACAAAGATCCATCTAGTCAAGGCTATGGTTTTTCCAGTAGTCTTGTATGGATGTGAGAGTTGAACTATAAAAAAAGCTGAGCACAGAAGAAATGATACTTTTGAACTGTGGTGTTAGAGAAGACTCTTGAGAGTCCCTTGGACTGCAAGGAGATCCAACCAGTCCATCCTAAAGGAAATCAGTCCTGGGTGTTCACTGGAACGAGTGATGTTGAAGCTGAAACTCCAATACTTTGGCCACCTGATGCTAAGAGCAGACTCATTTGAAAAGACCCTGATGCTGGGAAAGATTGAGGGCAGGATGAGAAGGGGACAACAGAGGATGAGATGGTTAGATGGTATTACTGACTCAATGGACATGAGTTTGGGTAAACTCTGGGAGTTGGTGATGGACAGGGAAGCCTGGCGTGCTGTGGTACATGGGGCTGCAAAGAGTCAGACATGACTGAGCAACTGAACTGAATTTATCCTAGATGACCATAGGTGTATGGGTTTATCTCGAGGGTTTCTATCCTGTTCCACTGATTTATATTTCTGTTTTTGCGTGAGTACCACACTGTCTTGATTACTGTAGCTTTGTAGTATAGTCTGAAGTCAGGAGGCCTGACTCCTCCAGCTTCTTTTTCCCCCTTCAAGATTGCCTTGGTTATTCAGAATTGTGTTTCCAAACAAATTGTAAAAATTTTTGTTCTAATCCTGTGAAAATATGTCATTGGTAATTTGACAGAGATTGCATTGAATCTGTAGATTGCTTTGGGTAGTATAGTCATTTTCACAATATTGAACCCTCCAAGACAAGAACATGGGGTATTTCTCCATCTGTTTGTGTCATCTTTGATTTCTATCATTATCATCTTACAGTTTCCTCAGTATGGGTCTTCTGCTTCCTTAGGTATGTTTATTCCTATGTATTTTAGTCTTTTTGTTGCAATGGAATGATGCTGTTTCCTTAATCTCTCTTTCTGATCTTTCATTATTAGTGTACAGGAATGCAAGAGATTTTACTTTATTAAATTCATTGATTGGCACCAACAGTTTTCCAGTGGCATAAAGAATTTTCTATGTAGTATCATTACAGTAGAAATTAACACAGAAGTGTAAATCAATGATACTTTGATAATTTTTTAAATGTTACTTCATTTATTCCATTTACATCTTGAGACACTAACATTTTTTAAATTACACATAGAGTATATTGTGCTCTGAAAATTGATTCAGCAAACCTTAGCACATGGACCATCACTTGCCTTCCTACTTCATGCCAACTTCCACTTTACATGCACTACAGTTAAGATCCACCAGACTGCTATATTCTACCCTTGGTTGAGCACGAGAAACCATAAGTGAGATTTTGTAAACACAGAATCAAGTGGGCTATACATGAAAACTCTTAATCAGCTGATCAGATGTAGAATCTGGCATTCTATATTTTAAATGCTCTCCTGGTAATTTTAGTAATTTTATACAGATTCAGAACTATGAAGTTGGTTCCAATTGAATCAGTCATTTCCCCCTTACTTACCCTTTATTCTATAGATGCATTTATTTCCTCTGTTGTATATATATTGAAGTTCCTGCTTCTTTAGGATGGGAAACCATGCTCTTTTCGCCTTTTAATGGTTCATTTCTAACATAGTAATGGGTATATTTTAGTTACACAGTAAGTATTTATTGAATAAAAATAAAAACTTAAACTACACTTTTAATATGACAACTATATTTCCAATATGGCTTCAAAAATAGTCCAAAGGCGTAGTGGAAGACAATAACAAAGTACTAACATTATGGCCTATTTCCCCTTCTTTCTGTTCTAATTACAATGAACACACTGTGAATTTAAATTGGATAAAAGATTCTGGCAGTGTTCTGACTATAGTCACGTGAAAAGGGGTCCCTGTGACTACATTAAGTGCCATGTAGTACCTAAATGTCATCTATAGTCAGACAATTTTGTTTGACTTCACACAGCCATAAAAGCAAGTAGAAGTTTGTCCAATTAAGAAACATTAATAATGCCACCTGATTCCTGCTGAATGAAAATAATAGTAAAGGTTAGACATCTGTATGTCTTCTTTGGAGAAATGTCTATTTAGTTCTTTGGCCCAGTTTTTGATTGGGTCATTTATTTTTCTGGAATTGAGCTGCAGGAGTTGCTTGTATGTTTTTGAGATTGGTTGTTTGTCAGTGCTTCATTTGCTATTATTTTCTCCCATTCTGAAGGCTGTTTTTTCACCTTGCTTATAGTTTCCTTTGTTGTGCAGAAGCTTTTAATTTTAATTAGGTCCCATTTGTTTATTTTTGCTTTTATTTCCAATATTCTGGGAGGTGGGTCATAGAGGATCCTGCTGTGGTTTATGTCGGAGAGTGTTTTGCCTATGTTCTCCTCTAGCAGTTTTATAGTTTCTGGTCTTATGTTTAGATCTTTAATACATTTTGAGTTTATTTTGGT
>NW_011495079.1:3865922-3870225 GCF_000754665.1 Bison bison bison
TGTCTTTGTGCCAGTACCATACTGTCTTGATAACTGTGGCTTTGTAGTAGAGCCTGAAGTCAGGTAGGTTGATTCCTCCAGTTCCATTCTTCTTTCTCAAGATTGCTTTTGCTATTCGAGGTTTTTTGTATTTCCAAACAAACTGCGAAATTATTTGTTCTAGCTCTGTGAAAAACACCATTGGTAGCTTGATATGGATTGCATTGAATCTATAGATTGCTTTGGGTAGTAAACTCATTTTCACTATATTGATTCTTCTGATCCATGAACATGGTATATTTCTCCATCTATTAGTGTCCTCTTTGATTTCTTTCACCAGTGTTTTATAGTTTTCTATATATAGGTCTTTAGTTTCTTTAGGTAGATATATTCCTAGGTATTATATTCTTTTCATTGCAATGGTGAATGGAATTGTTTCCTTAATTTCTCTATTTTCTCATTATTAGTGTATAGGAATGCAAGGGATTTCTGTGTGTTGATTTTATATCCTGCAACTTTACTATATTCATTGATTAGCTCTAGGAATTTTCTGGTGGAGTCTTTGACATTTCTCCAAAGAAGACATACAGATGGCTAACAAACACATGAAAAGATGCTCGACGTCACTCATTATCAGAGAAATGCAAATCAAAAGCACAATGAGGTACCAATTCATGCCAGTCAGGATGGCTGCAATCCAAAAGTCTACAAGCAATAAATGCTGGAGAGGGTGTGGAGAAAAGAGAACCCTCTTACACTGTTGGTGGGAATGCAAACTAGTATAGCCACTATGGAGAACAGTGTGGAGACTCCTTTAAAAACGAAATAGAACTGCCTTATGACCCAGTAATCCCACTGCTGGGCATAAACACCAAGGAAACCAGAATTGAAAGAGACACGTGTACCCCAATGTTCATTGCAACACTGTTTATAATAGTCAGGACATGGAAGCAACCTAGATGTCCATCAGCAGATGAATGGATAAGAAAGCTGTGGTATATATACACAATGGAGTATTACTCAGCCATTAAAAATACATTTGAATCAGTTCTAATGAGGTGGATGAAACTGGAGCCTATTATACAGAGTGAAGGAAGCCAGAAAGAAAAACACCAATACAGTATACTAATGCACATATATGGAATTTAGAAAGATGGTAACGATAACCCTGTATGCGAGATAGCAAAAGAGACACAGATGTATAGAAGAGTCTTTTGGACTCTGTGGGAGAGGGAGAGGGTGGGAGATTTGGGAGGATGGCATTGAAACATGTATAATATCATATAAGAAATGAATCGTCAGTCCAGGTTTGATGCAGGATACAAGATGCTTGGGGCTGGTGCACTGGGATGACCCAGAGGGATGGTACGGGGAGGGAGGTGGGAGGGGGGTTCAGGATGGAGAGCACGTGTACACCCGTGGCAGATTCATGTTGATGCATGGCAAAACCAATACAATATTGTAAAATTAAAAAATAGAAATTAACAAAGGAAAATAAATAAATAAGTAAATTTAAATTTAAAAAGAGAAAATAATAGGAAAGGAATTCTAATGTCTATGGGCAGCAGGGAAGAGGACATAACATTCATGAATGGCTCTTCCATCCTTCTTTCCCTACACACACACACCCACACCCACACACACACACACACACACGAGCTAGCAACATTCTAGAAGGTTCAATAAAGTGCTTGTACGGTGCCTTGTACATGCAAGACATACAAGGATTAACACTGTGTTAGTTCACTAGGTCTACCATAAGAGTAGAGTGTCACTGACTGGGTGGTTTAAACAACAAAAATTTATTTCCTCATTATTCTGGAGAGCAGAAGTCTGAGATCAAGGTTTGAATAGGTTTGTTTTCTTCTGAGGCCTCTCTTCCTGTGTTGCAGATGACTGCTTCCCTCTTATGTCTTCACATGGTCGTCCCTCTGTGCACATCAATGTTTTAGTCTATTTTTATAAGGATACCAGTCCAGTTATATTGGATAAGAGCCCATCCTAATGACCTAATTTTAATGTAATTATCGCTTTAAAGATCCTATCTCCAAATATAGTTATGTTCTGAGATACTATGGGTTAGGACTTCAACATACAAATGTGTGAGGAAATAAAATTCAGGCCTTAATAAGTACTGTCTAGGTATCCACGTTCTGATGGATGTTACAAGAATCCAGGAATAGCTGAATCTTGAAGAGGTGATATATCTATATATAGAGATGTCTTGATCTCGGGGATACATTAAACAGGAAAGATCCAAATCATAATGCTTCAAATTATGTAGCATGTTAAAAACTGTGAGTGTTATGACCACACTCAGAAATCCTTAGGAATAGTCCAGGCATCTATATTTTTTATCAAGTATTTTAGGATTATGGCATATACTCAAGTTTGAGGACCACTGACCGAAACGTGGAAGGAACAATTTGAAACAGATGTTTGCAGACTGGGAACAACCAAGTCTGGTTCTCAATCTTGGAAAGCACGTCAACGCAGGAAGTTAGAAATGAGGAAAAACAGGATGGCAAAGACAGGGAAAGGAACTCGAGTGAATAATCTAGTTATGAGTACCACTATGTTCTCTTATCACTAAACCTTTCTGTTACTAAAAATTCACTCTAATACCACATTACCCTCTTTGTGACTTTTGCCCAGACAAAAACTTTCCATGTAGGTAATGCACAATAAGCAGAAAACTGTGCTTAAGATATTCTTCATGGGAGGGCTGGCTAGAATTACAAATGATAATTATTTGCTTCATATCTAATACAACTCATTATCAGCTGGGTAGATTTTTTTTTTGCCAATGGATTCAAAGAACTGACCTTATTCATCTCATCTTCTTTCCCTCTGGGACAGACTGACATACATATTCACAACTCTGTAGTCTTACAGTTAATTAACAACATCTGTAGAATTATATTTCTTTACATTGTTAAAGAGTACTGGAATCAAATACCCAATGAAAAAAACATGGCAATTGTTTTTAAAACAACACATTTTATTTTTGCACTTTCTCCTTCACACACTTAATATTATTCTCTCTCTGCCTTCCATCCAATATTTATTGCAGGCCACGAACAGTGCCAAGAGCACAAAATGTAATGATAAATAAAACACAGCCCCTGCCCTTCAGGAAAGTAATGTCTTGGGGTGGGGTAGGAAAGATATGGAAACAATAACCACAAGAGAATGTGCTTTATTATAACAAGATATCCATAAGGTGCTATGGAGCACAGGGAACGATGTTAATATGGCCTGAAGTCAGAGCTTCAGAATACAGACTGAAGGGCAGAGTTAAGTATCCAGGCAAGGATTCAGCATAAGAACACGTATTAAAAAAAAAAAAAAAAAACAAGAAAAAGGAAGGAGTGTTTAAGGAACAGAATACGTGATTATGACTACAATAGAAGGTTTACAGGAGTGGGATTTATGGTGGGTCTTCTATGCTAAGCTAAATAATGAGCACCTGAACTTGTCAGAGGCAGTCACTGATGGCTTTTTTTAAGCACCATCAGTTGTGTATTTAATTTCCCTTAGGCATAATATTTTCCCTAGGCTTGCTGCTGCTCCCACCTCCCCAGGCTGCCATTCCCCTCCCCAAAGGCTCTATTTCCACTTCCTAGCCCCATGCTGCCTGTGCTACAGAAATCAAAAGTACTTGCTGTTCTCTAAACGTGCCATGGTTATTCTCAGGAGCTGCAAATGTCAAAAACTCGAAATGAGTAATATCTAAAAGTATGGTAAGACCAGTGATGGCAGCACTATGATAGAATTTTCAACAATTAAGAGAAACAATACCAAACCATTTGTGTTCTCTATATTTTGTCATTTGCTGTTCCAGTTGTTTGACAGAGAAATGTAACAAGCTCTTTGTAAGTAACATTCGGTACATTCTTCAAGAGATGGGAATACCAGACCACCTGATCTGCCTCTTGAGAAATCTGTATGCAGGTCAGGAAGCAACAGTTAGAACTGGACATCGAACAACAGACTGCTTCCAAATAGGAAAAGGAGTACGTCAAGGCTGTATATTGTCACCCTGCTTATTTAACTTTTATGCAGAGTACATCATGAGAAACGCTGGGCTGGAAGAAGCACAAGCTGGAATCAAGATTGCCGGGAGAAATATCAATAACCGCAGATATGCAGATGACACCACCCTTATGGCAGAAAGTGAGGAGGAACTCAAAAGCCTCTTGATGAAAAGTGAAAGTGGAGAGTGAAAAAGTTGGCTTAAAGCTCAACATTCAGAAAACGAAGATCATGGCATCCGGTCCCATCACTTCGTGGGAAATAGATGGGGAAACAGTGGAAACAGCTG
>NW_011495079.1:3870325-3871547 GCF_000754665.1 Bison bison bison
CTGACAGCTCCAAAATCACTGCAGATGGTGACTGAAGCCATGAAATTAAAAGACGCTTACTCCTTGGAAGGAAAGTTATGACCAACCTAGATAGCATATTAAAAAGCAGAGACATTACTTTGCCAACAAAGGTCCATCTAGTCAAGGCTATGGTTTTTCCTGTGGTCATGTATGGATGTGAGAGTTGGACTGTGAAGAAGGCTGAGCACCGAAGAATTGATGCTTTTGAACTGTGGTGTTGGAGAAGACTCTTGAGAGTCCCTTGGACTGCAAGGAGATCCAACCAGTCCATTCTGAAGGAGATCAGTCCTGGGATTTCTTTGGAAGGAATGATGCTAAAGCTGAAACTCCAGTACTTTGGCCACCTCATGAGAAGAGCTGACTCATTGGAAAAGACTCTGATGCTGGGAGGGGTTGGGGGCAGGAGGAGAAGGGGACGACAGAGGATGAGATGGCTGGATGGCATCACTGACTCGATGGACATGAGTCTGAGTGAACTCCGGGAGTTGGTGATGGACAGGGAGGCCTGGAATGCTGTGATTCATGGGGTCACGAAGAGTCGGACATGACTGAGCGACTGAACTGAACTGAACTGATAACCATCAGCAGGAGAGGACACTTTTCTCTTCCCAAGACATGTTGAATAGAAAGAGACAGCACTTTAAAATGGTGTTCTTTGCTGTTTCTCTATCTTGATTCCCTTCTATTTTTTTTTAATGTGGAGGATAATTAACTTATAATGTTGTGTTAGTTTCTGCTGTACAACAATGTGAGTCTACTAGCTATCTATTTAACTACTACTAGCTATCTATTTAACACATGGTAGTTCATATGTCAATGCTACTCTCTCAATTCATCCCACTCTCTCCTTCTCCCACTGTGTCCACAAGTCTACACTCTATATCTACAGCTCTATTCCTGCCCTGCAAATAGGTTCATTGGTACCATTTTTCAACATGTCCACCTCAACCCAACCTCACCCTGTACAGGTAAATGAGTCTCAACTGAGCTAAAGAATCTTACTTTTTTTCCAGCCATTTTTCTTTATTTTTTTAATTTGGGGGATTTATTTATTTTTAAAATGAATTTATTTTTAATTGAAGGAAATTGTTTTACAATGCTACATTGGTTTCTGCCATACGTCACCATGAATCTGCCATAGGTATACACATGTCCCCTTCCTCTTGAGCCTCCTTCCCACCTCCTCCCATCCTATCCCCCA
>NW_011495079.1:3871811-3889317 GCF_000754665.1 Bison bison bison
AGGCTGAGCTCCCTGTGCTATACAGCAACTTCTCATTCAGTTCAGTTCAGGTGCACAGTCGTGTCCAACTCTTTATGACTACAAGGACTGCAGCACGCCAGGCTTCCCAGCATCACCAACTCCTGGAGCCTACTCAAATTCATGTCCATCAAGTCGGTGATGCCATCCAGTCATCTCATCCTCTGTCATCCTCTTCTCCTCCCACCTTCAATCTTTCCCAGCATCAGAGTCTTTTCCAAGAGTCAGCTTTTCACATCAGGTGACCAAAGTATTGGAGTTTCAGCTTCAGCATCAGTCCTTCCAATGAATATTCAGGACTGATATCCTTTAGGATGGACTGGTTGGATCTCCTTGCAGTCCAAGGGACTCTCAAGAGTCTTTTCCAACATCACAGTTTAAAAGCATCGATACTTCGGCACTCAGCTTTCTTTATAGTCTAACTCTCTCTCACATCCATACAAGACTACTGGAAAAACCATAGTTTTGACTAGAGAGACCTTTGTTGGTAAAGTAATGCTTTTTAATATGCTGTCTAGGTTTGTCATTACTTTTCTTCCAAGGAGCAAGTGTTTTAATTTCATGGCTGCAGTCACCATCTGCAGTGATTTTGGAGCCCCAAAAAATAAAGTCTCTTACTGTTTCCATTGTTTCCCCATCTATTTGCCATGAAGTGATGGGACTGGATGCCATGATCTTAGTTTTCTGAGTTTTAAGCCAACTTTTTCACTCTCTTCTTTCACTTTCATCAGTTGGCTCTTTAGTTCTTCTTCACTTTCTGCCATAAAGGTGGTGTCGTCTGCATATCTGAGGTTATTGACATTTCTCCCAGTAATCTGGATTCCAGCTTTGCTTCATCCAGCCCAGCATTTTGCATGATGTACTCTGCATATAAGTTCTCTTGCCAGAATACTGGAGTGGGTAGCCTTTCGCTTCTCCAGGGGATCTTCCCAACCCAGGGATTGAACCCAAGTCTCCCACATTGCAGGCATATTCTTTACTAGCTGAGCCACAAGGGAAGCCCAACTTCCCATTGGCTATCTATTTTATACATGGTAATGCATATATTTCAGTGCTACTCTCTCATATTGTCCCACCCTCTCCCTCCCCTGCTGTGTCCATAAGTCTGTTCTGAGTCTCTATTTCTGCCCTGCAAGTAGGTTTGTCAGTACAATTTTATTACTTTTGTACACAAAATCTGATGGAGTGGGGAAAAAAGTCCCAGCACCAAAAACTGAGACCCAAATTCCAATATGAGTCATGACACAAACTGATGAGACTAGTCAAATTACAATCCTTTCATAAGCAAATGTAGAAAATGGAATAGAAATTTTTTGAGGTCCTGTTGCCTTAAAAATCCAAACACTTACTTAAAATCCTGAGTGTTCACAAAACACTTACTTAAAATCCTGAGTGGTCTGACCACAACCTTGCCCAAAGAAATGGCTTCTTTATTTTCTTCCTTATGTCTTTGTGACTGTTATGATGATGTTGTAAAAATATTAACTGTAACTGGAAAGAAAGCATAACATCTACTTATGAAGTTCAATAATACTCACTAGCAATATCACAGGATTTATTAACTTTTTCTTACAAAAACATTAAAGAGAATTTTTTTAAATGTTGTTTTTGTTCAGTTGCTGTCATGTCTGACTCCTTGCTACCCAATGAACTGCACCATGCCAGGCTTCCCTGTCCTTCACCAACTCCTGGAGTTTGCTTAAATTCATGCCCATTGAGTCAGTGATGCCTTCCAACCATCTCATCCTCTGTCTCTCCCTTCTCCTCCTGATCTCAGTCTTACTCAGCAACAGGGTCTTTTCCAATGAATCAGGTGGCCAAAATATTGGAGTTTCAGCATCAGTCCTTCCGATGAATACTCAGGGTTGATTTCCTTTAGGAAATTCTTATACCACTGAACCACCTGGGAGGCCCCCTTCAAATGCATTAGGAGTTTACTAATTAAAGGTATCCTAAATGAATCCGTTCATACTGCAAAATCAAACAAAATAAGTAAAAACTACTTGTTTTTTGATTAACCACCAATAGAAATAATACCTAAATTTATTAAGTGCTTAATTCTGTGTACTAGTTTCCGTGCTCTTGTTTTACATCTGTACTCTTCGTAGAGACCTTGTTAATGCCCACACCCTATCCTCTTGACTCATCTGTGAGTTCTCTTGCCATTGCTATGGACAGTCATACTGATGCTGACAGCTTCCCACTTTCAGAACCCACAGCTTTTCCTCCACTTCCTCCCTAGACTTTCTGGGGTCACCTTGAAAATACATTTCCTGCCCCTAAATCCTTAACCTCAGTGTCTGCTTTTGAAGAAAACCCTAATTAAGATTGTTGGTAATAGAAGTGGTACTAAAAAACAGACTCTCAGAATGGGATTCTAGAATAGTATCACTTACTGGTCAGCTGGTATCAGGGATCCAATTTCTATTGCTATATGAGTGGTGATAACCCATATGATGTCACAGCAGCAGAATGACTAAAATTCTTACCTGAGGTGGACTGAAATGTAGAAGAGGAGGAAGGAGAATGTACAAGCTTACACAACAGCTTTAATACTTGAAAGATATGGGGGCAATCATAACTGTAATATTCTGGAGTTAGTATTTGTTAACTGCTCTAAAAAGCTCTGAAGAATGGGACCAGCAGGCTTGGGTAAAACACTTACCAAAATGCAGGGCAAGCTGTAAAAAACAGAATGCTATGAAAATCAGCATTTAAAGTAAATCTTATCTCCTGTGCCCATAAAGCAGACTGTACTGAAAATTAGGTCTAATATTTGACTGAGTAGCTGAGCTACAAAGAAGACTAAACATACAGCCTTAGCAGACCTCCCTTACTCTGATAAGAAGAGAGTCAGATAGTGAAACACGGGATGGTGATATTGGGTTCGTTAAGAACATTGAACACTCATTCTGCCAAAGCCTCTGGGCTGAAAGGATCCACTCCATTCCCTTTCATAAAGGAAAGCAGCCTCTAAATGCTTGGAGATTTGCAAAGGCAGTACTTGAGGAAGATGTCCTCCTCAAGATCTGCCCTGCCTCCCTTCATCACCTCTAGACCAACAAGTTTGGTCAGATCTTAATCATAATCACTCTAATTGTGAAACACAGTCTCTACTATGGGAAGAAATAGTTTATTCATCGAAAAAGCTTCTGCCCCTGTCTGACTGTGTTATTGAGAATTGGGCACACATATAGAAGTGTATGTTGAGGGTGTTAAGCTGAGGCAGGGGGAAGAATACCAAAGAGAAAAAAGTGTATTTACACAGAGGCACTCTCCTGTGATTCAGACTATAACTTCTACCAAGAAAACCTTAATGAGTTTCCGAAACAGTGATGGGATGTCAATGTGAGTTAGAGGATTCCAAAATAGAAGGCACCAGAGGTAGCGTTTAACCATTAGAAGCAAGATTAATGTATTTGGCATAAAAGACAGTAAGGTCAGAGCAGCAACCAGAGAACCTTGACCTTCAAGGCCATTTTTCTTTGTTGAGGCAAAAGAGATGGGTAGTATGTTCATTTGCTAGGGCTTCCATAACAAAGTTCCACAAACTGAGTGACATAAACCACAGATATGTATTGTGCAGGCAAGAGTCCAAGATTGAGGTGTCAGTAAGGGCAGTTTCTTCTGCAGTCTGAGAGCATCTGTTCCATCTGTCTTCAAATGGTTTGCTGGCAATCTTAAGCACTCATTGGCTGGGAGAAGCATCACTCTAATCTCTGTCTTCATCTTCATGTGGCAATCTCTTGTATGTGTTTTCCATGTCCAAATTTCTCCTTTTTTTAAGAGCCAACCATGCTGCATTAGAGGCCTAATCTATTCCAATATGGCCTCATCTTAACTAATTTTGTCTTCTATGACCTTACTTTCAAACATTCTGAAGTACTAGGGTTTAGTATTTCAACATACGAATTTTTAAGGGACACAATTCAACCCACAATTAGTAGAAAATAACACTATTGCTTGACTTTTATAGCCAAAAAAGATGAAGGACTTAAGAGCAGAAGATTTATGTGCAGTTTCCAGATCTGAGCCAGTTCAGAGACCTAAAGCCCATCAATGTAAGGGGAGGACGAGTCCTTTTGAGCAAAAAAAAGTCAATGTTTCTCCAATCATTCTCCAAAGGGATGTGCTGCAATTTACCAGAGTAGCTTAACAATGGTGACAGAGTAATACTCATCCAGCCCAGGGACTGTTGGATATAGGTTCTAAGCCAACATTGACACCAGGGTACCCAAAATACTTATATGGCCACCCAGTGAGAGTGGAAGCATATATAGTCCAGATAATAAAAGGAGTCCAGGTCCAAGTCCATCTCACAGTTGGCCCAATGGGTCTACAGACCCACCATCTGGTTATGTATCTGGCCCTTGAACACATAATTGAGATGGAAATATTTAGCAGCAGCCAAAACCCAAACATTGGTTCTTTGACCTGTGAAATAAGATCTATTATGATAGAAAGGGACAAAGGAAGCCCCTGATATTACTTACCCTTTACCCTCTTTCAGGTAGTAAATCAGAAGGAACAATGTAGCCATGTACCACCAAAAAAAAAAAAATTATGCAACTCTCAAAGAGTGGCTGCTGCAGAAAACATACAGCTCACAGATGGATCCATTTGATATGTTGGTACAAGATAAAAATACACTATTACACTATAGCCCATGCACGAATAAACTACTTCAGTGTTACTTAAAATGTGGTCCACAGATGAAAGCAAGCTCACAAACTGTTTTTTATCATTCCACAACAAGTTATATATATGCAAGTATAAACAGTGAGAGTACACAGTTGAAAACATTTATATCAACTTTCAGTTCAGTTCAGTTCAGTTGCTCAGTCGTGTCCGACTCTTCGTGACCCCATGAATCGCAGCACACCAGGCCTCCCTGTCCATCACTAACTCCCAGAGTTCACTCAGACTTATGTGCATCAAGTCGGTGATGCCATCCAGCCATCTCATCCTCTGTTGTCCCCTTCTCCTCCTGTCCCCAATTCCTCCCAGCATCAGGGTCTTTTTCAATGAGTCAACTCTTCAGATGAGGTGGCCAAAGTACTGGAGTTTCAGCTTTAACATCAGTCTTTCCAAAGAAATCCCAGGGCTGATCTTCAGAATGGACTGGTTGGATCTCCTTGCAGTCCAAGGGACTCTCAAGAGTCTTCTCCAACACCACAGTTCAAAAGCATCAATTCTTCGGCGCTCACCTTTCTTCACAGTCCAACTCTCACATCCATACGTGACCACAGGAAAAACCATAGCCTTGACTAGACGGACCTTTATTGGCAAGGTAATATCTCTGCTTTTCAATATGCTATCTAGGTTGGTCATAACTTTATATTATTGCAAAAACCAAGTGTGTGATTTTATATTTTACAAAATGATCAATCATGATGACTCAAAACAAAAAGTCCTTCACATGGTCAGTCTGAGTATCACTATTCTAAAGGACAGGAGTGAAAGAAAATTCCAACATCAGGCAGAGGTTCATCATCTTTGTATGAGAGAGAAGTGGTTTGAGGTAAGGATATATATGAATTATTGGTCAATGGCTAACAACTCTGCTAATTGATCAGGAGCCTGGAAGGAGCAATAATGGATAATCAGACACAAAGAGGTCTGTAAAAGAAGCATGCAGATGACGCTATAGGAGTACGCAGAGTAGACACAAAGTGTAAATGAGCATCTTGGTGGAAAACATGATCCATCTTATTATCAGACAGCCTCTGTCCTTAACCATGTTGATGCTTATAGAGCAAACATGGTGGCCAGGATGGAAGTTATGTGCATGGGCACAAAAGTGTGAACTCTTTTTCACCAAGGACGATCTAGATATTTACAAATATTAACTGCCTGTGTTAGGCACCAAAGACACATACATGTAAACCACAGCCCCTGGGAAGGCAATGTCTGTGCTGAGTGCTAAAGTATAAACAGAATTTAGTTGTGAGGAGAAAAGAAGCAATGACTTCCCAAGAAGAGGAAATGGCACACACAAAGCCATTTGGAGAACCAGACAGAGTATAAGTCTGAATCCAGGGAGAATGCCAAGATAAAGGTAAAGCTGAGATCATTAAATGTTTTGGATACCTTTTAGGCTTTTATAACGAAGGTGATTGATAATTATTAAAGGATTTTAAATAGGAGAGGGTTTGGAGAAAAATAAAAGATATATTCAAAAGGGATTTTTGAAAGGAAGTCAAAATTTGGTAAAACAAGGAAAAGGAGGCTGGTGGGCTATAGTCCATGGGGTCGCAGAGTCAGACACAACTGAGCGACTCAACTCATAGCACAAGGAAGAAAGACGTCTAGGACAACCCAGGTTCTTTCCTAATCCCTACATCCCCTTTGAAGAAACTTCTTCTTTGAATCCCTATTTTATTTCTACCTTAGTGGACTTTTGTTTTTGTACTTTAGTCACATCTCTCCCCTCCTACTGATAAACTCTTTATGGGCAGACACTATGACGTATTCCCATTACATGGTCAGCAGAGGCAGAGCTTAGGTTTGGAAAATGAGGCACTCACTTTTGGGCTTATGTTATGGCAAAGCTGAATCTGGGCTTCCCAGTGGCTCAGCAGTAAAGAATCCCACCTGTAATGCAGGAGACATGGAGACAAGAGTTTGATCCCTGGCTCGGGAAGATCCCCTGGAGAAGGAAATGGCAAGCCACTCCAGTATTCTTGCCTAGAAAATCCCATGGACAGAGGAGCCTGGCTGGGCTACAGTCCACAGGGTCGCAACAGAGTTGGAAATGACTGAATCACTTAATGGAAACAACGACATATCTGAATCCCTTCATTATGGATTTTTTGCATACATTGATTTTTTTAAAACATTGCATTAAAATAGTATTTATCATGATTACCAAGGGTTTTTTTGCATCCTGTTAAATTTTCTACCCAAGGCATGATTACCGAGGGTTTTTTCACATCCTGTTAAATTTTCTACCCAAGGCAAGTACCTCACTTACCTCATTCTAGTTTACCTGCCCTGATTCTCAGCATCTAATAACACAAGCAGGTACTTAAATGCATGCTGAATGGGGAAACAGCAAACTAATGGCATAAACAACAAGATGGATGGTGATGCACCATTAACAGAGGCAGTGAATACAGGAGGAGCAACAGAGTCTGGAAAAGATGATGAGTTTATAATGCATGTCAAAACACTGCATAGTGTATTATCTTATAGATCATTTATTATTCAACACTGGCAACATTTATAATAGGAGATATTAAAGACTGACAGTACTCAAGGAATTGTCCTCAGGATATTTCCCCATTATCTTTTAAAAACATATTAATATGAGTTATTGAAGCAATATCCAATCTCTTAGCTCAGTTTATGAGTTAACATTACTTAGGACATCAATATGAACTGCTCATTATACAAATGTATAATTAACACTTACAGAATTTGACATTACACTACCAATACTCTGGGATTGCAAAACAGCTGGACACAACTGAGCGACTAAACAACAACCAACATCCTATCAGCAAGGCCTAACCTGACCTCTATGAAACAGCATCTTCATTACTTTATTTCTTTATCCTACCTCACTCTTATTCATAACACTTATCATCACCTAATAGAGTAATATGTTATCTATTTTTATTTCCCCTTTAAAAGATGAGCTCCATGAGAACATTGGGATATGTCTCTTTTGTTGTATCCTCAACACCTAAAATAGATGTCTTTGAAGGTGATGACAAAGGATGGGAGAGTGGTTGAAGGAAGGCTTACACTGGCACAGAAATAAGACAAAGCAAATAAATAAAACCCTGTATGGATAGAAAAGTGTAGTTAGGAGCTCAAGAGAATGTGAAAGAAATCCCTAAAAAAAATGAAACTGCAAACCAGAGCAATAAGCTCAAGAGCTTACCTGCAATTTACCTTGGAAAGGTTTTCCAGTTAGGTAACCAATGGGATTGGGTTTTTACAGCCTTTGACCAGATGAGATCCAAATCTCTGTAGAAAGCTGATACCTTACATTAGCATACAAGATGAAAAGAAATGTGCTTCAGCCTGGGCTCTGGGAAAAATGAAAAAAGTCTTCCTGAGAATTCTTGACTATAACCTACCCTCAAGACTTTCAGCTTTAAATTTATACTATCTACACACGGTCCAGGAATCCTAAGCACCAAAATCAAAACAAACACTAGATCTGGGGTGTGCTAGTTATCAAGTTATTGTATCTCAGCTCCAAATCCTCTCTTCTCTGTCCTGCTTTGTCATGTTGGGGCTAGATTCTATAAATATTTCTCCTGTGCTTGATGACACAATGTTAAGCTTTAAGAGTATCCTGAAGGGGCAAGGTTGATCAGCCCATTAACAGGTAGGTCAATGGCCTAACTTCCAGAGTGAGGACATAGTTAACTGAAAGAAATCTGCCCACTGATGAAACCAAACCAGATGCCTTCTTTCACTCCACCAGACCAAGGAAATGACCTGCAGGCCTGTGTTTTAAGGTTTTCAGACCTGGATTTGAAAGACACAGGTCTTATCAACCCCAGTAGCAGACTCAAAGCAGTTAGATGTCATTACAAAAAGAAATACTCATTTGCAAAGAAAAAGGCATTTGCCCCTTTGTCAAAACTAAAGAAGTTCTAGTACCTCCTTTTAAATGTAAAGAAAAATGGTGGAATCAGCAACTGCTAACAGACCCAATCAGCATCCACAGACATGTGGCAACACAACATGCTGATGAGGTTTTCCAAACCACTTGCTTTAAAGCAGCTGGCTGTGACACTGAGCACCTCCAAGAGTCTTGAGTCTGCAGATAAAAGGAACCTTTTCATAGAGGACCTTACCCATAACCATGAAGTGTCTGCCTGGCTCCCTGATATAGGCTGCTTTAGCCCTGATGAGCTGATGAATGACCGGGGGCAATGATGAAGGGGAACTTGCTACTTTATTACCGCTACTGTGACCTGAAGGATCCTGACTGGGTCTGTGCCTGGCAGACAGCTCTGTGTCAGCACCTGCACTTCACAGGCAAGCCCAGAAAGAGGCTTCACCTCTTTCTCAAGGAGCCCGGATGTGATTGAGAATCCTCATCATGGGACTCTGGAGAGCCACTACTAGTTTGTTTTGCTATGGAAGGAATGAATGGGACAGTTGGTGGAAGCAGATTAGCCACCAGACTCTACATAGAAGTGATGCTTTACTGCCCACTGTGTGAGGATTACATGTGTAAGGACAATTTTAAGACCAGCAAAGGAAGAGTTTGCTATTTTCCAGAACTGTGTGTTGGTGAGTTTGAAGAAATTGTGCCCATGGGGATCAGTCCCAATAAGACCTCCTACAAGAAGACTGGAACCCATTTATCCCTAGGTGAACTTCACAAAGTAGAAAAGTTTCTGTCTCAGGAAAATCAAGAAGAAAGTGATACAATCTTATTGGACTGCAAAAACTCCTATGAAAGCAAAATAGGACAATTCTAGGGCTGCTTAGCCCCAGACAACAGGAAATTCAGTTACTTCCCCAGCTACTTTGATGAAAATCTAGAACTTTTCAAAAAGAGGGTGCTGATGTATTGCACTGTGGCATCTGTTGTGAGTGGGGTTCAGTCAACCTCAATGCTAAGGGAGTGTGCAAGGAGTGTTCCAGCTCACGGGTGGTCCACAAGTACCTGGAGGAGTTACCTGATGGCTTTTACATAGGGAAGCTGGTTGCTTTCGATGAGCATCAGGTCTTATCTTTCAACAGTGACTTAGTGTCAGAATGTTCCTACTATGGGGTCCCATGGGACCAGTATAAACTCTGCTTCATTCCCCAGTACTGTCAGCTTGCCTTGACCTGCCCTCCCTGCCAAGAACAACGATTCACAGCCTGTTGTGTCACATGTCAAAACAGAGGAAGCAGACAGTCTGCAAGCCCAGCCCAGAGCAGCTTTAAAGAAGAATGCGAGTACACAGCCCAAGGGCCACATGTACCCAGGGAGCTCTCACAGCAGGAGTCACTCCCCAGGAGCCCTGGGCCCAGGCCAGCTATTGATGAGGGTGGGCCATGCTTATGTAAGCAGTCCCATCTACATTTCCCCACACAACTAGGTTTGGGGTTACATGTACTGGAGAATGTTAGGTCTATACCTAACAGAGAAATAGAAACACAGAACCTCAGTGATCCCAGAGCCACCACAGCCAACTGGTCACCATGTCAGCCACCTGTCCTTCACAAGAGGAGGAATGAGAAATTTGGGGGCCGATCTCTTACTGGAGACATTCTGACTTAGAAAACGCAAGAGCACAGAAAAAGGCGAGCTAAGTGGGATCCCAAAGTTGCTGAGGGAAAGAGCCTTGAGCCTGGTGAGCTGACCTGCTCCTTCTGTGCCATGCAACAAGGCTGGCAGTAGTCATTTTAGGTATCCACAAACCTGTCTGTCCCATGGCAAAGGTGTGAAAGCTGCATAGCCCTGTAAGTGGACCCCTCTGAACCAGGCACCTTAGGTCAATCTGCCATCCAGCCCTCCCCTCCTCTTTTCTCTGCTAGCCTGAGAGCACTAGACCAGATAAGGATCTGTAAACTATGGCATTTGGCCCACCTCCTTCTATAAATAAAGTTTTACTGGAATAGCCACACCCATTCATTTACATATGATCTATGGCAGAATCAAGCATCTACAAGAGAGACATGACCTGCAAAGCCTACAGCATTCACAGGTACACCTCAGAGATATTCAATTCCAAACCACAACAGTGAAATGAGTTACATGAATTATTTCATTTTTCAGTGTATATAAAAGTTATGCTTACATTACATCTATTAAGTGTGCAACAGCATTATGACTGAAAAACCAATGTACATAACCTAATTAAAAATTTTTGTTGCAAAAGAAAAGGTAAATTGTTTCAAATAAATTGATTTTACCCATTGAATACAATAAAACGGAAGTTTTTTCCCTTGGTGGCTCAGAGGTTAAAGCGTCTGCCTGCAATGCTGGAGACGTGGGTTCGATCCCTGAGTCGGGAAGATCTCCTGGAGAAGGAAATGGCAACCCACTCCAGTATTCTTGCCTGGAGAATCCCATGGACATAGGAGCCTGGTGGGCTACAGTCCATGGGGTCGCAAAGAGTCGGACACGACTGAGCGACCTCACTTCACTTCACTTCACTTCAGTACAAAGTTAATAACATAATTCTCACCTAACAGCCACCCTTTTCTCCCAATTAAATTAAAGCTGACTTTAATTTTTTACAAACTGAAATACTCCCTAACCATATCTAACATTCAAAGAAATTCTCAGCTACTTCTTTAACTCAATAGATGTATTTTTTAATATCTATATATTTATGTATTTATTTGGCTCCACGAGGTCCTAACTCTGGCATATTCCAGGATTGTCAATCTTTATTGCGGGATGCAAAATCTTTTTTAGCTGTGGCATGCAGGATCTTGGGAGAAAATTTAGTTGCAGCGTAGGACCTTGAAAGAAAAGCTATGACCAACCTAGACAGCATATTAAAAAGCACAGACATTACTTTGCTGACAAACGTCCATCTAATCAAAGCTATGGTTTTGCCAGTAGTCATGTATGGATGTGAGAGCTGGACTATAAAGAGCTGAGCACCAAAGAACTGATGCTTTTGAACTGTGGTGTTGGAGAAGACTCTTGAGAGCCCCTTGGACTGCAAGGAGATTAACCAGTCAATCCTGAAGGAAATCAGAATGTTCATTGGAAGGACTGATGCTAAAGATGAAACTCCAATACTTTAGCCACCTGATGCAAAGAACTGACTCCTTAGAAAAGACCCTGAAGCTGGCAAAGATTGAAGGCAGGAGAAGAAGGGGATGACAGAGGATGAGACGGTTGGATGGCATCACCAACTCAATGGACATGAGTTTGAGCAAGCTCCGGGAGTTGGTGATGGACAAGGAAGCCTGGCGTGCTACAGTCCATGGGGTCACAAAGAGTCAGACACGACTGGGCAACTGAACTGAACTTAACTGAATGTAGTATCTTAAGTTGAAGCAAGCAAACTCTTAGTTGTGGCTTACTGGGATCTAGTTCTCAGACCAAGGACTGAACTCTGTCCCCTGCATTGGCAGCATGGAGTCTTAGCCACTGGACCACCAAGGAAGTTCCTCAATAGATGTATTCTCTTTTTTTTGAAGATTTATATCCCATATCTACATGGATGGCTTTTAAGCAGGTATTTAGGCCAGTAGACTCCAGTTTCATTTATCGTAAGATTGGTTGTTTATATACTCCATTTCACATTCCAAATATCTTCCCATTTTATAGGATGATAAAGTGTTACTATGTTTTGGCTATAATAAAAATGAAAAACATTCAGAACAACAAGGCTTGCCAATTTATATATCTAATGCTTATCAGTATAATCTAAACTTGCTCTATTTTAGAACTATTTAGTACAAAACACAGCCCAACCCGTATTCTACCATGTAGCACCTTGTGATGTTTCACTGTATGTGTCACCTTCACTGTGCATGGGGTGCCCAGAGATTTGGTCAAACATTATTCTGGGTGTTTCTATGAGGATGCTTTTGAATGAGATTAACATGTAAATCAGTAGACTGAGTAAAGCAGATTGCCCTCCTTAATATGGGTAGGCATCATCCAATCAGTTGAAGGCCTGAATAAAACAAAAGGGTTGGCCTTCGCCCAGGTAAGACAGAATTTCTCCTGCTTGCCTGCCTTTAAACAGGAACATCAGTTTTTTTCTGCTTTTGACTGAAGCAGAAACACTGACTCTTCCTGGGTCAAGCCTACTGATCTTCACACTGGAACTACACCATCAGCTCTCCTGAGTCCTCAGCTTGTCAATTCACCTTACATATTTTGGGACTTAGCCTCCTTGATCATGTGAGCCAATTCCTTATATTTATATTTACTATGCATATATGTGGGCTTTCCTGGTGGCTCAGCAGTAAAAAATCCACCTGCAGTGCAGGAGATGCAGGTTTGATCCCTGGGTGGGGAATATTCCCTGGAGAAGGAAATGGCAACCCACTCCAGTATTCTTGCCTGGAGAATCCCATGCACAGAGGAGGGTCCATGGGGTCACATGAGTTAGACATGATTTTGCAACTAAACCACCGTGTCTGTATGTGTGTGTGTGTGTGTATCATGCTACTGATTTTGTTACTATGGAGAACCCTGACTAATACAGAATTCAAATGATCTCCTATTGACTCTTGCTAAAGCATCTCTCCTAAACAGCTATACATTCTCCAAACCTTTCCCTTTCTTCCCCATCTCAAAAGGTATTGGGATTATCATCCCCTTTCCCCATGTCCCCCAATCCCCACCGCACAACCTACTGGAAATATTCCTACCCCATCTCTAATTATGTAGTTAGAATATAAACTGGCATCTTCTTGAAAATCCTTTCTATCCTCTAGGACACTGTTGCTTGGCCAATGGGAAAGGAGGGACATCTGATTCAAGCTGAGACAATAAAAAGCTACACATACAAATGAGATTTTTTTTTCAATTTAGAAACTGAAAGAGAGTTGACTAAAGTCCCTTTTTACCATCAGCCATGCACAGTAATCAGGCCTAAGAGAACAAAGTAAACACACAGAAGCAAAAGCTAGAGCTGAAAAAAGGGCCCTGCTGATAATACCCAACTCCCTTGTCCCATTCATTCCTTAAGTTTAGCCTCACTTTGCCTCTCAATCTCAGTCACATTAGTAAATAAAGTCTCTTTTTGGCCTAAACTGATCTGAATTAGGTTTCAGTTGGTTGGAGCCAGGAAAGTGAAAAGAAAGTGAAGTCACTCAGTCATGTCCGACTCTTTGCAACCCCATGGACTATATAGCCTACCAGATTTCTCTGTCCAAAATCTATGTCCTGGGGTTTTCCAGGCAAGAATACCAGAATGGTTTGCCACTTCCTTCTCCAGGGGATCTTCCAGACCCAGGGATCAAACCTGGGTCACCTGCATTGCAGGGAGACACTTTACCCTCTGAGCCACCCCTATTGTGTGCAAATCATTATGGAAATTTACATAATTGAACAAGTTAACTTCAAGTGGTTTCTATAATCACTGGATAAATTGATAAACTTTCATAAATTGATATTATTCAAAATATTACATGTGTTCAATATTTGCCCTAAAAACATCACTAACACTGAGGCTACTTAAAATGCAAAGGTTACCCAGGAATACTCTCTCTTTGCTCATGTTTATAAGGGACTTTTTAAATTAGAAAGCACAATTAAAAACCATAATGAGCTCCATGTTATCTGGAGCTTTTAATGTTATAGCATTAAAAATGTTATATTAAAAAATATAATACAGTAATACAAAATTCTATAAAGTGTTGTGATCAGTGAAACTTTCAGGAAAACCATAATACTTATAAAATGGGGTCGTCAATAAATATCATTTTGGTATTTATAACTTATAAAACAAAGTTTTAAGTTTAGTATTTTCTTAAACTCATTTGGAGGAAGGCTGAAATTTATTATTTTGTTACAAATCACAGAATCCTTATTATAGAGGGCACATTTATTATGAACCATTAATACACAAGTCATATGGAAATAAACTAGTCCCCAAATTTTTATTCAATAAAATCAATGTTATCCTATTACATAGGAAAAATGATGGCTTTCATAACTAAAATTCAGAGATAAACACATAATCTTTGATACTCAGTCTTTATTCACTAATTTCTAAAGTTGCTAATAATGGTTTTAATAGCTGGTTTATCTAATCTCATTGTATGTATTTTCCTGAATGATGTGTTAAGCAGCACAACTGTGAATAAAGACAGCATGAGAAAGAGGAAACACACATAATGCACTTTAAAAACAAACTTGATAAGAACTTAGTCATGAGGGGTTTTAAATCCCATCAGGATCATAGTTCCAGGTAACTTTTCTTTTTCACTCATTCGAATTTCACCAATTAGGAAAGGGAATTGGATACACTGAGGTAAGAGAGGAAAAGGAAGCATGGAAAGAGTTAATACTTTTAATGAGGTAATTAAGACAACTAGATGTTAAGAAGTAAATAAGTTAGTAAAAACTTTAACAAAATATAAGGCTCCAGAGTCATGTGTATCAATTAGAAAAGTTAGGTTTTTTGGCGTTTTAACTTTTTCAAAATGCAGAAAATATTATTAGCTTCACTTGCCCAATAGCATCATAAGAACTAATAACAAAGTTCAGTTCAGTTCAAAGAACTACATTTTCACAAATTCTTATATAAACTGAAAACCCTTGATCCTAATGCAGTGTTCCCAATTCCATACCCCATAAGACCTCACAGAATAACCACTCTGTCAAGAAAGTAGCAAAAGAATTACCAGAGAAGGTAGAAAGGGTGTATCTGCTAATAATAATATCCTATTCAGAAATACTTACCCATGTGATTCCTCTAATCAAATAAATATAACTTTTTTTTTTTTTTTGGCTGTGCTGGGTCTTATATGCAGAATGTGAGATCTAGTTCCCTAACCAGCTATGGAACCCGGGCCCTCTGCATTCAGAGCATGGAGTCTTAGCCACAGGACCACCAGGGAAGTCCCCAATAAACATGTTTTAAAGTTACAAGTCTCTGGTATTTTGGCACCCTAACAGTGAAATGTTAAGAAAGGTTCTGAGTCCATTTTAAGGAAAACATTTTAATCAAACAGTCTGTCAAAATGAAATCTGAGTTAATATAAATAACATCAATGAAAGGTTTGATGGGAAAGATTACAATCAGGGGGTCTTAAATACTAAGGTATCTCAGAAGATTAATATAACAAAGAAAAAGACATGGATTCTTCATACATCTCACAATGAAGAAGAGAGGATAAACTGAGAGGATAAATATAATGCTAGTTTTGTATAGATAGGAAGGAAGTCATATATACAAATATACTTGTCTATGTGAGAAATAGATTTAAGGGACTAGATCTGATAGGAGTGCTTGATGAACTATGGACAGAGGTTCGTGACATTGCACAGAAGACAGGGATCAAGACCATCCCCAAGAAAAAGAAATTAAAGAAAAGCAAAATGGCTGTCTGGGGAGGCCTTACAAATAGCTGTGAAAAGAAGAGAAGCGAAAAGCAAAGGATAAAAGGAAAGATATAAGCATCTGAATGCAGAGTTCCAAAGAATAGCAAGGAGAGATTAAAAAAAAAGTCTTCCTCAGTGATCAGTGCAAAGAAATAGAGGAAAACAATAGAATGGGGAAGACTAGAGATCTCTTCAAGAAAATTAGAGATATCAAGGGAACATTTCATGCAAAGATGGGCTCAATAAAGAACAGAAATGGTATGGACCTAACAGAAGCAGAAGATATTAAGAAGAGGTGGCAAGAATACACAGAAGAACTGTACAAATAAGATTTTCATGACCCAGATAATCATGATGGTGTGACCACTCACCTATAGCCAGACATCCTGGAATGTGAAGTCAAGTGGGCCTTAGGAAACATCACTATGAACAAAGCTAGCAGAGGTGATGGAATTCCAGTTGAGGTATTTCAAATCCTAAAAGATGATGCTGCACTCAATATGCCAGCCAATCTGGAAAACTCAGCAGTGGCCACAGGACTGAAAAAGGTCAGTTTTCACTCTAATCCCAAAGAAAGGCAATGCCAAAGAATGCTCAAACTGCTACACAATTGCACTCATCTCACACGCTAGTAAAGTAATGCTCATAATTTTCTAAGACAGGCTTCAGCAATACGTGAACCATGAACTTCCAGATGTTCAAGCTGGATTTAGTAAAGGCAGAGGAACGAGAAATCAAACTGCCAATATCCACTGGATCATCAAAAAAGCAAAAAAGTTCCAGAAAAACATACATTTCTGCTTTATTGACTATGCCAAAGCCTTTGACTCTATAGGTCACAACAAACTGTGGAAAATTCTTAAAGAAATGGGAATACTAGACCACCTGACCTGCCTCTTGAGAAATCTGCATGCAGGTCAGGAAGCAACAGTTAGAACTGGAAACGGAACAACAGATTGTCTCCAAATAGGAAAAGGAGTACGTCAAGGCTGTATACTGTCACCCTGCTTATTTAACTTATATGCAGAGTACATCATGAGAAACGCTGGCCTGAATGAAGCACAAGCTGGAATCAAGATTGCCGGGAGAAATATCAATAACCTCAGATATGTAGATGACACCACCCTTAAGGCAGAAAGTGAAGAAGAACTAAAGAGCCTCTTGATGAAAGTGAAAGAGGAGAGTGAAAAAGTTGGCTTAAAGCTCAACATTCAGAAAACGAAGATCATGGCATCTGGTCCCATCACTTCATGGCAAATAGATGGGGAAACAGTGGCTGACTTTATTTTTGGGGGCTCAAAATCACTGCAGATGGTTGACTGCAGCCATGAAATTAAAAGATGCTTACTCCTTGGAAGGAAAACTATGACCAACCTAGACAGCATATTAAAAAGCAGAGACATTACTTTGTCAACAAAGGTCCATCTAGCCAAGGCCATGGTTTTTCCAGTAGTCATGTATGGATGTAAGAGTTGGACTATAAAGAAACCTGAGCACAGAAGA
>NW_011495079.1:3889417-3933972 GCF_000754665.1 Bison bison bison
AAGGCTATGGTTTTTCCAGTAGTCATGTATGGATGTAAGAGTTGGACTATAAAGAAACCTGAGCACAGAAGAATTGATGCTTTTGAACTGTGGTGTTAGAGAAGACTCTTGAGAGTCCCTTGGACTGCAAGGAGATCCAACCAGTCCATCCTAAAGGAGATCAGTCCTGGGTGTTCATTGGAACAAGTGATGTTGAAGCTGAAACTCCAATACTTTGGTCACCTGATGCAAAGAGCTCACTCATTTGAAAAGACCCTAATGTTGGAAAAGACTGAAGATGGGAGGAGAAGGGAACAACAGAAGATGAGATGGTTAGATGGCATCACTGACTCAATGGACATGAGTTTGGGTAAACTCTGGAAGTTGGTGATGGACAGGGAGGCCTGGTGTGCTGCGGTCCATGGGGTCGCAAAGAGTCGAACACAACTGAGAGACTGAACTGAACTGAACTGATGTATAGAAACTCTACAGAAAGATACATCAAAAACTGAAAAGAAAGGTTACCTCTGAACCAAAGGACCAGGGGACTAGTGAACTGGACTAAAAACACTTTTCATCATACATTCTTTCAAAAGAATATTTTGAAATATTCTTTTCAAATTTTTGGAATATTTGAAAATATGTATTTCCTATTCAAATCAAAAAACAAATTTAAAACAAAAAGCATAAACCATGAATACAAATAATTCTTATACAATTAAAATATGTAAGTGACATGACAAAGATACAAAGAACACTACAGATTCAGGGGACAAAGAGATGGCTTTCATCTACACAGATAGAAAAACTGTAAACAAGGCGATGGCACATGAGATGGGCCATAAATGAAGGCTAGAACAGTTTTATAACAGAAATCATTCCAAGGAAGAGAATACCTGAGTATAGAAACAAAGCTGGAAAGAGATGGAGCATGTTTAGAAAAGTGTTAACGTAGATATGTACCCTATATATAAGGTGCCATACTCTTTTCTATGACTAAATAAAAATTACTCCATGGTTAGCAGCTTAAATCAACACAGATCTATCATCTCACAGTTCCTGTGGTAAGGAGTCTGGGTTAGCCGGGTCCTCTGGTCAGGATCTCACTAGGCTGAAATCAGTGTCTATCAGGGCTATGGTTTCATCTACAGTGTGGGATCCTTCTCCAAGATCACTGGTTGTTTCAGAACTCAGTTCCTTGCCATTGTTAAGACTGACCTCCATTCTCTTGCTGGTTGTCAGCCAGAAGCCACACTCAGCCCCTTGATGTCACCCCCAATTCCTCACCACATGGTCCCCTCAGTAGGCCCTCTAATGCTACCAAGTATTGAATTTCTTGAACTGCAGGAAAAATCCTTTTAAAAGCTCACCTTATTGGATCAGGCCAGGTTTTTTATTAAAGTGGACTGAGTTGTAACCTAATCACAGGTGTGATGACTCAACATATTCACAAGTTCTGCCCAAATTCAAATGAAAAGGATTATAGAGGAGCCACTAAAGAGGACCATACCAAACAAGCACACCAGAGAATAAGAATCTTGGAGGTCATCTTAGACTCTGCCTAGCACAGATGGTAACAAAAGATAAAAATAAAATCTCTTCAGAACTATACCAAAATTCATCTAAATAGTTTTCCCTCCTAACATATATGCATAATTACGGCTGCATCTGAGGACCTCACCACATTTGGTAACTGTGTCTTCTTTGGTTATTCATGGTACCGTTTACTATGTGGTTGTATTTAACAAGTGGGAATATTTGCCTCTCTTTCACATTCAACATGAACCATCCCTCCCTCTGATTATCATATATTGTACTCCTGCCTAGTTTCTCTGTTACTATTAGATTCATATTGACTTACTAAGGTCTTCCCTCATTTCACAAAGACCCAAAATCTTTGTTGCATATTTCCCCCTCATCGTTGGACTTTATTTTTCTGACCTTGTGTGTTAGTTCATGCTATAAAACTGTTTGTTGGCATTCTATAGTTATCTAGCTTCCACCTTATCTATTCAAGGAAAAAGAACTGCAAATGACACGGCTTTGCAAAATGTCTGCCTAGGGCCATATGGATATTAAATATACACATAATTAATATTTCTACAATGCTGAATATGATTCTTTAAAAGCACAAGTCTCAGAGTTAGAAATGCTTTTCCTTTGATCTGGCAGCTCATAATTTTTCTCACAGACAAAAATAAAAAGCACTTGCTAGTTTTGCCTGCTGATCTGGAAAGAAAACATTATGTTGACAGACAAAGAAACAAAACACTATGAAAAGAAGGAACACCTTATATAGCTGTTAGTCTCTCATAACAATGTGGCATAAGATTCAAGATCTTTTTCAGACAACTATTACCATTGCTATATTGAGTTAACAAGGTAATCTGTATTCAGCTTTAAATACAGCACTAGTATAGCTGTTTTCTGAGAAGGAGGGATTTATTTAAAATTACTGTTTAATGGAAGAGATGACAAAATAGACTTTGCTAGAAATAATTAAAATTTTAACAGTCTCAGTTCATAAACAATGGCTTTCAACTTTCAAAGAGTCAGACTGTCAAGCCAAGTACAAGGGAATCCACTTTCTTTGATAGCAGCTTTATAGGATAATAATTAATTAAGCCTACAAGTACCAACCAAGTCCCGACTAAATATAAAACACTATCTAGTAGGTAGGTGATGGGGAAGACCAAAAGATTCAGAATGAATCAACCATGAATCCTGCCTTCAGGTTATTTATAATAGGTCAAAAGAAAATCCTGAGGGCAAGATAATCCAGTTTTCTTTTCCCTTTTATAGCAGACACTCCATGATCCCTAACTCTTAGTAATCCTGCCCTTGAGTATGAGCAGGGACTTGTATCTAATTCAAACAATTTGGCAAAGGTGATAGGAGGTAAGTGATTACCTGTATGTGATTATGATTTGTAAGACTGTGGCACTCTTTTTTTTAACATTTTTTTAAATTGAAGTATGACTAATATACAAAGTTGTATTAAATCCATGTGTATGGCAAAGTGATTCAGCTTTATATATACATTGTTTTTCAAAGTCTTTTCCATTATAGGTCATTACAAGACATTGGATATAGTTCCCTACGCTATATAGTAGGTCCTTGTTGTTTACCTACATATGGTGGTGGTGGCTTAGTGGTGGTTTAGTCACTAAGTCATATCCGACTCTTGCACCCTCATGGACTGTACCTGCCAAGCTTCTCTGTCCATGGGATTCTCCAGGCAAGAATACTGGAGTTGGTTGCCACTTCCTTCTCCAGGGGATCTTCCCGACCCAGGGATCAAACTCACATCTCCTGCACAGCAGGCAGATTCTTTACCACTAAGCCACCAGGGAAGTTTACGGTAATATTATTACCGAGCAACAGACAACCATATATATCTTCCTTCTTACATGAGTTGAGTTGTCCACATATCATAAGAGGTAAATGCAAGCATTCTAAACATCAGATCACCACTGGCAATATGAAACCCCTAGCTTATACACCAGAATCAGTCACACACTTATACTCTTTGTAAGATTCAAACTCCAATTTGTTGCCAATATTGCCAAAACGGCCAGTAACTTGATTCAACAGATCAAAAACCAAAGATCAGCTGCATATTCTTACTATGTACATTCTCAGAGAGCAAGCAGTTTCCATTTCCTGACTAAATTATCAGAACAAGCCACCAGGCTTATTAAGTACTAAGTATGAGGTATAACTGACAAAATTATAATATTTAAAGTATACAGCATGATGATTTGACACACATAAACACTGTAAAATGATTCTCACCATCAAGTTTAATTAACACATCTGTCACCTCATATATATATATATATATATATATATATACACCCTTTTTTTAATAATCTTCTTTTAAATGACAATTAGCCCCTGATTTGGGCTTCCCTGGTAGCTCAAACGGTAAAGAATCTGCCTGCAATGTGGGAGACCTGGGTTCGATTCCTGGGTTGGGAAGATCCCCTGGAGAAGGGCATGGCAACCCACTCCAGTATTCTTGCCTGGAGAATCCCCATGGACAGAGGAGCCTGGTGAACTACAGTCCATAGGGTTGTAAAGAGTCAGACATAACTGAATGACTAAGCACACACAGCCCCTGTTTGAGGACATCTATTCATCATAAACAAATTAGAGTAAGCCTACATACCATCTGAAGGTTCTTACCATCATTCTCTCAGAAATTCCATCATCACAGGTTCATTGTAGCACAAATATTTTCACAAGAAATTGAAAGGATATATTAGCACAATTTTTTTTCAGGAGCATAAATGTAACTAAAAAAAAAGCAATTAAAAAGATATATTTTTTATTATTCAGCAGTGAGAAAGATACAAAGTACTCGCCTGTCACTGTATTTATTTAATGCTCACTTTTTAAAGAGTAAATTCATTTAGTTACTTGTAAAACACAAAATGTGGGACAAAATATATGCCTAGAGTAATGTAGTTTTCTCCTTTGTAAAAGAAGATACACTATGTTATTTTATTTAATTTTTCTGTGTACAGGAAAAGTGAATCAATAACCTATTTCCAAATGGGCAACTAATTAAATTAACTCTTATTGCATATTGAGAGAGTTGTTTTAATTTCCTCTAATTACACACAATAAAAAGGCTTTTTGTAAATCATTAACAGTTGAAAAGTACTTTCATTGACAATTTAGGTAGATAAAATATTCACGGCTGTGTGAGAAAATCATTCCTGTAATATTAGTAAATGCATAATCACATTTCCAAAACTAAGGAAATAAAAGCAAAATCACGGGAAAGAATATATACTTACTCTAAATAAATCCTGAGAACATGCCCAAGGATAAGTGTACAAAGCATAACCATAACTCGATTATGTGCCAACAGTGCCTGGAGGTATCTCTCTCTGGATGCCGTTTCTGAACATCTGGGTCAGTCCTATGGCTGAAACAACAATGTCCTAAATAGGGCGTGAGAATAAATGAAATGCACAATAATGTAAACCAAAAAATCTCTTGGATACAAAGGGGCACTAAATGTAATAATGTTTAAAATCAGCATAAGCTAAGCTAAGCTAAGTCGCTTCAGTCGTGTCCGACTCTGTGTGACCCCATAGACGGAAACCCACCAGGCTGCCCCGTCCCTGGGATTCTCCAGGCAAGAGTACTGGAGTGGGTTGCCATTTCCTTCTCCAATGCATGAAAGTGAAAAGTGAAAGAGAAGTCGCTCAGTCGTGTCCGACTCTTAGCAACCCCATGGACTACAGCCTATCAGGCTCCTCCATCCATGGGATTTTCCAGACAAGAGTACTGGAGTGGGGTGCCATTGCCTACAGAAGCCCAAAACAAAACAAAAATATTATAAGGCTTTTGGAAAAAATAGGAAAAAAAAAAAGAAGGGTAAATTGAGAATAACCTACAGATCTCTGACAACAGTGAGAGGCTTTATTTTCTCAGGCTCAAAAATCACTGCAGATGGTAACTGTAGCCATGAAATTAAAAGACACTTGCTCCTTGGAAGAAAAGCTATGACAAACCTAGACAAAATATTAAAAAGCAGACACATTACTTTACCAACGAAGGTCCATATAGTCAAAGCTATGGTTTTTCCAGTAGTCATGTGTGGATGTGAGAGCTGAACCGTAACAGAGGGCTGAACGCTGAAGAATTGATACTTTTGAAATGTGGTGTTGGAGAAGAACTCTTGAGAGTCCCTTGGGCTGCAAGGAGATCAAACCAGTCAATCCTAAAGGAAATCAATTCTGAATATTCATTGGAAGGACTGATGATGAAGCTGAAGCTCCAATACTTCAGCTACCTGATGTGGAGAGGGGACTCATTAGAAAAGACCTTGATGCTGGGAAAGACTGAAGGCAGAAGAAGGGAACGACAGAGGACGAGATGGTTGGATGGCATAACTGACTCAACGGACATGAGTTTGAGCAAGCTCCAGAAGATGATGAAGGACAAGAAAGCTTGGTGTGCTGCAGTCCATGGGGTCACAAAGACCTGGACACAACTGAATGACTGAACAACAACAGATCTCTATTCTTGCCTCAGTTAGGGACAAGAGTCACATACTGGTCTCTCACCTGCTACTTCTAGTTATGAATAGTATCTGATGAACCAAATTCATGAGCATCTAGCCCACAGTACAAAACAGAGTAGCTTTGTCCTAAAATGGTTATTCTATCCTATTTGCTAGAATTCATTCAAGAGGCCTCTGGATCACTGCTTTTTTCAGACCTGTAATATGCACCAATAATTGACTTAGTCATTGATCTCTCCTACTAAGACATACAATAATATGACTGGCCAGTCTGCCCTAACCCTACACCCTGACTTGCACTAAGCATCTCACATATGCAACAGAATGTCTTAAATAGGCCCTGTATTACACAAAACTTTACAAACTTTTCTATAAGAGGTTTACAAACTTTTCCTATAAGATGCCAGATAGTAAATATTTTAGGTTTTGCACGCCATACAGTCTCTGCAAAAGCTATCCAACTTGATGGCGTAAAAGCAGCAATAGAAAATATGTAAATGAATGGGTATGGCTATGTTCCACTAAAATGTTATTTACAAAAAGCAAACTACAGGCTTGGACCACAACCCATAGTTTGCCAACCCCTGATATGAAAACTCAGAGAACCCACACCTCAAATCTTTCTCAGTCTAATAAGAAGCTAAAAAGTATGCCTTTGGTAGAGAAGAGAAGAAAGACTAATATTTTTTATTCTGTCTTTAAAATACCAAAAGCATATCTAGCTCAGACCAAAGGACTTGTGACACGCTCTGAATGAATAAACTACGACTTTATGGTAGATGACAGATGATGAAGAGTGAAGATGGTCAATAATTTGAACCAATAACAAATGGTTACTGAAAATCATTAGAATCATAGAAATTCTAACCTAAAAATGTTACATTTTTTTCCTGTCAATATTTAACAACACATACCCTCCCCTCTCCTACTTTTTCACTCCTTCCATTGATTACCTTCTGTGATGACAGATAAAACAAGCAGCTGATAGTAATAATAGCTTCCAACTAATCTCCCTGCTTCCAGGAATGAAGTATCTAAAACACAATTCTGTTCTCTTATGATAAATTGCCAGCTTAGTGATGGTTAAGTCTACAGACTCTTGGATCAAAGAGAACTGAGTATAAGTCTAGACCATCATTTACTAGCTGTGTGACCATGGCAAGTTATATAACCTCTCCAAGGTTTCCCTTCTTTATCTACAGACTGGTTATAAAGTAGCAAAAAATTCATAAAGTCATGGTAAGGAGTATATAAGGTAATTCATATAAAGTGTTCATCAAAATACCTGATACATTAAAACCATTCAACAAATGTATATAATATGATTATGGTAACTGGAGGGTTTAAAACAGTCTGCAAATCCTTTGACACTCTTCCCATTGAGATGTAGGATCTATGTGTCCTTCCTTTGAATCAGTCAGCCTTGCTAAGTTGCTTGTAACAATGAGAATGCAACAGAGCTGACAGTGTGATTTCTGAGGCTAGGTCAGAAAAGGCCATACAGCTTTATCTGGTTCTCTTGAAACACTCACTTTAAAGCCACATAAGAAATCCAAGTACCTTGACATTGCCATATTAGAGAGACCCATATAAGCACTCCAATCAACAGATCAGCCTTACACCCACCTGACAATACCTGCTACCAGCATGTGAGTAAGCCATTTTGGTCAACCTTCATGACAGAAACAGGGGAGGAGTAGAATGGAAGGATGTTGGGGAGGCTTTCTACCATGTCTATTATATTATTTCATTTCCTCTGGAAGATTAGTAGACTTAACAAAGGTCCATGATTGGCACTTCATAAATATTTATTTAAAGAATATTTTATGCATCTTTGTCTCTTTACTAGCTCCTTTTCCTCCTTCTCTCTGGCTCTTTCCTGTCAAAAAAAAAAATGTTGCTACTAATTTTTGTTCACTTAATTCTTTCCACCCCACTACAAAATGTAAGTCATGTAGTCTTTCTTACCCTAAAAAAAAATCATTCTCTGTTTCTATACTCCTCAACTTACTGGCGCATTATTTTTTTTTCTTCACTGTCAGACTTCAAGAAAGTAGTATGCTCTACCTATCTTCACTGCTTCTCCACTCACTGATACTTCAGCTCCTTGTAAACTGAATTTTCTCTTATCACTCAGCCATTCTCTCAAATGTCCCAGGTATATTTCTTTTGTTCCCAAATTTAGTGCCCTTCTTCCTCAGTCCTATTTTCCCACGATTTCTTTGCTTCATCTAGTGCTGCTGAAGGTTCATGCCTTTGGAAACACTTCTCTTTGTTTTGATAATACTTCTGCTTCTCTGATTGCTTTGTTCTGTCTTTTTTGGTTTTTTTGTTTGTTTTTTGTTTTACTGAACTCTCCTTTACCTTCCCTGATCTCTTCAAATGCAGACAGTCTCCAAGGTTCTACCTATACCATACTTCCTTATCTTTTCTAGCTCTCAACCTCACCTGTCATAATATGCTAGATGTTTCCCAAATCACAAGTCCTTACCTCTGTTCTGTTTTCCAGTCATTAATTTGTAACTGCTAGCTGAATATTTTCACCTGTATGTTCTCTCAAAGCCAATATATCAAAAACTGTCCATATTATTTAAATGCTTTCTTCTCTGTAATCACTCTCTTTTTCAGTTTAACTTGATTGAGGCTTTTGATAGCTAGGTCGAAGATCTATCATGGTAAATGTCATATTGCACTTGAAAATATGAGGGTATTTCAAATATCTTTTGATATTGATTTCTAACGTAATTCCACAGTGATAAGAGAACAGACTCTGTAGGATTTCAATAACTTTAGACCATGAGATGCTTGCACCTTCTTTTATGCCTTTGGATATGTTACAGTGTCTCCTAGTTTACAGTCCATGGACACTTGAATAGAATTTGTATCCTGTTGTGTGAAAACTGTATAAATCTTAATGATATTGAATTGGTTCACAGTGCTTTTCAGGTCTACTATATCCTGAAAGTGAGTGAAAATGAAAGCCACTCAGTCATGTCCAACTCTCTGCGACCCCATGGACTTAGTCCATGGAATTCTCCAGGCCAGAATACTGGAGTGGGTAGACTTTCCCTTCTCCAGGGGATCTTTACTTCTCTGTACATTCATTCTATTAATTTTTGAGAGTTTGATATTGAAACTCTAACTAAAAATCTTATTTATCTACTTAAAAATTGTAACATATAGTAGAACTACATGTAACCTTACTGTGTATTTTCCAAGTTTCCTTTAAATGTGTTACCATACTTTTATAATTAAAAAAAAATTTTTTTAAGCTGTCCATATACTCTTCCCTGCCCACCTTCTGGTCTGTGCTAAACTCTGAATGATGTTACCATTCTCTTAGTCATATAGATTCAAAGCTTATGAGAGTCTTTGACTTCTCCCTTTGTTTACTCACCATAGCTTCAGTTTTCCCTACTGGAACTGCTCAGAGAAACTGTCAGCTCTGTAAAGGACAGGACCATAGTATGCTTATTTTTCCTGTTTCCAGTTCCTAGAATAATATCTGGTAGATACATAGCAGGTGGTGTTGATCTAATGGATGACTGATTTTCTTATTGATTTTATCTGTGTAATACCCCTGTGATTGGTATTATTTTTTTAACTTTAATTATCACTGTTTTTATTCTAGTTCAGGTCTCTGTCATCTTTGATTTGGTCTCCTGTAATGATCTCTTAATTACTTTGTCTCCTTTTTTGCAATTTACTGTATATATTATTTTATATATACTTTCTAAACTACAGACCTAGTTATATCATCACACTCCTTAAAAACTTTAGTGACTCATTTCCAAACCTAATAAAAGTTGCCCAGTTTGATTTTCAAGTTCTTCCATGATTTAACCTTAAATAATCTTTCAACCTTTATGTTCTTTTCTTCTTTATTTTTTAAGTAAATAAAAAAGTCAGAATCATATAGTATTACAAAAGAGAAAGGAAGAGACAGAGAAAGAAAGAAAGAGGGAGGGGAGGAGGGGCAAAGGAAGGAAAGAAATCAAGGAAAAAGTATACCATCCTAGCCATAGCAAAAAAGGAGGAGGTTTCTTGGAGACTGAAAGAATGATAAAAAGAGAGGGGGAGGCAAAAGACAGCATTTATGCCAGCTATTTACTTAGACAAACTTAGTACCGTTTTAATTTAGATACAAAGAGACATATTCTCATATTCTAGCTCTTTAAAAAAGTTCTTCCAGATGGTCTCACCTCCCTAGAGTGACAGCACCCAGTGTAGCCTTACACATATTGGGAATTCAATTAAACACTACTGACCATCTGATTGAGAATTCGCAGTCTGGAGTGGCTGACTCAATACAAACATATGGCTTAGTCTCCATCAAAGGAAAAATCAAGTCACTGTATTCACTTCTCCAATGCTGCATCTCCTTTGCAATGTGGGAGAAAACAGAAGTGAACTAATAAAAATAGACCATGTAAAGAAGATTAGGGAACAAACTATAGAATACAAAATTTCTCTAATTTTATCATAAAATCAGTATTCTTCAGCTAATCAACACTGAAATATTTCCTAATTCAATTAAATCAATGCTTACTGAGTACTACTTCAGAATATTTAAAATGAAGAAGGCACAATCAGAGCTCACGCTGCAAAAAGAGAAGCACAGGAATGATTATAATGTGAGGTTGAATGATTAAGTATGGAAAGTGAAAAAAAGGGAAGAAAACAATATTAAAACATTTTAACCATATAAAGAACCATATGAAATATTCATAGATAGCAAAACAAAGGTTCAGACAGGATAAAAACATTTATCAAGGTCATATAGCAAGTATACAGTAGAGTATAGATTCAAATTCAGGACTGTGCTTGCATGGTAAGTCACTTCAGTTGTGTCCGACTCTCTGCAACCCTATGGCCTGTAGCCCGCCAGGCTCCTATGTCCATGGGATTCTCCAGACAAGAATGCTGGAGAGGGTTGCCATGCCCCCCTCCAGGGGATCTTTCCAACCCAGGGATTGAACCAGCATCTCTTACATCTCCTGCATTGGCAAGTGGGTTCTTCACCACTTGTGCCACCTGAGAAGCCACTAAATTCAGCACTACCTGACCCCAAAATTCAATCTCTCCCAAAGGACAGATAAATCATCTCTGGTTGGCTAGTTGGATGGAGGTTTGGAGGCTGGTAGAGAGAAACGAGGAACAAGTTTCTTAGGAAGGCAGCTGTTTCAGGTAGCACCTGGAAAGATGCAAACAATTTTGAAAAGCTAAGATGTTAAGGAAGGAGAACAATTCCAGGGTAGAGAGAAACAAGAAACAAGTTTCTTAGGAAGGCAGCTGTTTCAGGTAGCACCTGGAAAGATACAAACAATTTTGAAAAGCTAAGATGTTAAGGAAGGAGAACAATTCCAGGGGAAACAGCTAAGGCACAGAAATAGGGTCAATATTTGGAGAATGTATTTACTTAGTTACTTGGTTCAGATAATCTACAGCACAAACTCTTTACAAATAAATATTAAATTGGATACACATTTTCAGGGCCAAATATTGAGGTTAAGTGATTATGACATTGATCCAGTCAAAAGTCTAAACTAGGATCTCAGCAGTTAAAAAGGAGAGAGGAGACTGATTTGAGAGGCAATATGCAAAATTACTCTATATTTACTCCACATTTAAGGGAGGAAAAGGCAGGGAAGTTCAATAAATGAGCTTGAATTAGGAAGGGAAAACTATCCCTGTCCTACCCCTCTTTACCCTCATAGGCAAACTGGCCCACAGGCAATACCTATCCCACCCGCTGTTTTTATAAATAAAATTCTATTGGAACACAGCCATGTCCAGTCATTCATGAATCATTAATGACTGCTTTCACCTTACAACAGCAAAAAACCATACAGTCAATTAAAATCTAAAGCATTAACTTTCTAGCTCTAGCCCCATACCTTATAATCCACTGTTCCAACTCTTTCAGCAGTTTGTTCTGATCTAAATATGAAGCGTATAAAGCTATTTCTTAATTGATCAATTTCTAAGATTATCATTTTAATTCATATCACAATAGAAATACATATTTAAAACAGTAATCATAAGGCAGTTCTATTTCCAGTTTTTTAAGGAATCTCCACACTGTTCTCCATAGTGGCTAAACATCACTATGATTTTCTTCATTATTGAACCTAACGATGAAATGTGACTGTTTCCATACTGCTAAGTCACTTCAGTCGTGCCCAACTCTTTGTGTATCCTGCATTGGCAGGTGGTTTCTTAATCACTATCACCACCTGGGAAGTCCAGTTGTTTTCATATTTATAAAAATGTCTTTCTGAAGTTAGTAATTATCACTTCCATCATTTACCTATCACTATTTTATTCCAAATCCAACACGTTTGTCAACTGTCAATTTTTTTTTCAAATGTTCAAACATACCAAATACTTCATTGTTCCTCTCAAAAGCTTCCACAGTCCTCCATCCTTTTTTCCAATCTAGACCAGTTGCTCTCTAAGCCAAATGAACAGTTATTTTCATAGAACCTCTTTTCTTTGCCCTCCTATATTGAATTCTTTGTTTTCTTCATTCTGTGTCTTTTTCTTTATTGATTTCCTTCTTTGTTTTATGCAAGCTAAACCTTCAGAAGCTTTCTATGAAAGGACACATAAGACATAAATGCTTTAATCCTTCTATGTCTCGGCACTTCTTTATTCTACCCTCATATCTAATCAATAGTTCGGCTGAATAAAGAAACAAAGCTGAAAATTATTTTCCCTCATAATTCTAAAAGCTTTGCACCCTTGTCTTTTACAATCCACTGTTGCTCTTAAAAGTCTGATGTTATTCTGATTTCTATTCTTCTCTATGTGACTTCCTTCTGTTTTCATTTTACTTTATATATCCTCCACAAAGCTTCCAGGATTTTACTTTAATCCATGATGTCCTTAAATTTTAGCATGATGTAGCTTCATAGTCTTTTCTCATTAATTATGCTAGAAACTTGGCGGGTGGGGGAGCGCTTTTCAGACTAGAGACTTTAATCCTCCAGTACGAGGAAATTTTCTTGTAATATTTCTTTGATAATTTCCTTCAGGCCTTATTTTTGTTCTCTATTTGTATCATTATCCATGGCCACAATAATGATGCCTAACAAAGCATCCTAAATTTCAGTGGCTTAAAATAATAACCATTTATAATCGTTCTGGATTCTACCAGTCAGCTAAGCAGTGCCACTGATCTTGGCTGGGTTTGTTTAGACAGTTCTTCCTGGTCTTGGCTGGGCAAGAAATTTTGTGGTGGCCTGGCCATTAGCGGAATTAAAATGGCATTGCTAAGATTAGGTCTGTTCCATGAGCCTCATCCTCTAGCAGGGCAGCTCAGGCAGTTCTCATGATAATCACAGAGGTTTTAGACAGGAAGCAGAAATGTATTTTAAGCTTCCATATCAAATTTTCTACTCCTCATTGACCAAATTAAGTCACAGAATCAAGTACAAAGCAAGTATCAGAGAGTACAACCAAAGAGCTTGGATACATGGATTCATATATGGAATTCCTATTAGTTAGATCTCAAGTATGCTGGGTTGATCTTCTAATTTTCTATCCTCCTGGCCTCCAATGTCTAGCACAGTACTTCAGTAAATATTTTGATGACTTTAATAACTTGGAACTCAGTCCATCTACATGTATGTTCTCTGTAATCCAAGCTATAGGCTTTTGGTTCATGTTTTTTTCAGTGATCATGTAATGAGCTCTTAAAACCCATAAATGGCTATTATAGAAACAGGCAACAGCCTCGAAGGTGACTACAAAAAGAAGATATTAAATGTCAGGTCTCCAGAGTTAGACAGGGGAAGGCCTTTTAAAGGCTGCTCTGATGTACAGAGTCAAACCATATTGTTCCCCCTGGGGGGCAGGAAGCAACAGATGATTAAGATTGGTCAGCATGGGTTGGAAAGAAGACTGTGTAGAGATCCAAGTCCAGAAAACAAGAAATTAAAGTCTCCCCCATTTTCCATGGTGAAAAACAAGCCAAGAAGTCTGGGAACCAAATGGGGGCAACAGTGTCTGAGGTGTCAAACGTCAGGAAGGAGTTAAGGACCTGCAAGCCAGTATATTACAGCATTGTTGGGAAAAAGGGCAAAGTCTCAATGGTGAAGGCAAAGAGCCTGGGAACATAGTAGGTCAAAGAACAGAAGACAGAGTGAGTTGGAGCCTAAGGCAGGTTTCACTTGATGGTTAACTATTTGCCACAAGGCTTAGAATATGAGTGAAGTATTTTTCAACTGGATTTCTCAACCTTGGCATTACTGACATTTTGGGCCATTTAAGTCTTTGTTGGGGGTGGGGCACAGCTGAACTTTGCACTGTGGGATTGCTGCATCCTTAGCCTATGTCTACTAGATGCCAAAAAAATGCCTTCAGACATTGCTGAGTGCCTCCCCTCCCCCCCCAGGCACAAAATCACTCCTGGTTGAGAACAAATGTTTTACCTGGTTGAATCAAGTGGCTACTTTTGACTAAAGAAAGGGTGAGGGGAAACAGTGATTATAAGTGACCGTATTAAGACACTTTCTCCTTGGAATAAAAGCTATGACAAACCTAGACAGTATATTCAAAGCAGAAACATCACTTTGCTGACAAAGGTCTGTACAGTCAAAGCCATGGTTTTTCCAGTAGTCACGTATGGATGTGAGAGCTGGACCGTAAAGAAGCCAAAGCTGAGCACTGAAGAATTGATGCTTATAAACTGTGGTTCTGGGGAAGACTCTTGACAGTCTCTTGGACAGCAAGGAGATCAAACCAGTCAATCCTAAAGGAAATCAACCCTGAATATTCATTGGAAGGACTAATGCTGAAGATGAAGCTCAAGAACATTGGAGCTGATGTGAAGAGCTGACTCATCAGAAAAGACACTGATGCTAGGAAATATTTAAGGAAGAAGGAGAAGGGGGAGACAGAGGATGAAATGGTTGGATGGCATTATCAACTCAATGGACATGAGTTTGAGGAAACTTGGAGAGATGGTTAAGGACAGAGAAGCCTGGTGTGGGCAGTCCATTGGGTTGCAAAGAGTCATACACAACTGAATGACTAAACAACAATAAATGTAAATGTTACATCTTTTTGTGTGAATTCCAAAAGGAACCAGGACCAAAGGTAACCTAAGATGAACACAGACCAAGAAGCAGCCTTGTATTTGCAAGTGCATGGAAATGTGAATGATTTTAAATTATAGTGAAGAAACAGTGTTTGGAGAAAGAAGATTGGAGTTGACATAATCAATAGCTTACAACTTAATATATAAGACAGATATGTAAATAAATTATTCATAGTTAGACTGATTACAATAAGATTATCCCTATTTTATAGATCAAAAAAAGAATTCCTTCCTCAGAATTGACAGAAATAACAGTCCCCAAATAAAAGTATATAAAATGAATGAATGAGTAAATAACCAAGCAGATGGATAAATGAGAAACAAAACAGCAAACTAGTAAAGCTCTTTGGGGGTCTTAGGCAAGGTGGTACTTCATGTAAATGAGAGCTTCATTATTCTACTACATATCTTCATTTTCCTTAAATGTCATTCTCACTATAAATGCTAATTGGTTTAGCATATATAATAAATTAATCTGGTGGTAGAAGAATTCTGTAATAATCCATGCTGAAAAATCTTTGCTTCTCAGCTTTGCAGATAATGAAACTTCTAAAATAGATTGAGCCCATTAGTCTGTGCATAGACTAGATTGATACCGGACTAGAGTACACCATACAGCCTCTCCAGATGTTTACAGCCAGTTGTCCATCTGATTGGTCAGTCTTTGTGCATTATTGGTTGTTAAACAGTTTTAATGTCATGTTGGATTGGCACAGTCTCTGAATTTTAGAGCAACAGGCAGAGTTTCCAAGAAAAGAGATAACTGTACTACATTCTTTCTACCTCTAAAACTATAAAATACTAGTTATCAACTGAAATAGCACAACAGATCCAGAGTTAGACTGATTCAGCCTCTGTAACACCTTGTAACTCATGATGACCATTCATATTTCAGTTGCCTTGAAATATCTGATGCTACGGCTGAGATTATCTCTGTTCTTCATGAGATGGAGTCATATAAAGCTGGGTTTGAACCTGAGTACCATCAGGGTCTATGTGACTGTGACTAAGATGTTTAACTTCTTTTAAGGCAGAAGTGTATATGGGACTCTAAACACATGAAAATGAGGATAATAATATCTCATAGGTTTACTGTAAGAACTATTAAGGAAATGATAAATCTATGACTAGCACGTGCTAGGTGCTCAATGAATAAAAGCCTATTTTTTAATATAAATTTACTGACCACACTATCTTACAACTCTTTCCTCTTGGCTTCACCTTCTTTATATTGTTCCTCTTTATCAACTTGTCATTCATTCTTTCCTTTATTCAAAGTTATGAAGAGTATACACTTGCCACTGCCTCTCCTAAAATGTCTTCAGATATCTCTGGAATTCATAGTGAAAAGTAGAAGTTAAGGTTCCAAACTGGTCTCCACCCTTAAAAATAAAACTGCTTGCTTTTATTGTAAAGTGCCCCCTCCACCATCTCTGATAATTTTCCAGCATTGAGTAAAGAATATTTCTGGCTTTTAAGTCAAGCAGTAATGGATTTCAAAACCAATTGTGTTTCTCACTTAGTCAAGTTACTAAATTTCTGAGTCTCAATGTCCCATAAACTAACACATTTATGCCAATCAGCACAGTGCCTACAAAATAATAGGTACTCTAGCAAGTGATTTTGGAGAAGGCAATGGCACCCCACTCCAGTACTCTTGCCTGGCAAATCCCATGGACGGAGGAGCCTGGTGGGCTGCAGTCCATGGGGTCACAAAGAGTCGAACACGACTGAGCGACTTCACTTTCACTTTTCACCTTCATGCACTGGAGAAGGAAATGGCAACCCACTCCAGTGTTCTTGCCTGGAGAATCCCAGGGATGGGGGAGCCTGGTGGGCTGCCGTCTATGGGGTCGCACAGAGTCAGACACGACTGAAGTGACTTAGCAGCAGCAGCAGCAAGTGATTTTTTTCTCTGCACTGAGGTTGCTAACCAAACCTATGTTCTCAGTCAACAATTTCTCTCAAAGATACAATCCATAAGGATATAAAGTCTAAACTATGTGTCATTATCATGCCCTGTTCCACAACTATTCACTCATTTACTTATTCAACAATTTTCTAAATGCCTTGTGGTTCTAGGAATAAAACAATATTTATATAGCACTTTAAAAGATAACTAAGCCAAGGTTTCAGGACTGAAGCAGCTCAGGGTCTAGTGGGAAGGCAAATATGCAAACCAACAATTACAATGCAGTATTCTAAGTGCTAAAAATAGAGATGTGTACAAGGTGCCCAGATGCATAAAAGAGAGATCAGGCAAAGCTTCCCAGAAGAGATGATTATGCTGGAATTGAGTCTAGGAGGATGAACAGGGCTTCGCTGAGCACAAAAGGGAAAGATGGGTATTCCAGGGAGAATAACAATGGAAAGTGCATGATGACTGCTGACAACGCCAAGTACAGGAATCAGATATGATTGGAAGATGCTATTGCAGAGGACTGGTGGAAAATGAGGCAGGTTGGAAGGAGCCAAATCACAAAAAGTCTCAAACAATATGCCAGAGAGTTTAGACTTTATTCTTTAAGCAACGGAGAATCATTGATTTCTAAGTCAGAGAATAACATGTTTTAAAACAATTCCTCTAATGGCAGAGGAAGGAAAGTGGAGGGAGGGCTGACACTGAAAGTGGTGATAACAAATGGATGCAAGCAGAAAGAGAAAGGGTCAAGGATGGCTCTAGGGTTTCTAGTTTAGACAAATGGTGCATGGTGGTTCCACTGACAAAAAGGACCCAGATGTGGCAGAGCAGAACTGTGGGTAAAGATAATGAAATTTTGGAGTTTCATACCTCTATTGAGGAGGAGATGTTCAAAACATCATTGGGAACAACATGTCTGAAGTACAATAGAGAGGACTAAAATAGAGATTTATGATTTATGATCGATATTTGTGAGAAATAATTTTTAAAATCAAGGTACATGATTTTTAAAAGAAATGTAATTTGTTTAGGCCTCTCTAGACTTCAAATAAAAAGATTATAAATTAAAAACTTTAAATTACTGTCTATTCCACATATATTAAATTTTAACATAAAAAACATAAAAAGCCATCAACATATTAATGAAAACAATAAACTCTTACCAAAGATAAGTATTTTATATTAATTTACTTATCACTTTTTTAAGCAGTCTTCTAATAAAGACGTTCTCCTTACCTATAAAGTTAATATAGCTCTAAAATAATGTTTTCATGGCAAAAAAAATAAAGCATGCTTCATCTTCTGAATAATCAAGTATGTTTAATTTCCTGAGTAAATATTACTCATACTTGACACTGAACAGAGTCCAAATTCACTGAAGGAGCTAAGAAATTTCTAAAATCCTAGCAGCAATAAGCCTCACCCAGAGAATATAGTCAAGAGCTTATTATAAAGAGCTAAAAGTCAGCGTCACACCAAAATTTTAAGTAACACCGTGCAACCCTCTACTTAATAAATTATTTCAAAATCAGGTCACAATTGACACTATCTCAGGCAGACGGGAGAGAGCAGATAAGCAGAGAAAATTTCCTTTTCTCTACTGAAGCATGTCCACCAACTGTCATATCTGGAAAATAGCCAAAATGAGCACTTTGTTTGCAAAAAACCAGGAGACTCGAAATATTGGCAAAATGTGTGGTTATAAAATATGGAATTGTAGAGAATTCTATTAAGAGTCTCATTTATGGATATTTGGAAACATTTCTAAGACATAGATTACAAGCATAAGTCCATCCATGTAACAAGCTCTAAAAGCCAAAGGTAGAGCCCCATGAATCCCTGGGGATAATCTTTACCCTTTTCTTTCAGACTATGGACATCTAGCCAGGGTTAAGGTCCCCTTATACACTTCCAAGCCAGATACCTGCCTCATAGGTGTCTACCTGAATTAGCTACATGAATTACCTTGGGAAACCATGGTCAAACTATGTCTCTTTCTCTTAACCTTCTTTTCCTTATGTTTCTTAATCCTTCTATTCTTTCTTTGTCATGGAGCATTTTCTAGTTTCCTTACTACAGGGTTTACCAGAGAAAGCTGACACAGCTGAGAGTTTGCTGGGAAAAAACAGCTGAACCATTAACAAGGCATAGAGAAAAGAGGAAGGAAAAACAGAAATGTTAACAACTGAGAGGAAAAGCCTGGACTTTGTTCAAATCTGTGTAAACTTATAACTCTAGATTAATGTTCTCAATTCAGATCAGGGGCCATGGGCAACTAAGAGTCACAAGGGTTTTCTAAATGGACTTCTCACTGACTTAAATACATTTTAGCACAGGGAACTCTGCTCAATGTCATGTGACAGCCTGGATGGGAGGGGAGTTTGGGGGAGAATGGATACATGTATATGTATGGCTGAGTCCCTTTTTTATCCACCTGAAACTATCACAACATTGTTAATCAGCTATACTCCAATACAAAATAAAAAGTTTAAAAAAATAAGATACATATTTTAAAATGTAATACTAGGAGCCAGGATAATGTTCACAGCTAACAACCAGGGAAAAGAGAATGACAGAGGATCATTTTGAGAACCTTTACTATTAGAAACTCCCTGGAAGTTATAACATTGCTACTAACACCACTGTCATCTTAGACAAGATAACAAGCCCAATTGTGTCACACAGTATTCTGGCTCTTTAAGTAAGTGAGGGACAAATAACAGAGAGCAAATGGGAAAGATAAAGTGAAGAAAGGCTTCTGGTTTGGATGTATTCCCTCAAGAAGTTCACAAAATAGTCAAGGTAATAAATTTTTTTCTGCATAACCTTTTTCTGAGATCTTGTCCCCTTTCTCCCACTCCCAAGCATGAGGTTGAGCCCGAAGAGATCCAGCAGACTCTAGTATATACTATATGCTCCTGTCCCACTGATCTTTGCTGCCTTGACTCCTGGTCTTTCCAGCTCCTGGCAGCTCAACTTCTTGATTCTAAGAGTTCCATACAGTTGTATAAATTCCTATTTCCATGTAAAGAGCAAGCAAGCAAGACTTCTGAGGAAGGTTACATTAGATATGGATCTTATAGTCTTTTCCTCAACTACTTTCTGTCAGAGAAACAATATATGGATTACATTGCTGACAAAATAATTTCAATCCCAGATTCAAAAGTTTTGGAAGGATTCTGAAGGGAATCAGGAAGAAGTTGGATAGCTAATCTGTGTAGTCACACATTCTGCTAACATATGTCACAAAGTTCAAGAACCATTTCTATGGAAGCCCAAAGATTCCATAAAAATAGAAATCCAAGATACAAAATACTATGAAAAGGTAATATGGTATTAGAGGTGTACTGATGATAAGAAAAGATAAGAAAAGAGTAGGAGTGATGATCTCTTCAGATTGCTATAATGTGTATTATCTTCCACTTTAAGTATGTTGTTTAAATCCAGACTTGTTTGGTTCTGTTATTTGGTAGTAAAACCAAAATTCTAATCATCTTTCCATTAAACTTGTTTTCCCAGACCTAGAAAAGGAGGGCAGTAATTGATAACACTGCCTGCTGCTTAGTTTTTCTTGGATTTGGCATGAAAAGCTGAATGGTCTTTTAAAGTACAGACTATAACTGCAGTAAATTATTTCTGAAGTTTTCCGAACTCTCTCTTCCCACTTTTAACAAATAAAGAGTATTTTTCAGCTATATCAAATGCTTATTAAAGAGCTTCCTGGAAGTTTCTTTGCTTAGATTTGTTTCAAGGAATTATGGAATCCTGGTAATATTTAAAGTCTGGGAGATTCCCAGTACTAATTACCTACTGTCTTGGTTCATTTGCATCAATAATCATTTTTAGAAGAACTGTACAGATTTACCATATTTTTAAATATGTTTGGTCAATTTTCTAACATAATATTTTGTGACATCTTAAAAATCATAATGAGAAATATCATATAACAAGAAAAACCTACTTGCTGAAATCCTTATGTCTATCAAATTCTGCAAACTCAACTCCCTCAGCAAATGACAGTTACTATCTCAGTGCTTTTATAACTCTTTTTTTCTGCATTATCATCATCTTACTGAAATTCCTGAGAATGCACTTTGCTGACAATTATGATAGAGACTTTCAGCTAAACAGAGCAAAAAATACATAAAGATTTTCTGTCTCCTAGTCAATCTGGACGCCTACTACATATCCACAACAATACACATGAAAGAAGAGCTCATAAAAAATGCAAAGCACTGACCAGCTGATCAAATTATCATCATCTATCCTCCAAAATGCAAGGAGAAATAGTGTCCAGGAAACACAGTACTCAAGCTTTAGTCATAATCTCCAAGTTACCTAGAATTCTTACATGCCCACAGCCTGATTTTCTTCCAACACAAGGCTACAGACACTGCTGACTTGGAGAGATTAGCAGTAGTAGTAGTAGAAGCAGCAGCAGCAGCAACAACATTAATAGTATCATCATCATTGATTTTTTTAAAAAGAGCATTATGTTATTCTCCTCTTCCACTTCCTCTTCCACTCTCCTCTTTTTCTTCCTCATCATTTCCCTTCTCTTCTGGAACAATTTAGTCCCTAGAGCCATTAAGTAAGGCAGAGAAAAGTAGGCATCTAGATCAGAAGAAAGAGGGAAGTTGCAGTGGCCTACAGTGAAGCAACAGAGCCCAAGCCTGGGGAGAAGCATGTTCATATTGGGGACAGCTGACTGTGGGGTGTCAGAGCTTAAGCAAGCTGAAGGAGAGTATCCCCAAGGAGGAGTGGATAATGTGAGAGGGTCAGAGACCAAATAGGATGAAAAAGGTGTCCTTGTGGCAATGGCAGAGGGAAACATCCTGATGCAGGGTGTCAGAGTCCAGAGTGAAGACTATATTCATATACAAGGGTCACACTCAGTGCAGGGGGATTAAGCCCTAAGAAGAATAAAAAAGTTATCTTTCTGTAGAGGCCAACTGGCAGGTGTCAGAGCCTGAAAAGGACAAGAGGCTTTCTGTGTAAAAGGCAGTCTAAAATGGGTGGCAGAGCCTATGCAGGGCAAGGAAGACAATGATACTGGAAGGGTATCACAATAGAGAAGAGGACTGGTTACATACAGAGAGTTTATCAAATACGTATACATATTAAAGAAACACGAGGCCAAGGTTTTCACTATCTGAAAATGGAAGTTATAAACACAGGAAGGGAGACTCTAAAATGAATCCTGCCTGTGGAGCTGGACTAGAATTAGACATATCATTGTAAACTCATTGATTACGATAAATATATAGATGAAAATGTGTGTATCTTTGTATGTGAATTTTTTCTTACTCCTTTGCTGAGATAATCTGAGACAGGAGACACTACAAAAGCAATGAGCATACCTAGCACCCAAAATCTATCTTCTAATTACCTCTGTCGTTCTATTGTACTTCACTTTATTGCACTTTGCAGACACTAGAATTTTTACAAATTGAAGACATGTGACAGCCCTGTATCAAGCAAGTCTATCAGTGCCATTTTTCCAACAGCACTGGCTCAATTCATGTCTTTGTGTCACAATTCGATAATTCTTATAATATTTCAAACATTATTATATTTCTTATGGTGATCTGTGATCAATGAATTCTGAAGTTACTACTGAAAATGTTTTGAGGTGCCATGAACCATGCAACAAACTCAACAGATAAATCTTGTGTATGTTCTGACTGCTTCACTGACTGGCCATTCCCATCTCTCCCTCTCCTTGGGTTTCCCTATTCTCTGAGACACAACAATCTTGAAATTAGGCCAACCAATAACACTAGAATGGCTCTAAGTGTTCAAGTGAAATGAAGAGTCACACATCTCTTACTTTATTTTTTTTAATTTTTTTCCAAAGGAGCATTTTTTTTAATTTTTTTATTTTTTATTTTATTTTATTTATTTTTTTTACTTTACAATATTGTATTGGTTTTGCCATACATCAACCCATGTATCCGCCACAGGAGTACATGTGTTCCCCATCCTGAACCCCCCTCCCACATCCCTCCCCATACCATCCCTCTGGGTCATCTCAGTGCACCAGCCCCAACTTCCTGTATCCTGCATCGAACCTGGACTGGCGATGATTAAGTTTAGTGAAAAGCTTCAGTTCAGCTTAGTTCAGTCACTGAGTCATGTCCGGCTCTTTGCGACCCCATGAATTGCAGCATGTCAGGCCTCCCTGTCCATCACCAACTCCCAGAGTTTACTCAAACTCACATCCATCGAGTTAGTGATGCCATCCAGCCATCTCATCCTCTGTTGTCCCATTTTCCTCCTGCCCCCAATCCCTCCCAGCATCAGAGTCTTTTCCAATGAGTCAACTCTTCACATGAGGTGGCCAAAGTACCGTAGTTTCAGCTTTAGCACCATTCCTTCCAAAGAACACCCAGGGCTGATCTCCTTTAGAATGGACTGGTTGGATCTCCTTGCAGTCCAAGGGACTCTTAAGACTCTTCTCCAACACCACAGTTCAAAAGCATCAATTCTTTGCCACTCACCTTTCTTCACAGTCCAACTCTCACATCCATACATGACCACTGGAAAAACCATAGCCTTGACTAGACGAACCTTTGTTGGCAAAGTAATGTCTCTGCTTTTCAATATGCTATCTAGGTTGGTCATAGCTTTCCTTCCAAGGAGTAAGCGTCTTCTAATTTCATGGCTGCAGTCACCATCTGCGGTGATTTTGGAGCCCCCCAATATAAACTCTGACACTGTTTCCATTGTTTTCCCATCTATTTCCCATGAAGTGATGGGACCAGGTGCCATGATCTTCGTTCTCTGAATGTTGAGCTTTAAGCCAACTTTTTCACTCTCCTCTTTCACTTTCATCAAGAGGCTTTTTAGTTCCTCTTCACTTTCTGCCATAAGGGTGGTGTCATCTGCAAATCTGAGGTTATTGATATTTCTCCCAGCAATCTTGATTCCAGCCTGTGCTTCATCCAGCCCAGCATTTCTCATGATGTACTATGACTTGACATACTCCTTTTCCTATTTGGAACCAGTCTGTTGCTCCATGTCCAGTTCTAACTGTTGCTTCCTAACCTGCATATAGGTTTCTCAAGAGGCAGGTCAGGTGGTCTGGTATTCCCATCTCTTGAAGAATTGTCCACAGTTTATTGTGATCTACACAGTCAAAGGCTTTGGCATAGTCAATAAAGCAGAAATAGATGTTTTTCTGGAACTCTCTTGCTTTTGCCATGATCCAGCAGATGTTGGCAATTTGATCTCTGGTTCCTCTGCCTTTTCTAAAACCAGCTTCAACATCTGGAAGTTCACAGTTCACATATTGCTGAAGCCTGGCTTGGAGAATTTTGAGCATTACTTTACTAGCATGTGAGATGAGTGCAACTGTGCAGTAGTTTGAGCATTCTTTGGCATTGCCTTTCTTTGGGATTAGAATGAAAACTGACCTTTTCCAGTCCTGTGGCCACTGCTGAGTTTTCCAAATGTGCTGGTATATTCAGTGCAGCACTTTCATAGCATCATCTTTCAGGATTTGAAACAGCTCAACTGGAATTCCATCACCTCCACTAGCTTTGTTCATAGTGATGCTTTCTAAGGCCCACTTGACTTCACATTCCAAGATGTCTGGCTCTAGGTGAGTGATCACACCATCATGATTATCTTAGTCATTAAGATCTTTTTTGTACAGTTCTTCTGTGTATTCTTGCCATCTCTTCTTAATATCTTCTGCTTCTGTAGGTCCATACCATTTCTGTCCTTTATCAAGCCCATCTTTGCATGAAATGCTCCTTTGGTATCTCTAATTTTCTTGAAGAGATCTCTAGCCTTCCCCATTCTGTTGTTTTCCTCTATTTCTTTGCATTGATCGCTGAGGAAGGCTTTCTTATCTCTTCTTGGTATTCTTTGGAACTCTGCATTCAGATGTTTATATCTTTCCTTTTCTCCTTTGCTTTTCGCTTCTCTTCTTTTCACAGCTATTTGTAAGGCCTCCCCAGACAGCCATTTTGCTTTTTTGCATTTCTTTTTCCATGGGGATGGTCCTGATCCCTGTCTCCTGTACAATGTCACGAACCTCAGTCCATAGTTCATCAGGCACTCTATCAGATCTTGTCCCTTAAATCTATTTCTCACTTCCACTATATAATCATAAGGGATTTGATTGAGGTCATACCTGAATGGTCTGGTGGTTTTCCCAACTTTCTTCAATTTAAGTCTGAATTTGGCAATAAGGAGCTCATGATCTGAGGTTAGATATGTCAAAACCTGAGATAGACTGAAAGCTAGGAATCTAAAGCCAAACAGCTAGCCAAGTTGTGAATGCCAAATAAAAATTCTTGAAGGAAATTTAAAGTTCCAGTCTAGTGAACACACAAACAATAAGAAAGCAAAACAGTCTTATCCCTAATAAGAAAGTTTTAGTGATCTGGATAGATCAAATGAGCCACAACATTTGCTTAAACCAAAGTCTAATCCAGAGCAAGTAAAGGCTGAGAGAGAGGTGAGAAAACTGCAGAAGAAAAGTCTGAAGCCAGCAGAAGTTGGTTCATGAGGTTTAAGGAAAGAAGCCATCTTCATCACATAAAAGTGCAAGATGAAGCGGCAAGTGCTAATGCAGAAGTTGGAGCAAGTTACCCAGAAAATCTAACTTGAGATAACTAATGAAAGTGACTACACTACACAACAGATTTTTTTTTTGTAAATTAATTATTTTAATTGGAGGCTAATTACTATACAATATTGTAGTGGTCTTTGCCATACATTCACATGAGTCAGCCATGGGTGTACATGTGTCCCCCATCCCTCAAGGGTCATCCCAGTGCACCAGTCAACAGATTTTTCAATGTAGGAAAATCTTACATTAGAAGACAATGCCATCTTAGATTTTCACAGCTAGAGAGAAGAAGTCAACGTCTGACTTCAAAGCTTCAAAGGTCTGGCTGACTCTCTTGTTAGGAGCTAATGCAGCTGGTGGCTTTAAACTTAAGCCAATTGTAAATCAACTATACTTCAATTTTAAAAATAATTAAAAATAAAATTAAGCCAATGCTCATTTACCACTCTAAAAATCCTAAGGCCCTTAAGAATTATGCTAAATCTACTCTGTCTATGCTCTCTAAATGGAACAATAAAGCCCGGATGACAGCACATCTGTTTACAACACAGTTTACTGAATATTTTAAGCCCCAGGCGTACTGCTGAGGAAAAATATTCCTCTCCAAATATTACTGCTCAATGACAAAACACCTGGTCACCCAAGAACTCTGATGGAGATATACAATGAGATTAATACAGTTTTCACACTTACTAACACAGCATCCATTCTGCAGTCCACAGATCAGGGAGTAATTTCAACTTTCAAGTCTTATTATTTAAGAAATATATTTTGTAAGGCTATAGGAGGGATTGGGGGCAGGAGGAGAAGGGGATGACGGAGGATGAGATGGCTGGATGGCATCATCAACTCGAAGGACGTGAGTTTCAGTGAACTCTGGGAGTTGGTGATGGACAGAGAGGCCTGGCATGCTGCAATTCATGGGGTCGCAAGGAGTCGGACACGACTGAGCGACTGAACTGAACTGATAGCTGCCATAGACAGATACAACTATAGACCCTGGCAAAGTTAACTAAAAACCTTCTGGAAAGGATTCACTCTTCTGGATGCCATTAAGAACACTCTTGATTCGTGGGAAGAAGTCAAAATATCAACTGGAATAGGAATTTGGAAGAATTTGAATTCCAACCCTCATAGATTACTGAAGGATTCAAAACTCCAGGGAAGGAAGTAACTACAGATGTGGCAGAAATGGCAACAGAACTAGATAGGGAAGTGGAGCCTGAAGATGTGACTGAATTGCTGTAATCTATCTTGAAAAGATGAGGAATTGCTTCTCATGGAACAGAAAATAAAGTAGTTCTTGAGACAGAATCTACTCCTGGTTAAAATGCTTTGAAGACTGTTGAAACTACAACAGAGGATTTAGAATATTACACAAACATAGTTGCTAAAGAAGCCACAGGTTTTGAAAAGACTGACTCCAGTTTTGAAAGAAGCTCTATTGTGGGTAAAATATGAAATAGTATTGCATGCTACAGAAAAATTATTCATGAAAGGAAGAGTCACTTGATGTGGCAAACTTCATTTTATTATTTTAGGAAATTGCCATAGCTATCCCAACCTTCAGCAACCACCACCCTGATCAGTCAGCAGTCATCAACATCGAAGCAAGACCCTCCACCAGCAAAAAGATTACAACTTGCTGTAGGCTTAGATACTGTTTAGCACTTTTAGCAATAAAATATTTTTAAATAAATGTATGTACACTGTTCTTCAGACATAATGCTATTACATACTTAGCACACTATATAGTGTACTGTAAACATAACTTATATATGCATTGGAAAACCAACAAATTCACATTACTGTAGTGATCTGGAACTAAACCCACAGTACCTCTGAGGTATGCCTGTAAATAAATAAACGAATAAAAGAAAGCTTGATGAAGAATGGGATATTCACATAGTTTAAAGATATCTCACCACAAAACAGTTTTTACAAAGGGAAAATGAATAATTGTATATACAAAAGTCTGAAAGACACTAGCATAAGCAAATGATTAAAGAAAACATTATCAGCAATATGATGAAATCAAAGTCACATACCATCTGATAGGATGCAATGAAAAGAACACACCATCCCTCTGTGAAATTCTTACCAAAATGTATAAGAAAACATCAGGAAAGCCAAAATTGAGACTCATTTTATAAAATAATTGGCCTATGGTCTTCGAAAAATATCAAGGTCATAAAAGTCAAGGAAAGACTGGGAAACTGTACCCTAGTGAAGAAGATTAAAGAGGTATTACAACCAAATGTAATGGGTGATTTTGAACTGGATTCCAAGCGATGCGTACAAGTGGCACAACTGCCAAAACCTGAGTGGGGGGCAGTGGTTATTTCCTGATTTAGTGGATATATTCTGGCCATGGGCTTTCCAGGCGGCATACGTGATTTTTTAAAAAAATCCACCTGCCAAAGCAGGAGATGCAACAGACATGGTTTGATCGCTTAGTTGGGAAGATTCCCTGGAGCAGGAAATGGCAACCCATTCCAGTATTCTTGCCTGGAAAATTCCATGGACAGAGAAGCCTGGCGGGCTACAGTCCATTAGGCCACAAGAGTGGAACATGACTGAGCGACTGAGCACATTGTGGTTGTATATGGAAATATCCTTGTCTTTAGGAAATAACTAAATACAAACTAAGGTATTTTGGGGTACCAGTACATTAGGCTGGCAAGTTACTCTCAAATGATTCAGGAAAAAAAAATAGTTCTTTGAATTATACTTCCAGATTTTCTACAAGTGTTTGATTATTTTAAAAAATTTTAAATAAAAATATTTGAGAGTATATAGTTCTATCTTCAGCCATTAAAGAATTACTTAAACCTTATTTATGATCAGATTTAGATCATACACTGATATGCAATGGAAAATGGGAGCCCAGTGTTGACACTGGACTAATCCAAAGAAAAAGTTGAATTTATTCAGACCTTAGTAAAATTAGATACTACTATATAGTTAGCTATGGTCATATGCATGCAATTTCTGTAAGAGCCTAAAAAAAGTCTATTTTTTACCTTCCAAAGCACCACTATCACACTAAATACATAGTACACACTCTCAAAATATTTGTTGATGAAGTTTTAAAAAGAAAGATAAGGAACATATTAATGATAGGCTTATTAAAAACCCATTAACAACATAGATTACAGCAGAGTATATACAACTCCAGGTTCCCTGGTGGCTCATTGGTAAAGAATCCACCTGCCAATGCAGGAGACATGGATTCAATCCGTGGGTCAGGATGATCCCCTGGAGAAGGAAATGGCAACCCACTCTAATTTTCTTGCCTGGAAAATTCCATGGACAGAGGAGACTGGCGGGCTATATAGTCCATAGGGTTACAAAGAGCCAGATATGACTAAGTGAGCACATACATTTCCAACAGAAAATAATCTCTTTCTGTTGAAATTAGCTTTGTGAGAAAAGTAGAAGGTATGAACAAAGGCTAAATATTTGGTGATCAGTACAACACCTAAACGTAGGCAGGAAAAAGTAATCCCTATCTCTGCAATCAAGATTAGACAAATTAGCATCCTTAATAGCCTGTCTTGGTGCCTACACCATTAAAGATTCAGGCTAAGACAAAGTCCCTAAGAAGTTACATATTAAAATGTAAATATCCCAGAGTCCTCATTCAAATACAGATACTTGGAAATCTATATAATTATTCCCTGCACAGCCATTAATGTCTTAGTAATAATAATAATCATAACAAAAGAATCACTGAGCTAGGTGCTTTATATAAATGATCGTTACTTCTTGCAACTCTACAAGAAAAGTATTATCATTGCAACTTTATAAATAAGGAGAAGCCCAAGCAAATAACTTGCTAAGGGCCAAGAATCCATTCAATGGCAGAGTTTTCATTCAAACTCAAGATTCAGATTTTTTCCATTATGTCTTGCTGCTTCTTTCTACGGCACCATTTACTGTTTTTGAAAATGGAGATCTAAGGCACAAAGGTTAAAATGAAATATAGGAAACTTTTTTTGGTATAGGATATAACTGAATGAGAGTTCTGAGTTTCAGATAAAGGAATCCAAAGAATGCCTCAGAACCAAGATAGGAAGAAAGGCTCTGAAAAAGGAAAGTGGTGAACAGAAAGAAGGGAGGTGAAGGTCCTGAGAATAAACTGCCTTGGTTCCTTGGTTTTTCTACACAACCTAATACTAGATTTGATGAGGTTCCTGAGTTGTTAATGAGCTCAGATTTATCAGCTTGAAAGACAGAAATTATAAAGTTTATTAAGTGAGGACCGTGAACTTCCAGATGTTCAAGCTGGATTTAGAAAAGGCAGAGGAACCAGAGATCAAATTGCCAACATCTGCTGGCATGGAAAAAGCAAGAGAGTTCCAGAAAAACATCTATTTCTACTTTATTGACTATGCCAAAGCCTTTGACTGTGTGGATCACAACAAATTGGAAAATTCCGAAAGAGATGGGAATACCAGACCACCTGACCTGCCTCTTGAGAAACCTGTATGCAGGTCAGGAAGCAACAGTTAGAACTGGACATGGAACAGACTGGTTCCAAATAGGAAACAGAGTATGTCAAGGCTGTATATTGTCACCCTGCTTATTTAACTTCTATGCAGAGTACACCATGAGAAATGCTGGGCTGGAAGAAGCACAAGCTGGAATCAAGATTGCTGGGAGAAATATCAATAACCTCAGATATGCAGATGACCCCACTCTTATGGCAGAAAATGAAGAGGAACTAAAAAGCCTCTTGATGAAAGTGAAAGAGGAGAGTGAAAAAGTTGGCTTAAAGCTCAACATTCAGAAAACGAAGATCATGGCATCTGGCTCCATCACTTCATGGGAAATAGATGGGAAACAGTGGAAACAGTGTCAGACTTTATTTTGGGGGGGCTCCAAAATCACTGCAGATGGTGACTGCAGCCATGAAATTAAAAGACGCTTATTCCTTGGAAGGAAAGTTATGACCAACCTAGATAGCATATTGAAAAGCAAAGACATTACTTTTTCAACAAAGGTCCATCTAGTCAAGGCTATGGTTTTTCCAGTGGTCATGTATGGATGTGAGAGTTAGACTGTGAAGAAAGGTGAGTGCCAAAGAATTGATGCTTTTGAAATGTGGTGTTGGAGAAGACCCTTGAGAGTCCCTTGGACTGCAAGGAGATCCAACCAGTCTATTTTAAAGGAGATCAGCCCTGGGTGTTCTTTGGAAGGAATGATGCTAAAGCTGAAACTCCGGTACTTTGGCCACTTCATGCAAAGAGTTGACTCATTGGAAAAGACTCTGATGCTGGAAGGGATTGAGGGCAGGAGGAAAATGGGACAACAGAGGATGAGATGGCTGGATGGCATCACCGACTCGACGGACATGAGTTTGAGTGAACTCTGGGAGTTGGTGACGGACAGGGAGGCCTGGCATGCTGCGATTCGTAGGGTCGCAAAGAGTCAGACACAACTGAGTGACTTAACTGAACTGAACTGATGGTTAATACTCACTTTTCCTTCTTTTATAGGAGGGAAAAAATAAGGAGATGTAAGTCAGACCCATCTGAAGACATGGGGTAGACAAGTTATTAGACCATCTTTGAAGACAAAGGAAGTACTATAACATCAAGTGCTCAATTTTGGATAAAACAATTCCACCCTGTTTAATGTGAAAATAACAACTGACAAAGTAGTATTTTAAAACATCTTTAGTTCAACACTGAATTCAGTCTACTATTTATGTACTATCAAGAAATAAATGTAGGAGTCCCCTGGTGGTCCAGTGGTTAAGAATCTGCTGTCAGTTCAGGACGTGGGTTCGATCCCTGGTCCAGGAATATCCCACATGCCATGGAACAACTGACCCCATACTACTGAGCCAGTGCTTTAGAGTGTGCCAGCCACAGCTACTGAAGCCCGCAGGCTTACAGCCCATGCTCTGCAACAAGAGAAGCCACTGTAATGAGGCGCCCTTGCACTCTGCACTGCAACAAAGAGTACCTTCCCACACCCACTTGCCACAACTGGAGAAGGCCCATGTACAGCAAGGAAGAGCCAGCAGAGCCAAAATAAATAAATCTTATTTTAAAAAAAAAAGAAGAAGAAATGTAGGACTTCCCTGGTGGTCCAGTCCAGGAAAGTCCATGCTTCCACTTCAGGTGACATGGGTTTGATCCCTGGTCGGGGAACTAAGATCCTGCATGTCACGCAGCACAGTAACTTAGTAAATTAAAAAGAAACAAATGTAAAGCAAAATAGTGCCTATGATATGAAACTGTATGATAAACAAAAGCAAAATTAATGAGAACTATGCAGGATCTGTAATACGTTGCTATGTAAGTTTGTAGAAAATATCCTTTCTATTTATCTAATGGAATCAAATTGGTATTTTCACAGCATCACCAACTTGATGGACGTGAGTTTGAGTGAACTCCGGGAGTTGGTAACGGACAGGGAGGCCTGGCATGCTGCCATTCATGGTGTCGCAAAGAGTAGGACACAACTGAGCAAAACTGAACTGACTGACTGAACCAAGGATACACATTGACCCCTATGAAACAAGGAAGCAATGTGGCACAAAAAAAGATATCGGGGATCAGAAAGACCTGAATTGGAATCTTGGATCTGTCACTTACTAGCTTTGTAACATTGGGCAAGTTATTCAATTTTTCTGCTCTTTCATCCCACATATAAATATGGAGTTAATAACAAATACCTTTCAGAATAATTATTCAACTTCTAGAAATGTATGTTAAGGGACTAATCCATCCCAAACTATCCCTTCCCTTCATTCCTCCCCGCCCCCTACCCCCGAGAGCCATAAGTTTGTTCTCTAAGTCTGTTTCTGTTTGTAAGTTTATTTGCAGCATTTCCTTTTAGATTCCACATATAAGGGCTATCATACAATATTTCAGTCTCTTTGCTGTTCATCTGAAACTATCACAACACTGTTAACTGACTATACCCCAGTACAAATAAAAAGATGTTATGAATATCAATTCAGTTTAGTCACTCAGTCGTGTCTGACTCTTTGCGACCCCATGAATCGCAGCACACCAAGCCTCCCTGTCCATCACCAACTCCCAGAGTTCACTCAAACTCATGTCCATTGAGTCAGTGATGCCATCCAGCCATCTCATCCTCTATCGTCCCCTTCTCCTCCTGCCCCCAATCCCTCCCAGCATCAGGGTATGGTCCAATGAGTCAACTCTTCACATGAAGTGGCCAAAGTACTGGAGTTTCAGCTTCAGCATCAGTCCTTCCATGAACACCCAGGACTGATCTCCTTTAGGATGGACTGGTTGGATCTCCTTGCAGTCCAAGGGACTCTCAAGGGTCTTCTCCAACACCACAGTTCAAAAGCATCGATTCTTTGGTGCTCACCTTTCTTCACAGTCTAACTCTCACATCCATACATGACCACTGGAAAAACCATAGCCTTGACTAGATGGACCTTTGTTGGCAAAGTAATGTCTCTGCTTTTCAATATGCTGTCTAGGTTGGTCATAACTTTCCTTCCAAGGAGTAAGCGTCTTCTAATTTCATGGCTGCAATCACCATCTGCAGTGATTTTGGAGCCCCAAAAAATAAAGTCTGACACTGTTTCCACTGTTTCCCATCTATTTCCCATGAAGTGATGGGACCAGATGCCATGATCTTCATTTTCTGAATGTTGAGCTTTAAGCCAACTTTTTCACTCTCCACTTTCACTTTCAAGAGGCTTTTTAGTTCCTTTTCACTTTCTGCCATAAGGGTGGTGTCATCTGCATATCTGAGGTTATTGATATTTCTCCTGGCAATCTTGATTCCAGCTTGTGCTTCATCCAGCCCAGCGTTTCTCATGATGTACTCTGCATATAAGTTAAATAAGCAGGGTGACACTATATAGCCTTGACGTACTACTTTTCCTATTTGGAACCAGTCTGTTGTTCCATGTCCAGTTCTAACTGTTGCTTCCTGACCTGCATACAGGTTTCTCAAGAGGCAGGTCAGGTGGTCTGGTATTCCCATCTCTTGAAGAACTGTCCACAGTTTATTGTGATCCACACAGTCAAAGGCTTTGGCATAGTCAATAAAGCAGAAATGTATGTTTTTCTGGAACTCTCTTGCTTTTGCCATGATCCAGCGGATGTTGGCAATTTGATCTCTGGTTCCTCTGCCTTTTCTAATACCAGCTTGAACATCTGGAAGTTCATGGTTCATGTATTGCTGAAGCCTGGCTTGGAGAATTTTGAGTATTACTTTACTAGCGTGTGAGATGAGTGCAACTGTGCAGTAGTTTGAGCATTCTTTGGCATTGCCTTTCTTTGGGATTGGAATGAACACTGACCTTTTCCAGTCCTGTGGCCACTGCTGAGGTTTCCAAATTTGCTGGCATATTGAGTGCAACACTTTCACAGCATCAATATAATTTTATTAAAAAGGTAATTTGTGTAACAATGTTTATCATAATATCATTTATAAAAATAACAAGTAAACTAATCTAGTATTAAGGGAATGTTAAGTAATGGGTATATACATCACCAGATCAGTGGTTCTCATACTTTATAGAGTACATAACAAACTAAGGAAGCTTTGTAAAATGTATATTCTTAGACCCTATACTTAAAAATTCTGACTTAGTAAGTTTGAGATGAGAAAAGGAAATACATTATTTTGAGCAAACAACCAGGAATAATTGTGATGGAAGGGATCCATGAAAAGTCTGCATTAAATGGAATACTACTGTGCAATTAGAAATATGATTATGAAGACTTTATAATAACACTAAATTGTTTGATATATTTTTAAGTGAAATATTTAGGATTCAAACTGTATACTCTATCTAATAATAACCACATTAAACAGACACAGAAAAAGGTATTTTAGCAATAGGATTGGAACAATTTTTTTCTTATACTCAATTTTTTGAAACACTGTCATGCTATTATAAATCATTAAGCAACATATCAAAATTTAAAACAAAGAGCCAATGAATCTCCATGGCCTTCAGATTTAAATTCAACTCCTAAGGGCAGTACACAAGTACTTCTATTTCCAGACTTACTTCATACCCATGTTCTATAACAAACTACTTCTAATGCCCCAAATTATATATATATTTACATTTTTATACAAATTATTAAATATACTGTTCTTTTTGCCTGAATTACCCTTCCCCAAAAGTGTCAGCCTAACAAACTCCTACTCATTCAACAAAATTTAAGAATCATCTCCTCTCTGAAGTTTACCCTGACTACTCACTCCTCCAACAGATTAAAGGTATCTCCTTCTTCCTCCTGTCATTCCTGAAGCATTGTTTGAGACTTTCATTACAGCACACATTACAGTGTATTAAATCTTTGTTAATATTCTCCCATTATTTTACAAGTACTTGTTCATAATTATTCACCTTCTCCATTATGTCTCCAAAGTCTCTATGAAATTCAGAGTAACAGAACACTCTGTCACTAGCCAAAGCAAACCAACAGGAAAGACTCTGTTATACATTACACCCCCACTGGAGAGTTTACCATGCCAAAGAACATCTCAGCATAATTCCTGCAGCTTCCCCCAAACACACTCCCATTCACTCCTTGCCTTCATAATAGCAACAAAATATTTATACAAAACAAGGATAATTCTGTAATTTAATACAGCAGTTTTTTTAGTATCTTCAAAACACTAATAAACTACATTTAGCATATTTAGATGCTATATAAAACATTTCAAATGCAGATTAGTAACTACAGATATCAAACAAGGATTCAAAGTGGCTGAATAGTAATTTGGTGGTAAAAGACAAAAAGAAAAGAAAAGTTTAGTGTGGAAGAATGCTAATTGGGATGCATGGGTCAGAACTTCAAACACCTCCCCAACAATGAAACATAGGTTTTTGAAAAAAAACCTATATATTGAGTAAACTTAAAATATGAATTTGTTTTAATAAGAAAATGGATGTAAAAGAATTTGAATCTCAAACCATATTAGACACTGAAGCTCTTATACAATTATAGTCTACATCTCTGTCATAATAAATAAAAACACCTAAGGAATAACTTCTGGAAACAGGCAAAAAATACAAAATATGCTGATACCTAAGATGAGTATATAATATAACAGATATCCAATAAAAAGTTCTAGGGACTAATTTGATAGCAATAAAAAAAAAGGCTTTTCCAGCACTGCCCCTGTGCTATCCTATTTCTCTTCAATCAAATCCCTTTCCCCTTCAACAGCACTAGCCTTATAAGAAGAAAGGATAAATGACCACCTTTATCCAACCCATTCTGAAAAAATCCACTCCATCAACTCTGCCATTAGAGCTTCATAGCTTTAGTATTTTGGCCTGAAGTTTGTTTCCTGTTTTGGAGAAGGAAATGGCAACCCACTCCAGTATTCTTGCCTGGAGAATCCCAAGGACAGAGGAGGCTGGTGGGCTGCCGTCTATACGGTCATACAGAGTCACACGACTGAAGCGACTTAGCAGCAGCAGCAGCAGTTGTTTCTTCTTTAAATGAAAATACTAAAAGAGCTTCCTAAAAGCCTTTACAGTCAATCATACTTCAGTATGAATTTTCAGCATCCACAAATAGTTGCTGGTGGTAGGAGAAGGTTAGGAAAGACACATGGACACAGAATCTGTGAGGTGAGAGGAGAAATTAACACTGACATATGCAGGAAACTAGAGATGATGAAAGCAAACTCTGTAAGCTCCAGAATTGTGAAGGTTCAATTTTTGTTCTTAATCTACTCATTATGCACAGCTCATTCCAGCTCTGCTCCTCACACAAAACCTGCAACCCTTGGAGAGGGGCAGTTGACACAAAAACTAGAGGTAGGCTGAACTTGTGCTAATTTCAGTAGAGAAGAGGCTTTCTTTCTAAAGAGAAAGAAATTTGAGCCAGAAGTGTTAGAAGAAAGGTGGTAGAGGAAACAGAAATATCAAGCAGATAGCAAGAAATGAGGCTGGCTGTTTATGTCCACAACCATCAATCAACAGATGATCCAATTTGACAGCGACAAGTTTACTCTGATTGTTTCAGCTCAGTTAACTAGAAGTAATTAACCGCTTTAAATAAAGCTGCTCTCACAACACAGTAGAACCCAAATAATTCTATAGCACAACTGAATCAAAATTCACTTTACAGATTCATAAGGATGTGCTGTTAAATAATAAAGTATTACCTATAAGAAACACTTTCAGAGATGAACTTTGGAGATTACAACAGAAGGAATGAGGAAAATAAAATTTATCTTTTAACCATATATTCTGACTCATCCTCAAAAATCACAAAACTGCAAGCCTTACCCAGGTTTAACACAAATGTAGAAGTCACTTGCTGTCCTACTGACACAAAGGAAAACTGGGCTCTAAGAAGAGTTTTTAGATCTGTGTTACACAAGAAAATGCACTGGGCTGTCAACTGGCACTGTGCCTTGGGCTGCCATATGGTTTACACGACCATGTCATCACATACAAGAGAAAGAACTGGCACACAGATATGTCTTCTGGGTAAACTCCTGCTTTTTCAAACGAGATAATCTCTAATATCAACATAAAATGAAATGACCAAAACTCATATTTCAATTAATTAAAACTACGCTGAAATATGTTTGAAATGGAAACCAAAGACACACTAAAATGCATTAAATGTTAAATAGCTTCAGATTCTGTAGGCTGAAATTAATCTTTTCTAACCCATGATTGAATTATAGTCAGCTTCCATTTCTAGTTAAACACTCAGGAAGAATGTTCTATAATAGACTCTGAAAGAATTTTCCAAAATTACCTCAAATGTATAGTGAAATAAATTATTTAAGTACACAACTGAGCTAATAAAATTCTGTTTACTGTCACCTGAGAGGTTAAATTGCTAAGGTTAGTAGGCACACTACTGAATATTGTAAACTCCTGCATTAATGTCAGTGAAGACCTACTTCACTCTTCTGTGACTATAAGAAACCACTGAGATGCACTGTGAATTGGGCAATGCAAAAACGACAGGTTGAGTAGTCAGTCACCAGTTGGTTGTCCTAATTCCCTGCTACACAACATCCTCACAGTTTCGAAGAGGGAGCTGAAAACCCTGTAGTTGAGAAAGAGGTCAATACCAAAATTCTCTCTCCTCTCTCCTTACTCCCCATCATGCAGCTGGCACTGTTCACTCAGGCAGACACAGCTCACTGAACAGAATGGTGCAATCACCGCTTCAAACATCATTACTATCTAAAATAGATAACCCACTTGCAACTTGACTATTTTTATAGATATAACATTTTCATGCAGTTTAACTGCTCTATTTGTGATTTATTCCATTTAACCAATACATCTTCCCTGGAAGTGAGTATCGTATATTAGTCTCAACAGCCATAGCTGCCCAAATAGTTGAAAATTACAATACTTCCAAGTTGCCATGAACTGAATCCTGAATCTGAAAAACTTATAAGCTGTCTGGTTTACATATCTTTGGTGACAAGATTACTTTTCCCTCAGTTCTTACAGATATACTTCTTCACATGGAGGTCTTGAGAACTGGATTCCTTGTGTTTCACAAGAATTTACTAACTATACTTTACATAGTATCTGATTCTTTGAGGCATTGAGAAAATTAAGTAAATTTGAGTTATTAACAAACTTTTTTACTGCTTTATCAAAATATAAATAATTCTTAATCTAGACTAAAAAAGAAATAATTTAACACAGTTTAAATGGGACTTATTTTTGTTTAGATTAAAAGGTAACTGTGCCAAAGAGTAAAATTTTAAAAGGCTTTGCAGCTATCTCATGAAAGATATGTTAAATAAAATGAAATTTCATACATAATATGAAGGAAGAAAAGGAGAGAAGCAATTCAATTTGAGTACTCTAATGAGCTCTGATGAGTTCAGATTTTTTTTTTTTAAGGATGAAAGAGGGTGTAAGATAAAACTGAAAGCAAACACAGAAGTGAAGTATATACTTGCCGTGGAAAAAGGCTAATGTCCTTTTCAGCTAAGTTTGAAAAAAAGGAGAGAAGAAATAGAAGTTCACTGCTATGACAGCTAATATAATCTTAATCTCTGACATATTAAAACTGCAGATGGTTTACACCACAAGAGAATTCCCTAAAACATCTAACAAAACTAAGAATCTGATTCTTCTCAACTTCTATTTTGCTCTTATCCCTAGTGAGAATAATTTTCAACCCAGAAAGCATAAACAATGCTAAGATTTTACCAAAGCTCCAGAAACACTGAGATCATAAGAGGCACTTAGCCGCTTCAAATGGGTTTAAGTATCCAGATTCAAAAGAATTAGAAGCAAAGGGGTACAAAGAATTCGCAACAATACTAGGCATCATTAATGGTTTGCTATCAGAAACAAGTTATAACAAAGTAGCTTAAGTTTGGTGGAATTTATAGACACACTAGGCTTCCCTGGTGGCTCAGAGGGTAAAGAATCTGCCTGCAATACAGTAGAGGCAGGTTGGATCCCTGGGTCAGGAAGATCCCTTAAGAGAAGGGAATGGCTACCCACTACATTATTCTTGCCTGGAGAATTCCATGGACAGAGGAGCCTGGTGGGCCACAGTCCATGGAGTCACAAAGAGCTGAACATGACTGAGCAACTAACACACACATACGCATAGACTTCTACTACAGGGGTAGATCAAAGGAATGGAATAAACAGAACATAATGTGAATACAGAAAGGCAATAGATAAAATACCTCATAATATTCAAACAGATACATTAGAGAGAAATAACTGGTTCTATTAAGTGGCCTCAATGTTGGTAGAAAGACCATGCATAAAGATGGTCACTTTCAAATTTATACTAATTTGAAGTTCTTTAGGAGTATATCATAGTTGTTGAATACCAGTTATAGAAAACATGCTTATTAAATCTACATATGATGCAGAGAAGGAAATGGCAACCCACTCCAGTGTTCTTGCCTGGAGAATCCCAGGGATGGGGGAGCCTGGTGGGATGCCGTCTATGGGGTCACACAGAGTTGGAGACATGACTGAAGTGACTTAGCACCAGCAGCAGCAGCAGCAGCATGATGCAGAGAAGTGACTTTAATATACTGGAAAACAGACTCAAGAGCCAAGAGAGCTAGATATATTATAAATATAGGCTAACGTAGGTTAAGATTAAATATAATAGAAATAATTTAAGTTCAGTCAACGCTTTCACAAGTACCAGACAGGGGAACCATGACAAGTTGACAAGTCATTGACAACCATGACAATGGCTTGACAAGTCACTGGGGAAAAAAAAAAAAAAGTTGAAGTTTTAATTGACTATCTGCTCAATGTGAGCCAAAGGCACCATACAGCTTAGAAAATTTTGACCTGTACTAAGGCAGGTCTTAGATCAATAATAAGAAAGTAATAACTTCATTGTACCATGTTTTAAATAGCTGCTATTTCATTTTCATTGCACAATACAGGTTTACTCTAAAATATGGGAAAATATATATAAGCCAAAAAATAAAGATCACTCACAATTCCACCACTCACTAAATAATCCTATTCCTTCTCCAGAGGATTTTTGCAACCTAGGGATCAAACCCTGGTCTCCTGCATTGCAGGAAGATTCTTTACTATCTGGGCCACCAGGGAAACCCAGTAACTACATTCTTGTGCTTATCATTCCAGACTTCTTAACATACAATATAAATGTTCACACACATTTATTCTTTGTTAAAGAAAAGGATCATACTAAATATGCTGCTTTGTAATTTTTTTAGAAATTTAAAATATATTAAGTCCCACTATATTCTACACTGGTCAAATGACAACTATTGCATTTTTTTCATTTCTAGTCACCATATTTGAAGAGAGTCATTGAAAATTTTGAGAATAGGAAAAAAGTATGAAAATGTTAGTTCTTAACATGCTTAGTCGCTAAGTCATGTCTGTCTTTTTGTGGTCCTACGGACCATAGCCCACCACGCTCCTCTGTCCATAGGATTTTCCACGCAAGAATACTGGAGTGGGTTAACATTGCCTACTCTAGGGAATTTTCCCCACCAAGGGATTGAACCCACGTCTCCTGTGACTCCTGCATTGACACACAGATTCTTTACCATCGAGCTACCTGAAAAGCTCCAAGTTCTTAACACCTATGCTCTATTACCACGTGGCAACTGGTTGTTTAAATCTTAGAAAAAAATAGAAGATTCATAAGAAAACAATATAGCTAAATATTAGCTGAAGAACTGCCCTGGCAAACTAAACTACTTTATACTGACCCATAAAGCCAAATTAGTACCAACTGCTGGAAATTACAGGGAAGTGAATTTTAGCTCAATAAAAGATGAATATTTTAAGTAATTAGAGCCATCAAGAAGTACAGTGGATGGATCTAGCCATTGCAGGGTTTAACAGAACTGCAGTAAGTAACTGGTAAAGGATGTTATAAGTAAATTCTTCAGGTAAGAAACTAGATGAAAAGACTCCTTTATATTTGAAGATTCTGTGATTCTAATGGAAAATTTACTATAGAAATTTACTCCTTGTTGAAGGAAATGGCAACCCACTTCAGTATTTCTGCCTGGGAAATCCCATGGACAAAGGAACCTAGCAGGCTACAGTCCATGGGCTCACAAAAGAGTCGGCCATGACTTAGCAACTAAACAATAACTAATTCACGATGATGAACATTTTTGTGTTCATTGGCGGGTATATGTCTTCTTTGACATAGTGTCTGTTTTCTTATAAATAACTGAAAAGACAACAAGGCGTTGGAACTTGAAAAAAAAGAGAAAGAAATTTACTCCTAGTACCATGTGAAGCCAAAGTGTTAGTCACTTAGTCAGATTCTTTGTGACCCCGTGGACTATAGCCTGCCAAGCTCCTCTGTCCATGAAATTGTTCAGGAAGAATACTGGAATGGGCAGCCCTTCCCTTCTCCAGGGGATCTTCCTGAAGAAGGGGTTGAATCCAGGTCTCCTGCATTGCAGGCAGATTCTTTACCATTTGAGCCACCAGGGAAACCTAAGGCCTTTAGAAATAGTCAACAAAGTGATAAGGAATTGGAGATACTTAGTCTTGATAAAGTAGGAAGAGGAGGCACTAAGACCTTAAAAGTGTTGTACACAGTGTTGAGATTAAATTTATTCTGGAAAGCCCCAAAATTAAAAACAAAATGTAGATGTTCAAGAAAGGAAGATTTCAGCTCAAGGGAAAGGAAGGATTACTAATAAATTAAAGCTTTCTAAAATGAAAAAATAACAAAGAAAAGAAATAGAGTCAAGTATTCCAGAGTTCTGTGAGAAATCACAGCACAGTGATGAATACCAATGTGCTAAATGCTTTGCATTCATTTCTATACCCCATTTAACCCTTACAATAGCTCCATATGATAGGTATTCTTACTATCTCCACTTCATAGAAGAGCACAGTGAGGCTTAGAAACATATTTACTCAAGGTCATTTTTTCACTTTTGCTGAAAATCACAGTGTCAACCAAACATGCCTGATTCCCCATTATACAGTTACTGCTCACTTAGTAGGTAATAAATAATCAAAAGCATCTTCAGAAAGAGTATCAACTGATTCTTCAAAGGGCAGTCATGAGTTGCTTTTTTTAAGGATGTAAGGATTTCCAAATTATTATTCCTACAAAGAAGTGTTCAAATTAGACACATTGGCCATGTACTTTAAACTTTTGTAAATAAAACAGATTCAATGAATAAGACTTAAGGCAAGGTAAGGCAAATTTGAATCACAAAACTTAAAATCCTTGCCATTACTAGTTATGTGATCTTGGGCATGTTCTTAATCTTCCTATCTCTTTAGTCCATCATTTGAGAAATGAGGACCAAGCTCTTAAGGTTGACATAAGAACTGAATGAGATGATATACGCATTTAGCACAGGATCTGAGCCTATTATTACACAACACAAATAATAAAGTAGGGCAATGTTAAATCGCTTCAGTTGTGTCCGACTCTTTGTGACCCCAAGGACTATAGCTTGCCAGGCTTCTCTGTCCATGAGATTCTCCAGGCAAGAGTACTGGAGGGGGTAGCCATTTCCTCATCCAAAAGTAGGGCAGAGGAGTACCAAATCTATTCCACAATTCCAAAATATTTTAAAATTTTGAACTGTCTTTATGTCTGAAGGTAAAGAGATAATTTTCTATTATCTTGTAAATAAGCTTTTGATGACAATCATCTGTGAAATAAAATGACAATGAAATAAAGTATGCTTTCTTAGGAATTTCATTTTATGTAAAGAATCACCCAAAGAAGATAATTTCAATTCTCATTTTCTTCAAAGGCACTATTTTAGTTGTTTATTCAATATGATATAGAAAAACGGAAGTTTAAAGGTTACTGGTTTTGATTTTGCTGTTTTACAACTTGGTTCAAACTACTCTAATGAACACACATTTTTAAGGTTTTTTGTTTTGTATTCTCACTGTTGAGCTACTACTTCTACCTCTGACAAAACCAGCAAAAGAGACAGCCTCTCATTCAAGAAGTACATTATAGTCACAATTTTCATGTCATAGTTGATGTTTACCAACACTAAATAGTTGCTATTCTATTCCTGAAATTTTACATTCTCTTTTTAAAATGACACAACTAAGAAGGCATTTAAAAGATGTTTAACTTCTATCACAAAGATAAGTTTTTTAAAACACCATTCATCTCAAAGGAATCAACTGAAGTTCTCCCTGCTCTCAAAGAATTCTTTAGTGTTTTTGTAAAGAAATTGATTATTTTTAGAAACCTCTTTCATGATATCAGTTTCTAACCATAATGATATTTATCACTGGTATGATAGCAAACATTTATTTCACCTGCAATTTAAAACTATACCCAAATAAACTGCTTCTGTATAAACTACCTGTGACTAAGGGCAATTACTAGATCTATAATCTGAAATTTGTACAAGCTGTCTACCTGTGATTGAAAGTGAAAATTACTTAACAAGAGAGTGCACACAAGAGTCATCACTTCTAAATATTTATAAATATTCACCCCATAAATATTCATTGTTCCGAAGCGAACTATCATTCCAATAAAATGCCACTGTCAACAAGTACAGATGATCATTATGTGGAGCTTTCTAAAATCCTATCAATTATTTTCCAACTAAATTCATTTCACCATAACAGGAATGTTCTCATTTACCCTATTAGCCAAGACTGTAACTAACTGCATTATCTGACCACCACAACACATGAAAACTTGTGTAAAGAACACAATGTCATCATCCAAAAGTTTGTATTAAGCACTGGTCAAGAGCAGCAAAGAATAGTTTATGAAACTGTTAAAAACCAAGAAAATCACTTGAGCTTAAAAAATTTTTACAAATAGAGTTAGACTTAAGAGATGTTTTAGGGTGAAGATGTGAATGATGATCGATGCCTCCAAAAACATCCAGGATAAACTGAATAGCTGTGATTTTAGAAACTAAATAGCTTTCCTTGAATTTTATCTAGTGAATATTCTTCAGGCTTCCTCCCTCACAACTGATTTCATTTGCCTATCAATTCATCGTTTAAATTAATTGTTTTTTCAAATATGTAAATCAATCCTGCTATTTCTAAGATACTGCCTGGTGAAAAAAAGACCTTGTGTGTGTGTGTGTGTGTGTGTGTGTGTTTCCAAGCAATATTAAGTCTCACCTGGAACATCTTCACATTAAAAGCCCTCTACTATATTCCATATACACTTTCCCAATCCCAACCTGGCATTCTTCATCCTGAGATACAATAACCAAGTTTTACTCAGCCATGTCCAGGTGACTGAAAGTACTCCTGGGGCTGCCTAACCTGCCTCATCAAGTTTTACACACACTGTACTGATGACATCTCACCAGAAGGCTCACTCTCTTCATTTTGTGGGATCATATCCCACAGCACAGCAAACGCCTTCTGCAAGAGAAGGGAAGCAGCAACCAAGGGCTGTGGCTTTTGCAGGATAATAGCATGCACGCAAAGCTTCTCTGCCAATTTCATTTAAATAGCAGAAAAGGG
>NW_011495079.1:3934072-3935084 GCF_000754665.1 Bison bison bison
TACAAGTTCTGCACCACAGCTCACAGAAAAGTAGCTACTGACGCATTGAAGGAAGGCTATTTTAAAATTACTCAAAGAATCTGAGGCATCTATCTGACAGGGAGGTTCATGCCTCCTCTCCATATACACATTCTGTTTTCCCACCTAATTTAAGAATGAATCGCTGGCAGCCACCAGGTGCAATAACCGTGAGGAGGAAGGACGTATTCATCACAATGCATAGCGAGGTGTGCAAACGCGGAGCCGGTTCCGGTCCTTACCTTAGCAGACTAGACAGGGGCAGGGGTCCGGATCCACCGCCCAGGATCCCTCCTTTCCTGCCAGACAGGAGTTTCTCCACCAGAGCCACATTTCCAGTGCGAGCAGCTTCCAAGAGCTCCTGGTCCTTCCCCATAGTCTCTCAACGACTCCCTCTCAGAGTCCTTTCCCTCTTCGGGTCCTCCTCCCCGCCCACCCCCACTCCCCACAAATCCAGAGCCCTCTCCGCCCCACCCTAAGATAATGCCAGAGCTCCAGCCCCTAGAGAGCCCTGCAGCCCCCAGCCGGGAACACTACTCTCCGCTCCTCTTCGGGGCGCAGCTTTTACAACGAGGACCAGACCATGTCTTGGAACAGGGTCTGGCTGAGCTGGGAGCCGCGACGCGCCCCCACAGCCACTCCCCTTAATTCCCGAGGCCTCCTTCCCGCGGGTGGGGTGGTCAGGGGGTGGGACCGGGGGATGCTTTTTGAGAAGCGGGAGGAGGATGCTGAGGAGTGAGGAGGTCGGAGGAGGAGGAGACGGAGACCGTCCTCGCCTGAGCGCGAGCGCCGCGAACGCCCGTGGCGGCTGCGGCCCGCGCACCCTCGCGCCCCGGCCGGGTTCTCCTCAGCTTTTGCGCCTGGCCCGCTCGGCGGTTAAGGAGGCGGCGTCCGCGGGCCCTGGCCCGCGGCGGAGAGGAGCGCGGCGGCTACGGCTCCGGCGGCCGCGGCCCGCGCCGAGGCCGCGCGGTGCGGCTGAGCTGCGGCGGGCGCG
>NW_011495079.1:3935475-3972449 GCF_000754665.1 Bison bison bison
CCAGTCTCCTTGGGAGAGGTTTAACCGTGTGAGGACTGGAGTTCTCCGGGCCTCTGCTACTCCTCAGCCCGGCGGCCGCCGGCGCCACGCCTCGGGTCAGTCACGACGCGTAAGGAAAATCCTCCATGACCGGGATGCGAGGCCGGTGATGCTGGGGAGAAGCCCTCCTGCCACCGCTTGTGTCGGTGTCCAGGCGACTGGACCGGCTTTTCGTCCGTTCGTTTACCTGCCTGAGACCTGCCCTTGTTTTAGTTTAGTTTCAGTGGCCCTGGCCATTGCATGGTTTGTGACTGCTGCAGTTTTTCTAGGGTCTTTCATCAGCCCTCTATTTCAGTTGGGCTTTGAGGATCTGCTGACTTGTGGAAATACCAGGAAAAAGGCTCTCATTGAAAATTCCTCCACATTCACACTGGGAAAAATATAAATGAGCACGGATTAGAGACCCACTTTAATTTGCATATTCATCAGCAATTCATTGTGTATGGTTGGCTTGATTTTGTTAGCTGCTCTCCTTGCCCGCGATGGAGAGCACGAATTTCTGTTGAAACTTCCTGTAATACCCTGTGCTTTGCCTTGCCCTTGGAATAAACTTCATAAATGTTAACTTGTTGATAATCAGTTGGGAGGAAAGGGACATAAGAGGCACTTTCCTCACAACTCAGTGAACTGGATATTACTACCATATATCCATTTTGGTAATGAGTAAATATTGGGTCAACGCGTTAATTAAGTTTCTCAAGATGCTGCACAGTTAAGTGGCTGAAAGAATTGGACCACAGAACTGACTCACTGACTCCCAATGCACCTTACTGCCCCCATGAAAAAAGTAAATGAACAGACAGTAATGATCAAAGACATCTCATGAGCAGTTACTAGCGACCAGGTACTATTCTGTTTTTCATCTGTTGTCTTAACCTTGAGACAATCCCATGAGATGGATACCACTTTTATCTTTATTTTAAAGATGAGGGAACTGATTAGCACAAAATCATGGGGCTAGAAAGTGAGCCAAGACTCAAATACAGGACTGCCTGCTACAGGCAGAAATTTTAAGTAAATAATTGGGAAAAACTTAAAAGACATTCAGGGATAAGCAACAAGTGTAGTTTTTAATTTTTTATGAAATTTAGTATTCTGAGATTTTATTTGAATGGCTCAAAGTATTAGAAATATTATGGCTAAAGGAAGCAGGTTTTGAGCTAGTGGTTTTTGTTTTTTAATCTGTTTTAATAGTAAGATGATATTATATATGATAATAATATGATCTCTGACATACTGGGACTAGCAGACCAGTTAAAGAAACAAGAGGTAAGGAGCCATTCATTTCATTTTGAAAATGGTATGGAGAAATCCTTCTTCCACTTTCCTAATGTTGCCACCTAAGCAAAACACATCTTTCCCAGAATAGACTGTAAGTATTCAGTTGGTCAGAGCTAAAAGTAACCCACAGTTTTGACAAGCAACAACAGTTAATCATGACTGAGTGATCAAGAGGGTTAACCCCCAATGGGAAAACCATTAGTAATGATTTACTAAAGGTCAGTTCTACCGTTTCATATACTCTAGTGGTATATGATACTCAAAGCCAGTTTTCAACTCCAAACTCTTTGTAGTTACATCATTGTTTCTTGTTGAAGAGGACAAAGGTTTGACTGCATGTGAACTAACATGCAAACAAAAAGTGAAAACATTCTGCCAAAAATCTGAAGAGGCCGTGGACTTCCCTGGTGGTCCAGTGATTAAGAATCTACCTGGCAATGCAGGGGACACTCCCTGCAGGGTTCAATCCCTGGTCCCAGAAGATTCCACATGCCCTGGGGCAACCAAGCCAATGCACTTCAAATACTGAGCCCTCAAACCTAGAGCCCACAGTGAGGAAGAGGAGAAGATAATGTCGCATAGCATCAAGTTAGCAACTGAGCTAAGATGGGATTACTCTGTGATTTAGGGAGTAGATTTGGAAAATATCTGCTTTCTCTCCATCTTGAGCTCTATAGTTACTCTGTGTAACTGGGACTATGATAGGCTGTGGGACAGAAGTTAGCAGCTCCAGGCTACAAAATACTATGAAGATATTAGACATCTAAATAGAACATCAAGTTCTAAGTTTCTGCATTCTATGTAAATTTGTCTCCTCATGCCTATATGGCACAAATTCTGTCCTTCACTATCTTCCTGAGGAGACCCAGACATCAAGTATGTTATCAGTCTTTCTAAATTTATGGTTATGAGTATTGAAGGCCATGGAATGTCAATCGCCCATCTTCTCCAAGTTCTAACCAACTGAAAGTAGACATAAGGAACTAAATGAGCATCACATTAGAGTATCATCAGAAGTTTCTTCCTCTCTAGGGAAATTTGATGTGGAAAAATAAGAGCTCCTCCAAGAACATCATGGCTTCCCTGGTGGCTCAGCAGTAAAGAATCTGCCTGCAGTGCAGAAGATGCAGGTTTGGTCCCTGGGTCAGGAAGACCCCCTGGAGAAGGAAATGGCTACTCACTCTAGTATTCTTGCCTGAGAAATTCCATGGACAGAGGAGCCTGGTGGGCTACGGTCCATGAGATTGCAAAAGAGTTGGACATGACTTGGTGACTTAACAACAAAAATCATCACATCACATAACATTCCACCACTATCCTGCTGATTCTATCATTAGCTTCCTCCTCTCTTAGAGCCCCCCTGCCTGTGTGCTCCTACCTTTGAAAACCTGTATTCCCTACAGGTGACCCAGTACACAGCCCACTGAAAAATGTAGTCTTGTCTCAAAACTATTTTTCCTCACAGAAAGAAACCCCTGAAATTCCAAAAATAATTTTTCACCATCTCTTTTTATTTCTCAGTGAGGAAAAGGGCTAGCATCCCAATAAACCTATTATGCAATCTCTCAGAGGGGTGTCTAAGAAGACACAAAGAACACAGTATCCATTTTGGAATCTCATCTCTCAAGGGCTAATCTCAACCTACCTCATTCTTATACCCCATCTTCTATTTCTCTCTCTCTCCTACACATGGGTCACAGACTTTTTTGGTAAAGGAGCAGAGAGTAAATATCTTCAGGTTTATGGGCACTATCGCACTACACTCAGCTCACCATTGTAGCATGAGAGTTCGTGTGTGTGCTAAATTGCTTCAGTCGTGCCGACTCTTTGCGACCCTATGGAATGCAGCCCGTGAGACTCCTTTGTCCATTGGATTCTCCAGGCTAGAGTACTGGAGTCGGTTGCCATGCCCTTCTCCAGGGGATCTTCCCAACCCAGGGACTGATCATGCATCTCCTATGTCTCCTGCATTGGCAGGCAGGTTCTTTACCACTAGTACCACCTGGGAAGCCCTGTAGTCATAGGCAATATTCAAAACAAATGAGTGTGGCTGTGAACCAATAAAACTTTCTTTCTGGATACTGAAATGTGAATTGTGTATACTTTTCATGTGTCACAAAATATTCTTTTAACTCTTTTTCAACCATTTTAAAATGCAGAAACCAGTTAACTGGCCATATAGGCTATGGGTAGGACTTGGTCCATGAGCCATAAGCCTACAGATTTAGGAATGACTTATTCTAAAGCCCCTTTATGGGATTCTACTTCTTTGCTTGGCCTGATTGTTTAGAAGGGGGAGAAGGGCAGGAGCCTAGAATCAGATTATCCCCTGAGGCAGCCAAATATTCCCAGTTTAGGCATAAAGGGAACCCTTCCCATCAGCAAATCCTCTCTAATTCTCTTCTATCTCAAGGAAGATCCTTTCTTGAAGACCTGTCACCAGAGGACACATTTAAATTGAGGCTTGAGAAATACATGGCAAAGGGAAGCAGGAAGTGAAGAAAGAGTGTTCCATGCAGAAAGCTATTTGGGAATCAGTAGGTAGAAGTACTCTCAGAACTAAATCCCTATGTCACCTCCTGCCATCTTTTTCTTTACCTCTGTTTCTACCTTGTTTTATTCATTCATATCGCCCAATCATGCTTGCATTGTTTATGAAAATTAAGTTTGTTATTGTTGTTGAATGTTTTTAATTTCAAAATTAAAGTATTTACAAACACTTTTTCTAAAAATAAAGTTGCTTTTTCACTTGTATATGGTCTCTGATTCCTTTTTAACTGATGATATTTGCCCACTTCAAAGGAGCTTCCCTCTTTCTTTACATGAAAAACACTAAAATAAATAAACCATGGCTTGTTCATTTTTAAATATCTATGTATACATTATGGATCAATGAATAGGGATGGGAGTTAATTGCATGGAACAACTTAAAAACAAAGCTAAGCTGAATATGAAAAAAATGAATGGTTAATTCTAACTATAATTGTCCAGCATACATATGCTTTTTAATTCTCTTACACTAACAAAGAAACATGTGCAACCAATTCTCTATTTATTTGCCACAATCCAAAGTCCTCCCACCTTCCATATTCATGGACCAGCTTCTTCCTATTACCCAGCTGAGGTCCAAGCCTGCCAACTGGGGGACCAAGCTGGGCTGGATTTGCAGCCAAGAACAGAAGGGGAGTAATTGTGAGATTTTCCTGGACTCAGTAGCTAACATTATCTGACTAAATGTGTCATCTTCTACATTGGTACCTAAATGCTTTCCAAAGCACTTTTCCCACAAATTAGTTTTATAATTTAAATACACACAAACATACAATAGAACTATGGTCAGAAGACCTGGGTTTTGATCATAGTGCAACCTCTTCTTAGATTAGAAGCCTTCTAGAGCCATCAGTCCATAGAGAAGAACAATACATACCTTTACAAGTATGTCAGTTTGTTACCCTGCTGCAACAAAGTACCACAGACTGGGTGGCTTAAACAAGAGAAGTTTATTTCCTCACAATTCTGGAGACTAGGGTCTGAGATCAAGTTGAAGGCAGTGTTGGCTTCCTTTGAGTCCTTCTTTGGCTTATAATAGCAGTCTTCTTCCTATGCTTCACATAGTCCTCTATGTGCATATGTCCTAATCTCTTCTCGTAAAGACAAAAGTCATATTTGGTTATGGCCATTCTAATAATCTCACTTCAACTTAACTACCTCTTTAAAGACCCCCACCTCCAAATACAGCCACATTCTGAGGTACTGGGCCTTAGGACCTCAATATATGAATTTGGAGAGGACACAATACAGTCAATAAGAGGGTTGATGAATGTTTTGAGGATCAGATTGAATGAGATCAAAAAAGTGAAGATATTTGGCTCTTAGTAGATATTTGATAAATGCCAGTTAAATCTAAACAAGTAATTTTTAAAGTATCCATTTTATATCATTATTTACTACAATTTTATAGTATCTATATCTAATGTAATATTGTCCAGAAACATCTGATGTTGAAGATAGATTTTTAAATAAGAAATCTATACTTCTTATAGGGATGCACAACTGCAATCCTATAATAAAGTAATTCAAACTCATGAGTTAATTCCTTTGCTGCCTTTGAGATTCAGCAGTAACCATGGAGAAATTACTTCCCTTCAGTATCCATGTGATCATACTGCTCATGAAAATCATAAAAATTTTCTCTTTGGGGGAGTTCTGAGTATTTTAAAGAAAGTGAAAGTGAAGTCGCTCAGCCATGTCCGACTCTTTGCAACTCCTCCTTCCATGGGATTGTCCAGGCAAGAGTAATGGAGTGGGTTGCCGTTTCCTTCTCCAGGGGATCTTCCCGACCCAGGGATCGAACCCTGGTCTCCCACATTCCAGACAGACACTTTAACCTCTGAGCTAATTGGACTTAATTTTCTTCAAGGCCCTGTATCTAAAGAGTGAAAATTTAAAGTTTGGTAGTTTGACTCAAATCCAAGATGTGTGTAAATGTGTATATATGTGGTTCCTATGCATGTAGAAAAACTGTAAAAATAGAAAAATCCTGCGTAATACTAATAAATACTTTAATAATCAATAAATACCACATCAATAAATGCATTATTACTGTAATTCATACATAAAAAATAGATGAAACTCTCAATACTTTTCAAGGGACTAGTCTAGGCAGGGGCTTCCCGGTGACTCAGCAGTAAAGAATCCGCCTGCAATGCAGGAGATCAGGTAGGAAATGGCAACCCACTCCAGCATGCTTGCTTGGGAAATCCCATGGACAGAGGAACCTGGCAGGCTACAGTCCAAAGGGTCACAAAGAGTTGAACACGACTTGGGGACTAAACAACAACAGTCTAGGCAGGAAAGAGAAAAGATAAGGACCTCTCCAATATTTTCATCACTGAATTACTTTTCTTAAAAACTATCAGCTGCAGTTTTATGATGATTTTTAGTAGCTATGAAGTGTTCATTTAATAAACAAATATCACATATACTAATAGAAAAATACAGATATCACTTGACTCAAGTAAGTTTGCTCTATGATTCTTAGTGAAGGAGAACAAAGAAATCAATTACAGAACCTGCAACCTGAAACAAGCATTTCACTTGTATGTTTCCTCATGTTGGAATATGTTGTTTCAGGTGAAGGAAACTATGTGTAAAGTAGATGGCTGGAGCCCAACTTGATAAGAAAAACATTGTAAACACCTAGAGTCTAGAAAAAAACAGAAAAAATGAAATTACTTTCTAGTGTCTATAATTATAGAGGCAGCATGGAGAAAATTCCAGAGTCCAGGGAATTTGGGAAGGATAGGAAATACTGAGCAATTCAAACTGCTAGAGTAGGTAGGGACTCAGTGAACTACTTCTCTTAAAGTGAGATAAAGGTCAGCACATTAAAAACACCCCCCATATAAAACTTTTAAAACTCATTCTTTTGTATACTCTTCTCTAGATATACATCACTTATACTTGTAAGAATGTGACAAGATTAAAAAACAGAAAATCCGCTCCCATTCCCTTTCCATTTGGTCTTCAGCTTCAGCAGCCCATGCCCCATCAGGGGAAAAAAAAAAACCAAGTATTTCATTTGTCAGGCTTCCCGGGTGGCACAGTGGTAAAGAACCCACTTGCCAATGCAGGAGATGCAAGATATCTAGGTTCAATCCCTAGGTATGGAAGATCCCCTGAAGTAGGAAATGCAAACCATTCCAGTATTCTTGCCTGGAAACTTTCATGGACAGAGGAGCCTGGTGGGCTACAGTCCATAGGGTCGCAGAGTCAGAAATGACTAAGCAACTAAGCACACACATTTCATTTGTCAAAGGAGGTACCTGGTAAATAACCTTTTCTTCCCTGCTTTTGGCTTCCAAAACCCTGGGCCCTTAAGAGAAGGATGAGGCATTTCAATTCTGGAATTGAGGCTAACAGGGTTCCTCACCTCACTTCCTATCCTAGGATAGAAAATTGAGACGATTCACACTCCTGGCTTAACTATTGGCGCTGAGAACTGAGGTCACCTGTGTCAAAATGACAAATTTACTCCAGGCAATTATTTTCTAGGAAGACAATTCTATGAAATAGTAAATAATTTCACCATTTCCTTCAGGAACTTCTTAAAATGAGGTGTAATATTTTATCTTCTCATTTTCCCATATTCTTCCTTCCCAAATTCTTCCAATTTTTTAAGCTTGCTTTATATTTTGAACTAAGAGGCAAATGATTATTTTCAAGATAATTATAAAATAAATGGCATTTTGAAGGTAAGATTTAACTTCAAGTTATTTTATGTTATATTTAGCTAAAAGGAAAATTTTCTCTCCCCATCCCGCAATATTTTTTTTATATACAGCCCTGGAATTTTTTATTTTAAATGTTAAGTGACTGTTATACATCTACTTAAATTACTTTTAATACAATTCACAAGCTATTATTCCTGAAAACCATTTCTGAAATGCATTGAAAGTTGGCAATGTGTTCATTTCTTTGTTAACAGAAATGCCATTATTTTGGACTGCTCCTAAAGTCATATAATTAGAAATTTTGGTCCAGAACAAGAAGTAAACAAAAAATGTATTCATCTAATAGTAGATGATAATAGTTAGAGGTGGCAAAGATGATGAAAAGTAATACACAACTAAATATAGACATTCATTTTACATTTTTATTCCATGTGTAAATTATTCTATTAATTTTAGCAAATAATACACTATATTTTTCAGTGACTTAACCAACACTTCTCTTAAAAATGTCTTTATAATTTTAATGTATAGACATTATGATCTCAAAATGAGCTGTACAAAATGTATTTTTATTATTTACACGTTCCTGAATGTGTTACAGACATATCAGATTAAGAGACAACTAAACTTCAAATAAATGAATTTTACTGTAAAGTTTACTATTAAATTCATAATCCCACAATTCATAGTCTGTTACTCAAATCATGGTAAGTATCAAATTACTTATAGTATGATTAAGATTTTAAAATATTAAAACTAGACTGCACAAAGATAATTGTTTTGTAGAAAATGGATTGGTAGGCTAGGCATTTTAAATTGATCTTATCAGCAACAAATTTTTTGCTGAATAACAATTATCTTTTTTTGTTAAAAAACTCTCTTGAGGCTTAATGTATATACTTTTAAGATCATTTTGAAGCATATTTATATAATATAAAATTTACCCATTTTAAGTGTAAAGTAGTATGGTTTTAGTAAGTATATAGAGCTGTGCAACTACTACAGGAGTAAGCTTTGGAACACTTTACTCACCCTCCCAAAATCCCTCATTCCCCTTTGTGATCAAGTTGTACCTCACCCCCCAGCCTCAAGACAAGCACTGGTCTGCCTTCTGCTGTTGTATTTTGCTTTTTCCAGGACTTCACATTCATATTTCCTATGTCTTTTGTGTCATTTGTTTTTTCACTTGTCATTACATTTTTAAGATATTTCTACATTGTCTTGTGTGTCAATAGTTTATTTTGCTTTATTTGCAGTTGTATTCTATTGAATGCATATGCCACATTTTGTTTACACACGGACCAGCTGATAGGTATTTGAGTGTTCCTATTGTTTGGTTACTATGAATAACGCTGCTATGAACATTTGTGTACAAATCTTTGTGTGGACATATATTTTCATTTACTAAGGTAAACCCGTAGGAGTAGAATCACTGGGTCATGTAGTAGGTGCATGTTTCAATTGTTAAGACACTGACAAAACTGTTTCCAGTAGCTGCACCACTTTGCACTTTCACTAGCAGTATATGGGAGTTTTGGTTGTACCATATCTTCACCAACACTTGACATTTCGGTCTTTTTGAGAAATTCTAATATGAGTATAGTAGTATCTTACTGTGGTTTAAATTTGCATGTCCTTAATGACCAATCATGGAGAAGGCGATGGCACCCCACTCCAGTACTCTTGCCTGGAAAATCCCATGGATGGAGGAGCCTGGTAGGCTGCAGTCCATGGGGTCGCGAAGAGTCGGACACGACTGAGCAACTTCCCCTTCACTTTTCACTTTCATGCATTGGAGAAGGAAATGGCAACCCACTCCAGTGTTCTTGCCTGGAGAATCCCAGGGACAGGGGAGCCTGGTGGGCTTCTGTCTATGGGGTTGCACAGAGTCGGACACGACTGAAGCAACTTAGCAGCAGCAGCAGCAGCAATGACCAATCAAGTTGGACATCTTTCTGTGAAGTACCTGTACAGATCTTTCCCATTTCTTAAAATTGAGTTGTTTTTATCATTGAGTTGTAAAAGTCCTAAATTAGATCTGGACACAAGTCCCTTGTCAGATATATGCTTTACAAATATTTTTTCCCCAGGCTGTAGCTTGCCTTTTCATTTTCTTAATGATATCAATAAGCAAAAAATTTTAATTTTTTTAAGACTATTTATCAGTTTTTAAATTTATGGTTCATGCTTTTTGTGTGTTGTCTCAAGGTCACAAAGTTTGTCTCCTATACTTTGTTCTACACGATGTATGTGGTTTTGCTCTTACATTTAGGTCAGTGATCTATTTTGAATTAATATTGGTATATGGAGTGAAGAGAGATAAAAGTTCATTTGTTTTCCATGTGGATATATAGTTATTCCAGAAACATTTCTTGAAAAGCCTATTCTCTTCCGATTGACATTCTTTGATACCTTTACTGAAAATCAACTGATCACATAAGTGTAGATCCATATCTGGATGCTCAATTCTGTTCCATTATCTATATGTCAATCCTTAATCCTGCAAAACAGGATAATGTTTAGAGAAAACTAATCATGTTCAATACCTTTCATTGAAACATACAATTTCTCTAAATTTAAATATAATAATAGGCAAGCAGGATGATTAATCTTTCTTTACAATGTATTCTTTACTACCGTCCAAAACAAAAGTGATAATTAGATCACTTTGGATATTTTTACTGGATGTGGAAAAAATAAAAGGAAAAACCTATTGTCTGTGGTAGTAAAACTCTTATTAACTACTGTGAAGGGTAAATTCATTAAGAAGAATAATTTCCAAATTTAAGAGGGTTAAATAAATATGATTATGAGAAAACTAAAGCATAGTAAGAATACACATAGATCTATTAAACTGGTTAAAGTCTTTAACCACAGATGAATTACAACCATGGGTATAAAACATAACATTAGGTGATGTAATAACAGAATCATTGTAATTTTGAGAAATGGAGACCACAAGACATGACAGAAGACTGAAGATGCACAGATGTTTTCATTCTCAAAACATAAAAAAAATAGATTCTAGAAACTGAAGGCTAATAAGCATTATACTTAAAGCTGGTAAAATTATAGAAGAGATAAAGCATATATTTTATCAACAATTTTTTCAAATGATCACTGGGAGATAAAATAATTTTTCATCAAACTAAATCCCTTAAATTACACACCTGAAAATGACTAACGCAGATCCTGAATTACTGTGATTAGTAAATATCTTTTTTTTTTTTTAAGTAAAGCAAACTTTTTCATGGGAAAGGAGGGTTTACTGTTTTCTGATCATCACAGGAAAATACGTTTATCCAGCTCTAAGATTTCGGGAAGATGCCTTCACATGCATCTTGCTATATATCTTTTAAGTATATATCTTACAGATGTTGGAACTAAAGACTATGAGTTTTGTAAAATATAGATTGTACGACCAGTAAATAATGCAATGGACTCTCAACTTGAGTCAAGTTCTGACTTTGATGTATATACTCTTCTCATATGTTACAATTTCTTTGGTTAATCCAAAGACAAAAAATTGACTATCACCATCTTAAAAATAAATAAAGTAAAGCAACCTCAAACCTTTCTCTGAGAAATCATACAATGGAAAGAAAGAAAATAAATGAGGTAAACAAACAATGGTACGCAAACAAAATTATTTTTAAATATTGTGTACAATTCTAGATTTAAAAAACAGAAAAACTTGGGACTTCCCTGGTGGTCCAGTGGCTAACACTCTGCACTCCCAAAGCGGGGGGCTGGGTTTCAAGCCCTGATCAGGGAACTAGATTCCACATGCCTCAACTAAGAGACTTCACAAGCCTCAACTAAGACACGGTTCAGCCAAATAAATAAACATATAAAAATAAATATTAAAAAAGTAGAAAAACTTGCTGAATGGTACTGTTCTCAAATTATCAAAATTGACGCCTCCTTCTCTGTGCATGGTAAGCCTAGAGACATCAAGTATACATGTACACGCTCAGTTGCTCAGTCATGTCTGACTCTTCGTGACTCCGTGAACTGTAGCTCACCAAACTCTTCAGTTCATGGAATTTTCCAGGCAAGAATACTGGAGCAGGTTGCCATTTCCTCCTCCATGGGATCTTGTCAGCCCAGGGACTGAACTCATATCTCCTGCACCTCCGCCATTGGCAGGCGAATTCTTTACCACTGAGCCACCTGGGAAAGGGACACCAACTATAAACTAAGAAATACCCAGAAGTTGAATATATGGATTTTGAAGTTCAGGGAAGAGTTAAGGCTAGTGATATGAACCTGGACCAGTCAGTCATTTGCGATATTTAAATCCATGAGACTGAAGAGATCACTAGGAAGTGAGTATAGACAGAGAAGACCAACAAGTGGGTCTTGGGACATTTGGGAACATAAGGAAGATTCATTAAGCAAGACTGATTGGAGGCAGCCAGGGAAGTGAAGAGAAAAGCACAGAAGGACTGGATCCTGAAAACTAAATGAAGTGTTTCAAAAGATGGAAGTGGTCCACTGTGTTAAATGCTTCTGAGAGAGCAGATTAGATAAGACCGAGACTTGAAGCAAAGTGGAGATGGGACAAGAACAGTGTCAGAGGAAAGAGAGGGACAGAGCCTAACTGGAGTGGGTTCAAGATAAAATGAGAAGGGACAAAACAGAGACAGACAGTACTTTTAAGAGTTTTTCTATAGAGAGGAGCAGGAAAAAAAAAAATCAGAAGTTGAAGGGCAATATATGGTCAATGGGCAAATTTTTTGTTTTTTAGGTTGAGAAATTTTATAACACGTTTCTAAGTTGTTAAAAAAAATTATCCTATAGAAAAAGAAAAATTGATGATGTAAAAGAGAGGGGAAAACATTTTAGCAGAAAAAGCCTGGAGTGGTTTAGAAATAATAGTATTTGGTGCACAAGTGGAGGATTTGGCCTGAGTTGGCAGTCCATCCATTTCACTCAAGCAAGGCCGTGTATTCAGGTTACAGATGTTGTTTGACCAATAGATTTAAGGAGGGTTTCAGGAAGCAGACACTGAGAAAAGTGAGGAACCTAAAATGATTACTGGGGAGTGACTTCTAAGAAAGGAAAAGACATGGGTCAGGGGCAGCCTTCAGACCACTATGTAAATAAAATAAAATAACTACTAAGCTATCATTTTTTATAAAGACATATTCTCAGACATAAAAATACTTTGAAAAAATATACTACACATACAACTGTCCAGAAATTTTTCTTGAAAATATGACAAATGATTGAGAGAATAATCAAAACAACTCACAGAGGGGAAATCGTGTTATGAAAGAGCTGGTAATCAAGTAAAACAAAATTAAGTCTAATTACTTGTTTTTAATACATATCGCTGCAACTTATATTAAAAACCAAAGGCTTAGATAACATTTAAGCTGGGATATGAAAACAATATTTAGACAGATGAAGAACTGGGAGAAAAGCATTATAGACAGAAGGAACAACATGGGAGCATTTCCTTAAGCCTGGAATGGAGATAAGCACAAATTAGATGTGACAGGAATCAGATCATGCTGGGTCTTGCAAGTCATGTTAAGGATTTGGAGATTTAACTATACTGAAAATTGGTCATATATTTTAAGTAGAGGACTGACATATCTGCACTCTATTTTAAGCAGATCATTCTGGTTGCTCTTTAAAAAGGCAGGTGGGAGGCTGGGCAAGGATAGCTGAGTGGCTAGTGAAGGTAAGAAATCACGTTGCTTGGACCGGGAAGGAATGTAAAGAAGTAAGAAGTGGTAAGCAATTGATAAACCAGAACTCTGTATAGAGAGGCTCAACAGGACAAGCTAATGGACTGCATGTATGCGAGGAAAAGCTGAGGGAGACTGTAGAAACAAAGATCCAGAATTTTGACTGGGAGGGTGGTAGTGCTATTTACTAAAATGAGAAACAAAAGATTATCATGGTGGATATTAGCATGGGGAAGGGAAACAGGGACCAAAAGCTCTACTTTGAACATTTTAAGTGTGAGATGCTTTGGAAACATCCAAATGAAGATGTTAAGAAGTTCAGGATAGTGGACTGAGTAGAAGATACATTTTTGGAAGTCTTGGTGTATAGAAGATACTTACAACTACAGTAAATGAATATTACCTACAAAATGAAAAATGAAATCCTAGCATACAAAGGTTAGATAGAAAAGAAGAAAATAAAGGATATGTAAAAGAAACAATGACTTAAGAGGAAATCCAAGGGAGTGTTATAATCATGAGTCAAGAGCAAGAAGGGAGTATTCAGTTGTGCAAAAACTACAAAGAGTCTCATAAATACGAAGACATGCACATTTTTGTCAGATGTCGCAACACAGAGGCTAATGATAACAAAAACAGTTTCAGTTGACTTGCATTGGCAGGGGTGAAACCTCAGGTTGCAGTGGAATTGAGAAAAAAGAGACTGTGAGGAAGTGGAGACAGCTTGTTTCACTTCTGAGAAATGTGGCCATGAAGAAGACTGGAACAACACCTTGGAGAAAGACTAGAGAGAGACAAAAGCTCCAGAGAAGTTTGTTGGTTTTTGATTTTCACTTTAAGGATGGGAGATACAAGTATATGTTTGAATACTGATACCTAATCTGATAGGAAGTAGTTGAAGGTATGAGGAAGATGGGGTTTAACTGAAGGAGTGAATGTCTTCAGAAGGCTTTAAACCCACCAATAGATTGAGAGAATGTAATCTTGTTTTCACCAGTCAATACAGTTTTTGAGTGCTATATGCCAAAACTAGTATATGAGTCACTACTAGGCACCAGTGCTGTAAAAATGAAGAAGATAGCCAATAAGCCTGCCGTCAAAGACTGTAATTTTTAATGTGGAAGAAAGAACACATGTAAACAAGTCAATATTTTGAATATTAGTAATTGCTATAAAGCAGTCAAGAGAGTCCATGTGCTAAAGCCAGACCATGCTCTGCATGCCTCCGTGTGTTCGCCAAAAACCAAAATCAAAGAGGAGCTTCCAAATCTTATGTGACCCAGGCAAAACTCCACTTCTCTTTCCTTTAAAACTCACAGCCTCACAAGCCGTTCATCACAAGCCACGGTCTCCATACACATCCCTCACTATCCAGCCATTAATCCCTATACTGATTTGTACATCACATTTCCTGATTCAATCTTCCATCCCTCTCCAGCACACAAAACCTTTCCACCGTGAGTCCTTCTGGAACACAAGTCATCAACCAAATCATATTTCCTTAATGTCTTCTTTAAAATATTCCTTCTACTAAATTTATCTTACTGAACCCTGTCTCTTCGCTACAGCCCCTGCTTCAAGCAGTGGCAGTTTTTCCTCCCTGTCTTCATATCACAGATCCTGGCAGTGCAGTAGGTGTTTAGTGCTTTCTTAATGCTTACAGAACATTTCCCTTCCCTCTTCCCTCATCTTTGAATCTTGTACCGTCAGACTACTGCACCCATTACCACTCTTGAAGTTACCTTCCAACCCCACAGTTTACTCCTCCCTTGATCCTTGAACACTTTAGCTCCTGGACCACTTCACTCTAAGATTCCTCCTATTCTTACTCTTGGGGATTTTGAGATTCTCACTATAATCCATCCAATACCTTGGCCTCTCAGTTCTTTAGTCTCCTCTCCTCCAACGACATTGCCTTTTACTCTATTACTCACCCTAAAATCATTCTAGATTTTTCATTACCATTAATTAATCTCTACATAATCTCAATTTCCCTGGTGGCTCAGACAGTAAAGCGTCTGCCTGCAATGCGGGAGACCTGGGTTCGATCCCTGGGTCGGGAAGATCCCCTGGAGAAGAAAATGGCCACCCACTCCAGTACGCATACCTGGAAAATTCCATGGACAAAGGAGCCTTGTAGGCTACAGTCCATGGGGTTGCAAAGAGTTGGACACGACTGAACGACTTCACTTCAATCTCAATTTCAAACATCCCATCTTTTAATCTCTACCTTATTTCTAGAATCTCAATTCCAGACACCCTTCAATACCATTGGGATCTACAATCCATTGATCCTACCACTATCTCATTGTCTCTTATCCTTTCGCTCATCTCCTTATTTCTTTCTCTCTCCCCTTGGTATTATGGGTTGAACTGTGACCTCTCTAAAAATATGCTGAAGTCCTAGTACGTGTACCTAGTAGTCCCCAGCAGCTGTGAATGTGATCTTATTTTAATACAGGGGCTTTGAAGATGTAATCAAGTTGAGGTCATTAGGATAGTCCTTAATCCAATATGACTAGTGTCCTTAATAGAAAGAGGAAAATTTGAACACCAACACTCAGAGGGAAGACAACCATGTTAAGACAGAGGTAGAGATCTGAATTATGCAGGCACAAGCCAAGGAACATGTGGAGCTATCAGAAGCTGGAAGAGGAACAAGGCCCTGCCAACACCTTGATTGCACATTTCTAACCTCCAGAACTCTGAGACAATATATTTCTGTTATTTTAAAGTACTAAGTTTATGGTACTTTGTTACAGAAGTCCTACTAAACTAATACACCAGGTTAAACTATATATGGACAGATAATGACATTATGATAGAAGGTATTAAATGGCCAAATGATAAAATCATTCCCATGCATACATTCTGAATTAATTCCCTTGTCTTTCTCTTACTTTATTGTACTTAGCTAAACAATAAACACTGATTAAATTCCATTTTCATCTTTCTTCATGACTACACTTGCACAGTAAAGCCTGGTTTAAGAAAAATACACAACCATATTGATTGATCTTACTTAAAATACATGGTTATTAAATGCAATTGGACTCGAATGGTACTTGGCAATTATACTGCATTTCTCTACTCCACTCATTCCTCCTTTCTCCTATGAAACCATTTCATGTCTCTCTTAAAATCTCCAAAAACTCCTCCCTAATCTTTACTCATAGTAAATGTCCTATTTCGATAACCTTTCTAAAAACATTTCCACAAGCTCCCAGGACATCATCTTATCCTCATGTCCTCATGTTTTCTACATGTCCATCATCTTATCTACAGGTCCTCACGTTTTTTGCCTTCCATCTGGGTTCTTAGCCCTTCCCTTTACACAATACATTATCCCCTCTTCTCTACTCAAAGAAATTGCTCTAAAAATGTCCTTTCCTTCCTCTACCATAAAACTTTCCTTCCCTACCAGATCATTTCTACTACCTATTATTTCTCCCTTCTTAAAAAAAAAAAAAAAACAAAAACAAATCAACACTTTTTCTTCCACTTCACTTCCAGCCATAGCCCTCTCTTTTCTCCATAAAATAACATCTACTTCAGTTTACCATGACAGTTGCAGTTTACATTTTATTATTAAATACTGGTTTAATTATTAATAGTGCCCTTTTCAAATGCATTCCAGTTTGGATTGTAAATTACATAGCTAGCTTACCTCTTGGTGTAAAACTCCCTAAAACTGTTGTCTGTCTTCATTCTCTCCAATGTTCCACCTTTTATTTTCTCTTGTGCCCCACGACAAACAGATCTTGCCCCCACAATCTTTTTGACCTCTGAGCAGCATTTAACAGTCAACCATTCCCTCCTTCTTAAACAACGTCTTCATTAGGCTAAATTTTAGGGCACCACTGTCTGATTTTCTTTCCATCACCACTTCATGGTCCCCTGTCCTGGTTTTTCCTCACCTTTCTGGCCTCTGAACACTGGACTGGCAAAGAGCTCATTCTTTAAACTACTTCTTTTTATCTATATTCATTCTCTCCTTACTATTCTCCCAAGCTATTTAGGGATGGAACTAAAATCCATCATACCTCCCCAACAACACACATTCAGAGTAAAGAGATGCTAAAATAATAATAGATGGTTCTCAATTTTGTCTAAGGAAGAGAATTATCTTCAAGGATTTTGCTTTGCTGAAGATGGGTGTGTACATCATAGCTGAGTGTTTCAGATGCAAAGGCTGAACATTCTACTAGGAATTTAAGTAAGTTGCTCAAGTTAGAAACCATGGATCAACCCTAGACTCTTAGCTTTTATATACCATGTCCAATCCAACAGCAAATTCCCTACAGCTGCACCTCCAAAATGCATCTAGGCTCCAACCACTTCTCACCACTTCTGTTCCTTTAACACCTTTGATCCTACATTTTTCAGTTGCTAATGTCATACAAAATTAACATCATTATACACTGTGTCCAAAAACAAAAACTAATAATTTTTAACGCATTGTCCTCAAATTATACAGAAAATAAAATCTGGAGTTACAAACCAAAGTTACAATAATACTAGCTATTGGACTAATAATTTTTTTTAACGTATTAGTCTCTTAAATCTTGTATAAAACAAAGAGTGGAGTCACACACCGTTATTACAATAATACTAGATTTTATAACTGTCTATATATTTACTTTTACTGAAACTTTTATTCCTTCATATGACTTCGAGTTACTGTCTAATATCCTTTCATTTCAAACTTTGTATGCCTTATTTTTAATGATGACAGTCACTACTGGTAAGAGTGCTCCTGAGGATACAAACTTTGTTCAAGCCATTTGGAAAGTAGTTTCTATCTTGGAAAATTCATGGTCTTTGATGCAGTTATTCTACTTTTGGAAATCTATCCTAAGAAAATAATCCCAAAATATAGGCAATCTTTTGGAACAAAAATGTTTGTTAGAGTTACTTACATTAGTGAAACACTGGGGAAGACCCAAATGATTAGTAACAGAGCAATTGTTACATAAATTTAGTATATATACTCAATAAGTCTTATATAATAATTAAATTATATCTATAATGCATTCAAAGTGACATGGGGAAATGGTTCATAGTATGTTAAGAAGAAAAACTATTCCATGATTACACAAATGTAAATGCCAGGCAATTTGTGTAATTACAAAATAGAATAATGAGATGTAACACTGATGAAAATATACTTAGTATACTCATATTATTAAGATACTTTAGAAGTGGACAATACAAGCAATTATGCTAAAAAAAAATACAATGAGGTTGTGATAGGTAGAATAATGCCCCCCCCCCAAAATTCACCTCCCTAGAACTTTCTGTTGTTTTATGTGCAAAAGGAACTTTGCAAATGTAATTTAGACTTTCAAACATGGAGAATATTCTGGATTATCCAACTAGCTCAGATCTAATCATAGGAGTCCTTAAAAGCTGTGAATGTTCTCTGGGTAGAAACAGAAGAGATGAGACAGAATGGGAAGGTCAGAGAGATGTGAGGTGTGAAAAGGACTCAACCTACTGTTGCTCACTTTGAAGATGGCAGAAGGAAGTCTCAAGCTCAAGGATATGGGTGGACTTTGGATGCCAAGAACAATTCCCAGTTGGGAATGACAACCAGCAAAGAAATGGAACCTCAGTCCTCCAAACCGCAAGGAACTGATGTTGGCCAACTGAATGACTTCAAAGCAGATTCACCCCAGAGCCTCCAGAAAGGAATGCAACTGGATAACACCTTGCTTTTCAGATTCTTGTGACTCTCAGAAGTGTTCCCAACTGAACCATACTGTACCTACTGAACTGTGAAATAATAACCTATAGTTTCTTATGGCAACAGTAGGAAACATTCAGAGGGTGAAACAGAGGAGGTCAGCTTAATAACAAACAACATCAGCACACTATAAAGAGGAAAGGAACACATACCTTCACTTTTGTTGTTTTTTTTGTTTTTGTTTTTGTTTTGCTGTGCTACACAGTATACAGGATCTTAAGTTCCCTGACCAGGGATCCAACCCGTGCCCCCTGCAGCAAAACGCACAGTCTTAACCACTGAACCACCAGAGAAGTCCCACCTTTCAAATATTTTTGATCATGGAGACAACATGCATACTATAAAAGGAAGCTTAATAGTATTCCTGGATGGACTGAGAGAGTATTGTGCTTAATAAAATATGATAAAATAAGTAAGACAAAGGAAAATACTTTGTTATTGCTAATATGTGGAATCTAAAAAATAAAACAAATGAACATATTTTATATAACAAACAGAAACAGACTCACAGATACAGAGAACAAACTAGTGGTTATCAGCTGGGAGAGGGAACGGGGCATGGAAAAGACAGGGGTATATTATAGGATACACTGTACAGCACAGCCATTCTTATTCTGTAGTAACTTTAAATGGAATAAAATCTATAAAAATATTTAATCATTATACTGTACACTTAAAATAGTATTAATAAGCTATCACCAAAAAAGGGTTAGAAAGAGAAAAAACAAGGTTGTCATGGGTGTCAAACCACTCTAATACAATGATTTGATAATGAAAAGATCAAACGGTCTGGTCATTCAAGGCAGTTTGGGAATTTGGATGCAATTAAGAAAGGTAACTAAGCAGTGGATTGTTAAAATACATATGTTGATCCAACCTGTGAGCCTGGGTATTTGGAAGTAAATGTGCTGACTCTGATCAAGTCACATGGTTAACAAAATCATTTAATTATACTTGATTTTAGCCAAAAGGCCGAGAAGAGGTATTAAAATCATTTTATTATAGATCCACATTGTGTCACTCTTTTCTCAGGTCAGCACCTCTAGACGGAAGACTGACTGGGAAGACACGGAACTCATTTTCCTGGTGCAGTGTGCAAGTTACTTGGGACTAGAATAATACAGGTAGTCTAGGTTTAAGATAGGAACTGGCAGGCTATTGCCAACTGCCTATTTTTGTAAAGTTTTACTGCAACATCGCCATATCCATTCCTTTTCATATTGTCTGCAGCTGTTTTCACTCTGCGATGGCAGAACTGAGCGGCTGTAACAGATACCACATTGTCCACAAGATACCATTTGGCCCTTAACAGAAAAAAAACAAACAAACCTATCTGCTGACTCCTGGACTAATGAATATAGGGCTTAAATGAAATGAAGTAAATGGAAAAATGTACACTGAGGTTTAAAAAAATAAATTACAAATATAAAGGACAGGAGAGACCTGACTCAGCAATAACACACATGAACGAAAAAGTCCTAATGGTTACAAACCAGCACATATTTTGTATGGACAGGAAAAAGTCCTTAAAAACCAAGTAGACGTACTCTTGTGCTGTGCTAAGTCACTTCAGTCATGTCCAACTCTTTGTGACCCTATCGACTATAGCCTGCCAGGCTCCTCTGTCCATGGGATTCTCCAGGCAAGAATACTGGAGTGGGTTGCCGTGCCCTCCTCCAGGGAATCTTCCCAACCCAGCGACTGAACCCATGTCTTCTGTGTCTCCTGCACTGCAGGTGGATTCTTTACCCACTGAGCCACCTGGGAAGCCCCAAATGTACCTTCAGATTACCCTAAAAGAAACAGTATTTGGACCAGTAGTTGCAGTTCTTCTGGCATTAACCATGCTCCAATACCTACTCTTCTCTCCAACCTGTTCTCTGCCTAGAACCTTATCATTATGGTAATGAACACATCTTTCAGACTTTAGCTTAGATATCATCTCCTCTGCAAAGCCTTTGATTCCCCAACAGTAGGTTACATGTCCTTACCTATCATGGCATTTAACTCATCATATTAAAATTGAAATTTACTTGTCTAGCTCCCTGTGCAGGAGATTTAATCCATGTGGGCAAGGACAGGGAGCTGGTATCCTAATACCAGACTCAATACCTGCCATGTAATAGTTTTAAACATGTTTTGGGTTAATAAATCCCATTATAGTTCTCATCAGTCAGACCACATGGTATTAAGTATTCAGTCGAGCAAACTGCTGGTTCCCCACTCAAATCTATCACTTCCCTGCAGGCAGAGCCCCAGTTTTAACCAGTGGTGGTTTTGGCAAGAATGTGATATACTTCAGTAAGGGACATGAGGGCACATCTGGTGAGGAATTTCTGAAAAGGAATTTTACTTTTAAAAATAAATAAAGTCACCAGTGTACATTTTTATATTATTTGTGCTTCAATTTCTAAAATGTCGACACAAATGGCCTCTGGGCATATTAAAGAACTGCACAAAAAGTGGATCAAAACAAAATCAAAGCAGAAGCTGACTCAGCAAAATATATTAACAAGACACTGAATTCTGAAGGCAAAAAGTGGGGTAGAGGACTTAATAAGCATGTAAGAATTGTGAAGTATTAACTGGACCCCCACTAAAATTATAGGAAAGGCTTACACATATGATTACAGTTACTCTTAAACATCTGTGCTAATGCAGCAAATATCTACCACTTTTAAAAGATATACTTGGCATTGGCATGTTTTTATACTGAGAATATGGCAATGCCTAAAGTTCTGTAAATTTACAGAAAAAGGAAACTAAGAAGTTGCTTAGCTTGCTCATTCTGTTTCCCTCTTCAGAACTCTTTTGCCTTCCCTTCATAGTTCTAATGCATCATACAGAAAACCTCTTGTTCAACAGCAAGGAATGGAGAAAGTGAAAATAAATCAGAGTGAAGAAAGCACCAAATGATTATCACAATGTTACATACACTATTAAGAATTATGAAGCAAACGTATTGAAGACAAAATGCTAAGATGCCACAATATTATTGCTATGCCAATAAAATTTCTCCAATAGCAGCAAGCTATTGGAAAAGTCCTGACTCACTTTTCCGTAGAAATTGGAATCTTAAGATCCCTACAGATATACTTTTGTGGGCAAATCATTTATGGAAGAACTGACCTTTGCACACTGAGTTGAAGACTGTCCGTTCCCATTTTGTTCCTCAGACTTCAGTTCATATGACACACCAAGTGAATTTCTTGTCATAGATTTCTCTCTTAGTGACGGGAATTCTGTTCAACATTATTTCCTTACACTGGATTTGCTCCCTATGGTTACTTTTAAAAACTTCTGCCCTGATTATACTATGTATATTTTAATTGGAGTTATTTTAAGTATTGTGAAAAGAAATTTGACTTTAATCAGATCCCTAATGCATTTATTTCACCTACATCCTTCAGGGGTAATTTTGATCTCTACTTATTCTTTAGTCATATGCCTTCTTATTTTTGCAATTCTTAAGTCTTGATAGCTCTGATTCAGTATCTTGAGTTTTTTGTTACATCAATAAAACAATTCTCCTAAATGGCTGAAAGAAGGTTAATCACTTCACTGTATAATCCTAACCTCCAAAATGCTCAAGTATATTCCTTCACCTAAACCATCAAATATGTCTTCACATAAAACTGAAGAATTAAAGTCAAGAATGAGAAATTTTACTTACCATTCAATAAAATGAAAATAAAATTTAATGTATAAGTTATTTAGTATCATCTTTTTATTTAAACGGTTTCAAAATCTTTTAAAACCTATTACTCCTCTTGCTGATTCAGTGATACTTTTTCTTCTAAGACCAAAAAACTATCATACAAATGGAAAAATAGACATTTAGTTGATTTCATATTAATATTTCTTAACATTATTCTCCTAAAAGAGTTTCAAATGCTCAGACCTACCAAAACTACACAGGAGTGTTGGCAACACTTATGCTGAATTTTAATACTGTAACATTAACATGAATTTCCCTCCACTGTACAATGATCCATTGGATAATACCTAATGGTTTCTAAAACAACCACACATACATTTTTGCTTCATATTACCTTAATTTTTGTACTTCTCAAAAAGGCAGCAAATTTTTTTTAAATGTCAAGTATCATAATTTAATGAAATCGGTGTTTTGAAAACATTACTGCTTTAATATTTCTATATATCCTGTATGATTCCAACTTTTCATATTTTATCCTAAAAGGAAATTGAAATATAGCTCAAAAGTTACTCTCTTCAGCATCCCTGGGTACAAGGTCAAATGAGACTGTTCATACCTTAAGAAATAAGGCACAACTGATCCTAGGTAACAATTTCTAAAAACTGAAAACTATTTTGGCCACTACTCTTTTGGCCTTACTTCCATTCTGTTTAGCTAACAGGACTGGCAGATCTCAACAGCCACAACACCATATGCTACAATCAAAGCCAGATGACATTCTGGCACTGGCAGTTGTAATGAAGTGGTGCTAATTTTCAGTTCTGTGATGATTTGTGATAAATTAAGTAGAATTTCAGATTCTCAAAACTCAGAAGAGCGTAATAGAGCAAATTTCTCCATTCTCCATCTTTTTTCTTTCTCTATGGACACAAGGAGTCTGTCACTTTTAATAACTACCACCTCCTACGCTTATGCCTTATGTTTCATGTCCCCTCAATCCAACTGAGAGGAAGAACTCAATACCTGAAAAACATCCTTGATATCTCATCCATTATTTTATTATTTCAACAAATTTATTGAGAACCTACTACTTGCCAGGCACTGTATGAGGCACAAAAAATACAAAGTTGAACAATGACACAAAAACACAATTCCTGTCCTCATGGAGTTTACAATCTGGAGAGTCTACATTAATCAAACAAATATATATAAAATTACAAAGGTGTTCAACATTAAGTAGAGGTCATGTGATAATGTAATTTTTTTCTTACTCTGAAAAAAATTAGGGAATGCTTCCCTGAGGAAGTAGTGAATGAGCTGAGATCTGAAAGACAAATAGGATGCCTTCACATCACAAAAAGTGATGAAGGCATTTCAAGCAAAAGAATAGCATGAACAAAGGTTCCTTTGGTGGAAGAAGCACTTTAATTCTCACTAATTTCAGATATTTAAAGTGCAATAAGAGTCAAATACAAAGTAAGTGAAATAAGGAGCACAATGAAACTAAGAAGTAATAATAGCTAACTTCTCTTAAATGCTTTTAAGGTGATGTGCCAGTCACTGCTTTCATGTTTTTGAGGTATTAACTCTTTCAATGTTCAAAATTATAAATAGCAGCCCTAATAATTGATAACATAGGTAACATAAAATATTTTTGTTCCCATCTAGGGTTAGGTGAGTTACCTTGATTAAAATTGCACTTAAAAAAAAAGAGAGAGAAATCTGCCTGCAGTATAAAAATGAATCAGAAAGGTCAGGGTAGCTTAGGAAGACCAATTAGGAGGCTATAGAAGTAACTGCAGGCAAAAAGTGCTAATGTTAGCTTAGACCAGAAAAGTGGTAAATGAAGAGAAGTAGACAAATTTACTAGGCAAAATGAAAGGATGTGGTAATGAATTGATTGGGGGGGGGGGGGGGGCATGGTTAGAGAGACAAAGTTCTAGGTTACTAACTTAGGAACCACTGTGATGGTGGAACCTTAGATTGAATACATTAATACAAACTTAAAGAGGAATATTTAACCCTTGTATTGACAAGTACTGAATAAAAATAACCACAATAAAAACCCAAAAGAAGTTTCTGATTAATTTTGTCATATATTTGCCTGCAATCATATAAAGCTATTCTTACATGGCTTAAATAATAATGTTTCATTACAACACGGTGATCTTCTGAATTCTACAATGAGAAAAGATAAAAATACAATACCAAGAATATGTTTTTCGCATATATGAAATTTAAAAGAAAAACACTAATATAATTTTCTTCCCCTGATTACTAACATCTCTGCTAGGGATTTAGCAAAGACAAGGCAACTTTAATTTTAATTTGTGGTCATTTAAAAACTCTGATAAGTTTATTACAGGTTGATTCTTATATTTCTCATACAGCAAAAAAGATTGAGACTAACTTAAACAAAATTCTCCCCTTGTTTTTCAAGTAGTTTGTTTTTATATACACACACATCTTTTAAAAGCATTATATTCATCTTAAAAAAAAAAAAGATAAAAGACCAATAAGTGATTCCTTTCCCTACCTCCGGAAAAATATGTGAAATAAGGAATAAGGTTAAATAAAAACATATAATTGGGATTTCAGTGAAAAGAGCAGGTTATTAATTGTGATTTCAGTCATTTGTTCTTTCTGAGCCATAAGGTCTTTATTAAACTTTTAAAATGTAAATAACATTACCTCACAGGCTTGTTGTGGGAATTATACAATGTTTTTGGAAATGATTTATGAATTTTAAATCTCTATAAAAATAGTAATCACTATAAATTTTTAAAAATCTAACAAAGCATATAGAATATTCAGCTTCATATTAATTATTATCTCTACTGTTTATATGATTTTCTTGAGATGGCCAAATAAATTGAAAATAAGAAAAACATTCAGGATCTATAATAGTAATTAATTATAATACATCATAAATTTAAAGTTCATATGGAGCAAATATGTCAAATCTGAAAACCACTGCAAGTTCTAGAGAAGTTCATGTACCATCACCTTGCTTTTCTATAATAGAGACTGCTTTTGTTGAATATATACCTATAGATCAAAAGTACTCTACTAAGGATATAAGCTATACATTCAAAATATTTAATTAGACCTTTGCTTTTAATCTAAAACTATACAATAGTTTTAGATTAAAATGGTTTAACATGATTACTAAAATACTCTGAGGTAAAATAATAACAGTTTAACTTGTTCTTTGCTATATCCTTAGCTCGCAAAACACGGCCTGTATTTTTAAATAATGTTAATGAAAATGGACATTAAAGACAAAAAAAAAAAAGGCCAGTACCATTTTCAATAAAATATAAAATCACTCTAACACTTAATGTAAAATGAAACGTATTTCCTTCCAAGTATTTAGATATAGGAATGGCTATGTAAGTCATGCCAACAAGCAAAGCACCATAAAGTATCCTCATGTGGTTGAAAATTTGAAATTTTTCAAGTAACTTAAACAAAGAGCAGTCCAGCTGTTTCAGTTCCATCTTGAATATATTTATGTTTAAGAATGTGAATTTTAAAATAGACCCCACTTAGTTTAATTTTACCCGAAATATATTTTAAATTGTTAAAAGCCTCTGTTTCTTAAATACTCATAAACTTTTATTTCATAATGCATGATTGAGACTCTCTCTCATGTTGGTTTCAATCTTAACAACCCTAGAAAATAGAATTCAAAATTTACCAGTTATTCTTTTTTCAATATATAAGTCACATAGAACTTTAATCAAAACTTGCATTATAAATTCAACATGTGCAAACAACCACCTGTTAAGATACTGTAGGAATGGTATGAAATCATTTTATGTATGTGAAAAGAAAATTCTCTGAAAACATTACCCTCCTTAAATAGAGGAAAGATGAAGATAAAGAAATAATATAAACAGTATTAATTAAAATTCTTATAGTTACAAATGCTGCCAAATTTAGCAGGATAGTTAAATTACTCTTTGACATCTAACAATACATGTTTAAAGGAATGTACAAATAATGCTTTTTAAATCAGTTGGCCATATACTCTCATGCTTTGCTTTTTTATAGTTTGTGCTTTTTATTTTAACATTTGTACCATCTTCTTTGTTGAAAACTATAGCTTCAACTTATACAGCATACCCATCACTTAAAATGATTCTTTTTCACATTTTAAAGTTACCTCCTACGTTCCGTAGGGTGATGATTTTCCAGAGTTTTCAAACCTAGCAATTAGATAATTTACTAATTTGATTGGACTTTTTTTTTACAGTAATAGTTATAGATTTAAGTACATAATTTTAGTAACACTTAAAATGTAAGCCTCCTTTTATTTTACATTAGCCCTAAAAGCATCTGAATCTCTGTAAATAATAGTAAATTATTAACAAAGTGATAAATAAATCCAGCAATCTGTGAGAACACAATAGTTTTTCATTTTTCTTTTTTAAAAATGTCTATAATGTAATATCAAAATTAGGAAATGACATCTTCTATTCATGAGGCATAGAATTCATCTTACAGTATGCATTGACTTCCCTATATCACACCAGTTTAAAAGAGGGTTAAACCCTAAAACACAAAACAACCAAAAGATTGTAATGCCCATACCTAGCATTTTCTAAACTGGTTTTGGAATAGTCACCACTTCATCACATTCTATTTCATTTTATTGTCTTTTCATGAAAAGGAAAGTTTCCCATTAATTGGTAACATCATATTATAAATATAACCTCCACACTCCAAAGCTATAACTTGAGTTTCTGGCTGCCACTCCTGATATTCAACTGATGGAGAAGAGCATCTTTTTCTAAGTGAGCCTCTGCAAGAGCCATTTTAGCTTTAGCCAATTCTTGTTTAAGTGATTCATTCTCTTCCATGAGCTGAAATGATAAATTTGGAAAATAAGAAAATGTAACCATTTTCAGGAAATACAGACTATTTATACAGTATCTAAAGGTGTGACCCACAAGTCAGCAACATTATCCAATGCTGGTGAGGGTGCACTTAAGCTGAAAATTGCTCTGAGAAGTTATTTGGAAACACATACCAAGCACTTAAAATGTCCTTAAGTTTTGACCCAGCAATTTAAAACACGAATTAACTCCTAAGTTCCAAATCTAATAGTGATTTTGTTTAATTTCAATTTCCCTTAAGACGCCGCTGACCTCACTCCTCCTTGCTAAGCCTCTCTCCTCTTTCACCTTTTACGTCACAGGTATTTCTTGTTTACCCCGCTCTACCTATGGACTTTTCATCTTTCCCTCTGATGTTTAAGAACTCTTAAATTTTTTGCATTCTATTAAAGTCCATAATTGGTTGCCTTCTCTTATCACTTGAGTCACTCTCTTAGACGTTCTCTTCTACTCCTGTGGCTCCCACAATTATGTATAATCTGATATATAGGGCAAGCCTCTCTTGAGCTCCAGACCCACATTCTGAAGATCTCACTGGACATTTTCATCTAGATGTCAATAGGTCTTCTCTTATTAAGACTCAGTTCAATTCTCTTAGAACCATTCCCTAATCTCTAATGAAGAAAATGTGATAAAACCTTCTCCACGGGAAAAAGCATTTACACAGATACATTAAAATATATGCATTCAACTTCAAAGAGTTCTCAGATTTCTTTTAGCTGCAGCTTAAGAATGCCTGTCTCACAGACCAAATTGGGTATTTTATCATACTTTCCTAAACTCCAGTACATACAACACATGTATGCTGTGACTACTGTTTACACACTTCTACTTTCCCATTCAATTTTGAGTTTCTCAATAGGGAGTGGTATTCTCTTCCAATTCTATATCCTTAGCTTAGAGCCGACATCTAACAAATCCTGCTAAATAGATAAATAAACTCATTCTGTAGTTTCATCATAGAGAATTAAAATTCTGCTGGATAGAATTTCATAACAGCAAAATATAAGCAACTCAAATATTAACAAATGTTAAGAGTAACCTTTAGAAATGATAATATAGCCAAGCCCATATTAATCTGCCATTAACAATAAATATGAAGCATTGACTATACTTCAATAAATATAAAATAAAATAGATGAAGCATATGCAGCAATATGGAAAACATTTGTTAAACAACGTTAAGCAAAAAGTACAGTATATATAAGTGTGAAAGTGTTAGTCCATCAGTCATTATTAGACTCTGCGACCCCATGGACTGTAGCCCACCAGGCTCCTCTATCCATGGAGTTCTCCAGGCAAGAATACTGGAGTGGGTTGCCATTTCCTTCTCCAGGGGATCTTCCCAACCCAGGGATTAAACCTGGGTTTCCCTTACTGCAGGCAGATTCTCTACCACCTGAGTCACCAGGGAAGCCCCACAGCATATATACTAGGATAGCAATTGTTTAGAAAAATTATGGAAAGAGACTGAGATGAAAAATTTTTAAAATACAGCACTATAGGAGGTTACAATATGTCAGAGCTGTTTTAAAATATTTTTCCAAGTTCTGAAATATTATGATACTTTTGTAACTTAAAAATAAGACATCAAAATGAATATATCCTCCAATTAGCCTTGGCAGATGCCAGAAATGGCATTCTCCCACATTTCCCCCTTTATCTTCTATTAGACTACAACTTCTGTGAAGGCTGGGAATGGCCATACCTTGCTCAACACTGTATCAACTAACTGCCTAGTACATAACAAGCACTCAACAAACATGATTTAAGTAAGTAAATGAATAATGCCTAATAATTACGTTAATTGCTGAACTGAATGAGTATGAACTAGGTTTCCCATTACCTGTTCCCTAGTAAAGTCAAAAGAGCACTCAGGAAAGTTGGCTGACTGCAAAGGCCAAGGAACTTCTGGGCTCGTCTGAGTGGCTTGAGTGACACTGTGTTTTTTCTTCAGATCACACGTTCCACTGGTATGTAGCACTGAATCACTTTTGACATTTTCTTCCAAATCATTTCTAGTGTTAAGTATCTGAGAATCTAATCAAACAAATAAAATATTCAGATAACATTTCTAAATACTTGATAAATCTTAAGTTCTCTTGTGAAAACCTAATTTAAAATGAGTATGTCATAGTAAGAAGACATTATTATGAAACAAAAAACAATAAAGTCAAATAAAGAAAAAGCTCATTCATTGGAAAGATTAACAAACTCAAAATCAAAAGCTCATCTGTTGAAAAGAAGAATAAAATTGAAAAAAACCTTATATAGACCAAAAAATAAAAGATAAAAAGAAAAAAATTAGTAGAATCAGAAATCAAAGAAGGGACATTATTATTGTTCCTTTAACAGAAATAAAAATAATTATATAGGAATACTGTGAAAAATTGTAGACCAATAAATTAGATAACTTAGATGAGGTAGAAAAACTTCTACAAAGACACAAACTACCAAAATAGACTCAATAAGAAACAGACTAAATCAGTAATCAAAAACAAAACAAAAATATATTCAGAGAAAAGCCCAGGCCCAGATATGGCTTCAACAGTAAATTCTACCAAACATTAAAAGAATTAATACCAAATCTTTATAAACTCTTCCAAAAAATAGAAGAGGAGGAGCATTTTTTAACTCACTCTATAAAACCAGTATTACCCTGATTCCAAAACCAAAGAAATCATAAAAAAGTAAACTAAAATCAATATACTTAATATAAATGAATACAAAAACCCTCAATAAACATTAGCAAACTGAACCCAGCAATATAATAAAAATAACTATAGACCATGGCCAAGTGAGATTTACCCCAGGAGTGCAAGATTGATTTAACATTCAAGAAATAAATTAATGTAGTACATCACATTACTGTCATTTTCAATTCACACACAAAAGACTCAGAATGCTTGGTTCACAGTCCATTCATGTTATCATTCAGTGTCCCATGGGCTGTAATGTAGTACATCACATTAACACAACAGATAGCCACATGGTCATCTCAACAGATGCAGAAAAAAGATATTTGACAAAATCCAGTACTTTCTCATGATAAAAACGGCAAACCAGGAATAGAAGTTCCTCAATCTGTTCAAGGAAATTTTCAAAAATTCCACAGCTAATATCACACTTAATGGTAAAAGACTGGATGTTTTTCCCCTAATATTGGGAATAAGACAAGGACGTTTTCTCTCAATACTTTTACTCAACACTGTCCCAGAGGTCCCACCCAAGGTAATTAGGCAAGAAAAGGAAATAAAAGGCATCCAGATTAGCAAGGAAGAAGTGAAACTATCTCCATTCACAGATGACATGATCTTGTACATAGGAAAAAAAAAATAGAGAATCCACTAAAAACTCGCAGAGCTAATGAACAAGCTTAGCAAGTCTGCAGGATATATGATCAATATACAAAAATTAATTGTTTTTCTAAGCACTTGCAATGAATAATTCAAAATTAGATTAAGAAAACAGTTCCATTTAAAATGTTATCCAAAAGACAGGAAATATTTTTACAAATCAACATTTTTTCTAACTTTTTGGATCACAGAGAGTCAGAGCATTTAGGTTCCAAGTGAATAGAAGCCCAAGTCAAACTTGTTTTTAAACGAGGAAATGTATTTGTTTCCATAATTGTAGCATCAAAGTGATGGTGCTTCAGGTATGGACAGATATTGGAATTCATATGATGTCCTCAGGAGTGTCGTTTTAGGAACCTGACTCTATCTACTTCTCAGGTCCACTTCTCTCTTCTTCTGCATTAGTCCAGTCATATGATGACAAACGTAACCTCTGGTGACCAAACAAGTTTTACAGCCTGTGACCCCTTCGCTCTCAGTGTCATTTTCAATTCACACACAAAAGACTCAGAATGCTTGGTTCACAGTCCATTCATGTTATCATTCAGCGTCCCATGGGCTGAAATCTTTTGATTGGTCCACCTGGGTCCCTTTCCCACTTTAGGGACAGGGCCATATGATTGTCAGGTTCAACCAAAACCACACTTAACTGTCATGACAGAGAGGTAGTTCATCAAACCAAATTATATTAAGAAGACAGAAGAGTAATATCTGTTCAACATAATTTTTCCCCTTAAAAACATTCCCAGAAGGTGTCAGCAAGGTCAAAGAACAAAAATACTTTTTAAAGCTTTTGTTCATATTGCCAAATTACCCTTCATAATGATTCTAATAATTTTACCCCAATTTTTGATGTATCGAAATAGTTTTATCTACATGGGTAAATGTCACTGAATTGAGTTTTGGTCTGTTCTTGAATTCATATTACAGAAGTCTCAAATCAGAAACTACTTTTTACAATATTGTCCTGTACTGATTATATTTTAAGTAATATTAGTTAGAAAAAATACACAAGAACTGTTGTACTAGCATACCATTCAGCTTGGTAGGGATTATAAGGGAAATCCTGAAGTGCTACGCCATGGCAAAGTCAAATCCTCTACTCTTTCAAACTCAAAAAACTCGTAAGACCCCTAAAATTTGACTTGATTATGAGTTTATCATATACTTTTGGCTTTCAAACTTAGAAGAGCAAAACCCTTCTTTTAAATGAAATCTGATATAGAATGCTAATATAAAGTGAAAACAAAAAAACAGCCGTTATATAGGCTGTAGTGAGGAAAACAGGGTCCAAAGCTCATTCTATTTAGCCTAAATATCTCACCACTCACGGGATCCTAAGAATAATGAAAAACTACTGACCAAAACAACTCTGAAATCCATTTTATTTCAAACGTTGGGAGGTGAAATGAGGAGAGAAAAGAGGAGGGGAAAGAAAGAAGAGAATAGGAAGAAATATGGAAAGAGGAAAAGAAATGATTTGGAGAAAAAGGGAGGAGAGATTTAGAAAGTAGAGAAGAAAGAATGAGCATGGCAAAAAAGGAAAGGGAGGCAGATGTAACTGGAGATAAAAAGGGAGAGTTAACTGTGAATCTGTTTCTGTTCTGCACATCCATTCACTTGTAGTACCATTTAGATTCCACATGTAAGTTAAATCAGATAGTATTTCTTTTTCTCTGACTTACTTCACTAAGCTTAATATTTTCCAAGTCCACCCATGTTGCTGCAGATAGCAAAATTCATTCATCAGTTGAGCTCAGTTCAGTTCAGTCGCTCAGTCGTGTCCGACTCTTTGTGACCCCATGAATTCATTCATGGGTATCTGAAATTACCTGTTCGCTAAATTCAAATTTATATTTACATATATGTGTGTGTGTATATAGATACTGGGTTGGCTAAAAAGTTTATTTGGGTTTTTCCATAACATCTTATACACAGAGAGAAAGAGAGAGAGGTATGTTAAAGTTTCTCTATGACAGTAGTATCTCAATATGCTATGATTCCATTTTTCTTTATTTCAACCAGCTATCTTTTATACATTTTCAGTTATGCTGTTACATGGATACATACATTTCTTATGACTAAGCTACGTTTTAGGAAATCTTTTATCAATATAAAATTTCTCTCTGAGGCCAATGACTTTAATAGGCACCTCACAAAAGAAAATAAACAGATGGCAAATCAGCATATGAAAAGATGCTGTACATAATATGTCATCAGGGAAATACAAATTAAAACAACAGCATACCACTACACACCTATTTAGAATGGCCAAAATACAGAACATTGACAACACCAAATGTAAACACAGACAGAGCAACAAGAATTCTCATTTACTGCTGGTGAGAATGTACAATGGTACGGTCACTTTCTTCCAAAACTAAACATCCTCTTGACCATGAGACCCACCAGTCACACTCCTTTGTATTTACTCATAAGGCACTGAAAACTTATGTCCACACAATTCTTTACAGCAATTTTATTCTGATTGCCAAAATAAGGAACCAATCAAGATGTCCTACAGTAGGTGAAATAAATTGTGTTACATCAGACAATGGAATATTATTCAGCAGTAACAGGAAATGAGCTAGTAAGCCTCAAAAAGACATGAAGAAACCTTAAATTATATTACTTAGTAAAAGAAGCCAATCTGAGAAGGCAACATACTGTATGACTCAGATCTGACTCTGGGTATCTCTTGAAGGTAGAGCTGATAAGATTTTAGGAAGAACACAAACTGGAATCAAGATTGCCGGGAGAAATATCAATAACCTCAGATATGCAGATGACACCACCCTTATGGCAGAAAGTCAAGAGGAACTAAAAAGCCTCTTGATGAAAGTGAAGGTGGAGAGTGAAAAAGTTGGCTTAAAGCTCAACATTCAGAAAACGAAGGTCATGGCATACGGTCCCATCACTTCATGGGAAATAGATGGGGAAACAGTGGATGACTTTATTTTTGGGGGCTCCAAAATCACTGCAGATGGTGACTGCAGCCATGAAATTAAAAGACGCTTACTCCTTGGAAGGAAAGTTATGACCAACCTAGACAGCATATTCAAAAGCTGAGACATTACTTTGCCAACAAAGGTTCGTCTAGTTAAGGCTATGGTTTTTCCTGTGGTCATGTATGGATGTGAGAGTTGGACTGTGAAGAAAGCTGAGCGCCGAAGAATTGATGCTTTTGAACTGTGGTGTTGGAGAAGACTCTTGAGAGTCCCTTGGACTGCAAGGAGATCCAACCAGTCCATTCTGAAGGAGATCAGTCCTGGGATTTCTTTGGAAGGAATGATGCTAAAGCTGAAACTCCAGTACTTTGGCCACCTCATGAGAAGAGTTGACTCATTGGAAAAGACTCTGATGCTGGGAGGGATTGGGGGCAGGAGGAGAAGGGGACGACAGAGGATGAGATGGCTGGATGGCATTACTGACTCGATGGACGTGAGTCTCAGTGAACTCCGGGAGCTGGTGATGGACAGGGAGGCCTGGTCTGCTGCGATTCATGGGGTCGCGAAGAGTCAGACACGACTGAGCAACTGATCTGATCTGATCTGATTATTTTTTACTTCAAAGATGAGGTTTTTAATTTTTAACGATTTCTAAGTAGAGTATGAGGGAGAAGGCAATGGCACCCACTCCAGTACTCTCACTTGGAAAATCCCATGGACACAGGAGCCTGGTAGGCTGCAGTCCATGGGGTCACAAAGAGTCAGACATGACTGAGCGACTTCACTTTTCACTTTCATGCATTGGAGAAGGAAATGGAAACCCACTCCACTGTGCTTGCCTGGAGAATCCCAGGGACGGGGGAGCCTGGTGGGCTGCCGTCTATGGGGTCGCACAGAGTCGGACGCGACTGAAGTGACTTAGTAGCAGCAAGTACAGTATGAAAAGGCAAAATGATAGGATACTGAAAGAGGAACTCCCCAGGTTGGTAGATGCCCAATATGCTACTGGAGATCAGTGGAGAAATAACTCCAGAAAGAATGAAGGGATGGAGCCAAAGCAAAAACAATACCCAGTTGTGGATGTGACTGGTGATAGAAACAAGGTCCGATGCTGTAAAGAGCAATATTGCATAGGAACCTGGAATGTTAGGTCCATGAATCAAGGCAAATTGGAAGTGGTCAAACAGGAGATGGCAAGAGTGAATGTCTACATTCTAGGAATCGCGAACTAAAGAGGACTGGAATGGGTGAATTTAACTCAGACAACCATTATATCTACTACTGTGGGCAGGAAACCCTTAGAAGAAATGGAGTAGCCATCATGGTCAACAAAAGTCTGAAATGCAGTACTTGGATGCAATCTCAAAAACAACAGAATCATCTCTGTTCATTTCCAAGGCAAACCATTCAATATCACAGTAATCCAAGTCTATGCCCCAACAAGTAATGCTGAAGAACCTGAAGTTGAATGGTTCTATGAAGACCTGCAAGACCTTTTAGAACTAACACCCAAAACAGATGTCCTTTTCATTATAGGGGACCAGAATGCAAAAGCAGGAAGTCAAGAAACACCTGGAGCAACAGGCAAATTTGGCCTTGGAATACAGAATGAAGCAGGGCAAAGACTAATAGAGTTTTGCCAAGAGAACACACTGGTCATAGCAAACACCCTCTTCCAACAACACAAGAGAAGACTCTACACGTGAACATCACCAGATGGTCAACACCGAAATCAGACTGATTATATTCTTTGCAGACAAAGATGGAGAAGCTCTATACAGTCAGCAAAAACAAGACCGGGAGCTAACTGTGGTTCAGATCATGAACTCCTTATTGCCAAATTCAGACTTACATTGAAGAAAGGAGGGAAAACCACCAGACCATTCAGGTATGACCTAAATCAAATCCCTTACGATTATATAGTGGAAGTGAGACATAGATTTAAGGGACTAGATCGGATAGACATAGTGCCTGATGAACTATGGACTGAGGTTCGTGACATTGTACAGGAGACAGGGATCAAGACCATTCCCATGGAAAAGAAATGCAAAAAAGCAAAATGGCTGTCTGGGGAGGCCTTACAAATAGCTGTGAAAAGAAGAGAAGCAAAAAGCAAAGGAGAAAAGGAAAGATATAAGCATATGAATGCATAGTTCCAAAGAATAGCAAGAAGAGATAAGAAAGCCTTCCTAGGTGACCAATGCAAAGAAATAGACGAAAACAACAGAATGGGATAGACTAGAGATCTCTTCAAGAAAATCGGAGATACCAAAGGAACATTTCATGCAAAGATGGGCTCGATAAAGGACAGAAATGGTATGGACCTAACAGAAGCAGAAGATATTAAGAAAAGGTGGCAAGAATACACAGAAGAATGTACAATAAGATTTTCATGACCAAGATAATCACAATGGTGTGATCACTCACCTAGAGCCAGACATCCTAGAATGTGAAGTCAAGTGGGCCTTAGAAAGCATCACTACAAACAAAGCTAGTGGAGGTGATGGAATTCCAGTTGAGCTATTTCAAATCCTGAAAGATGATGCTGTCAAAGTGCTGCACTGAATATGCCAACAAATTTGGAAAACTCAGCAGTGGCCACAGGACTAGAAAAGGTCAGTTTTCATTCCAATCCCAAAGAAAGGCAATGCCAAAGAATGCTCAAACTGCTGCACAATTGCACTCATCTCACATGCTAGTAAAGTAATGCTCAAAATTCTCCAAGCCAGGCTTCAGCAATATGTGAACTGTGAACTTCCAGATGTTGAAGCTGGTTTTAGAAAAGGCAGAGGAACCAGAGATCAAATTGCCAACATCCGCTGGATCATCAAAAAAGCAAGAGAGTTCCAGAAAAACATCTATTTCTGCTGTATTGACTATGCCAAAACCTTTGACTGTGTGGATCACAATAAACTGTGGAAAATTCTGAAAGGGATGGGAATCCCAGACCACCTGATCTGCCTCTTGAGAAACCGGTATGCAGGTCAGGAAGCAACAGTTAGAACTGGACATGGAACAACAGACTGGTTCCAAATTGGAAAAGGAGTTTGTCAAGGCTGTATACTGTCACCCTGCTTATTTAATTTATATGCAGAGTACATCATGAGAAATGC
>NW_011495079.1:3972549-3977900 GCF_000754665.1 Bison bison bison
TCAATAACCTCAGATATGCAGATGACACCACCTTTATGGCAGACAGTGAAGAGGAACTAAAAAGCCTCCTGATGAAAGTGAAAGAGGAGAGTGAAAAAGTTGGCTTAAAGCTCAACATTCAGAAAACGAAGGTCATGGCATCCGGTCCCATCACTTCATGGGAAATAGATGGGGAAACAGTGGAAACAGTGTCAGACTTTATTTTTGGGGGCTCCAAAATCACAGCAGATGGTGACTGCAACCATGAAATTAGAAGACGCTTACTCCTTGGAAGGAAAGTTATGACCAACCTATATAGCATATGCAATAGCAGAGACATTACTTTACCAACAAAGGTCCATCTAGTCAAGGCTATGGTTTTTCCAGTGGTCATGTATGGATGTGAGAGTTGGACTGTGAAGAAAGCTGAGCACCAAAGAATTGATGCTTTTGAACTGTGGTGTTGGAGAAGACTCTTGAGAGTCCCTTGGACTGCAAGGAGATCCAACCAGTCCATTCTAAAGGAGATCAATCCTGGGATTTCTTTGGAAGGAATGATGCTAAAGCTGAAACTCCAGTACTGTGGCCACCTCATGCGAAGAGTTGACTCATTGGAAAAGACTCTGATGCTGGGAGGGATTGAGGGTAGGAGGAGAATGGGACAACAGAGGATGAGATGGCTGGATGGCATCACCGACTCAATGGACATGAGTTTGAGTGAACTGTGGGAGTTGGTGATGGACAGGGAGGCCTGGCGTGCTGCAATTCATGGGGTCGCAAAGAGTTGGACGCCTTTGAGTGACTGAACTGAAGCAGTTATTTTCCATAAAAGCTTGTTCCTGTTTGAGTTTAAAATCCTATCATCTCTTTGAGGATATTAATTATATTTCTTTAAAAGTCTCAACTTTTCTTCAGTACTCTGAAGTACTAGAACACTCTGTTCTGCTTTCTTACAAGATAAGACTTGAAGTTTGGAGATCTTAAAAGTATCTGGGAGCAATAGCCACACAGCAAGCCTATCTTCTCACACCAAAGCTATCTTCGCCTGAGCTTTTATCAGTAATGAGGCTGCCGTTTTAATCTTTTTTGGTATGACTTCTATGTTTGCTGTAGCTGTTCCCCAACTTCAGAGAGGAAGACTCTTGAAACAAGGGTTCCCCAGAAACTGATTCCACCTCAGCAATAGTTGTCTCATGGTTTTTGGCTACAGAGTTTTCTAGTTTGCCTCTTTTCAGTCCCTCACATTTCACCCTCAATTAATAAAGTGAAATTTAGAACACCTAAGTCTACCAATTCAAGCTCTTTCCACACTACCTTATAAGACATAGTCCTTACATTAGAGACCTTAAAAATCTTATTAGGATGGAGATACAGAAGTTAAGCAGAACTAAATACACAGTAATATACTATAAAGTAACTAATGTGTGGCAAGTAAGTACTAAAGAATTTTAAGAAGTCACATGAGGTTATGTAGAAGGGTTCACTGAAAAGTAGAAGCATGAATTAACCCAGGAAGGATTTCATTCAAAACACATTTGTAGAATAGATACTAATCAATTGTAGATGAGTTATTTCTGAGGTAGAAGCTCATAGATGGATGATATTTTATCACAAGGTACTAAGTGTCCCTCAATCATCTACTACTACATACGTACATAAATATAAAATAGTATATAAAAAGTACGAGTCAAAAAAATAATCAGCATGTAAACAATTTCAAATTTCAGTAGGTGTTCACTTAAACTGTTTTCGTATATACCTCTGATATGAAAAGAGCCATCATCATTTCTCTCTACCACGAGATGATCAATATGAACAGTCACAGGAGCCGGTTCAAGGGATATTGTACTACTACGAGGACTGTCATCCTACGGGAAAGAGAAATAGTATTGGCATGTTGCTACTGAAGTAAAAGATAAAATCAATCATTTTCAATTAATCATTTTCTTAAACACTACTTCTGCCAAAAATATTTTAATGAGTTAGAAATATATCTTTAATACGCTTTAGTTGATAGAGAAAATTCCCCATTCTATTTTGATATTTTCTAATTTCTAAGAAGAATCTCTACACCATCACCACAAGGACCAACAAGTTCATATTGTTAGGCATGAATCAAAGTCCAGTTGGCTAAATGAACATTTATAAAATGAAAATATAAAAATATTTGTTAACATACTTTTAAATTTATTTTTGTGTTAGAAACTTGTATTTTCATGGGCATCACTGTTGCAACTGTTTCATCTTCCAAAAAATGTTGAATATTCATAAGAGAAGACACAAGAAACTCAGTGCTGAAGTTTTCTATATGGCATTGCAGAAATCCATTCTTTTCTGCAAGCAAAGAGTGTATTACAGCACCAGGCCCACTTTCAAATCTCAGAGTAATCTCAGGAGAGGATTTAGAATGAATTACAGCTTTATGATCTGAACCTATGAAAAAAGAACAAATAAAAATTGTAACTTTGTATTACAACTCAAAAATGTCACTCTCAATTATTTGTCATTAACAGGTCACTGTCACTTTGAATAGTATTAAAGCAATAATAGATTAAAATTTTAATATGTATTCTTAATTTAAATGATATTTACAGTTCATATGTAACACATGGCTTCCCAGGTCACTGAGTGCTAAAGATTCTGCCTGCCAATGCAGGAGCCCCAGGAGATTAGAGTTAGATCCCTGAAAGGGATCAGAAGATCCCCTGGAAGAAAACATGGCAACCCCTACCAACATTCTTGCTGGGATAATTCCATGAACAGAGGAGTCTGGCAGGTTACAGTCCATTTGGGTTGCAAAGAGTTGGATATAACTGAGTAATATAACACATATTCAATCCTAATTTCCCTAATTTCCATTTTTATAGACAATCTTCTACTGCAATAATGCTGTCTATATTTTTTATTTGTTTGTAACATGCAAAAACATGCCACAATATAAATCTGACATGATTCATAACTCAGGTATTTTGAGTGTCTGAGTGTGTACATGTCTATACATTTATAATATAACAGACAATTGCGATGAAGAAATAGTCATGGCATTTAAAGTGACTTAAGCCACTTCTTAAGAAGTGACAAAAGCCTCAAGTTTTGTTTGTTTTTTTTATGAATATCAAGTTTTGTTTGTTTTTTTTTATGAATATCAAGCCCTTAAATAACTGGAAAGGAAAATAGAGAAGACCTCATTAAAATGTTACTGTTGAATTACAATCTTAAAACTACATTTATACCAAAGGAAATACAGATATGTTTATGTTTATATTTATATTTACTTATGCCTTGGCCTTTTTCCCAAAAAGAATTTGAGGTAGATTACACAGCTATAAGGACTCAAGTTCAAAAAATGTTGTTTAATTTCAATAAAACACCCATAGAATAGCTTTAAAAATAAAAGTTCCTAGTGGAACTACTTAAGTGAATCAGCCCTCATGGTAAATAAATATTTTTATTTGACATTATCTAGCTTCAAAAAGAATAAGAGGCAACACGCACATGGCACAATCAGAATTAAAAAATAAGCAGGTAATGGAAAAGTAAAGATAGGTGGTATGATTACTAACTCAAAATACATTATTTAAATTTCTGAGCCAAAGATAGACCAAAAATAGCTTTCTAATAGCAAAGGGAAAATACAGTCAGTTTCACAATTCATAGAACCCATGAGATAAAAACAAACTGTTCTGGAAAGGTGAAGCTATTTCATTTATTGAGGTTCCAAGTTATCTGTCCCATGGGCCCATATAAGAAGACCCCACTAATCAAATTCATGATGAAAAGATGTTTATTTTCCCTCAGTATGTATGTGAATACTTTAGTCTTACAGAAGTCAAATGTATACATATTTATGAAAGGGAGAAGGGAGAAAGAAATTAAAGATAGGTATGTTTATGCACCAAGGATAGATCTCCTTACACAAAACAAAGTGGAGAGTTGTTTTAAAACTTTTATTTCAGATAAAAAATGACATTTAATTAATGCTAGCACTACTTGCTAAGATTCAAAATAAATAGTATAGATATCAGAAGAGTTCAAAAGGACTCCCAGGGACTTCTCCTGGTGGTCCACTGGATAACACTTGCCAGAGGCCAGGTTCCATCCCAGATCAGAGAATACGAGCCACATGGTGTGGACAAAAAGCAAAAAAAAAAACCTCTCAACAATTAAGAACTCATGTATTTTTAATTTTTTAAAATAGAAGGTAAAAGAAATGGACACAAATTCATAATGGTTAATGTTCTTTCCTGTACCAAGAAAACCAAGAGTTAACTAACTTGTCTATTTAACAGTAAGAACAATTCAAAACAAACAACTTGGTAGTTGTGATTTTATTTTGCCTTTTATCTATCTATATTATAACTACATATGTCTATCTACACACACACACACGGACACACAGATATACTCACTCCAGGGACCTGAGAGCCATAAATCATTTCGAACAAAAAAAGTATTTAGAGCAGAGATAAAACAAAATCACTCCTCCCTACTACCTCTTACGCCATGAAACTTTAAAAAGGCTTCCCATTAAAGGGATCCAAACTCTACACATTATTATAGAAAAACTAAAACAAAACCAAAAAGAACTTTATAATTTTAACTGTTTATGTCAGAGTGACAGTGTATATAAACTGCAGATCAAATTACAATCATTGTTCACATGGTTTATTACTGTCTTAAAAGTTCAAGCTAAACTAGTTTTTTCTCCTTTTCCCTTTATTCTCTTTTCCTTTCCTTTCTTTCTTGTTATTTTATTTTTAAACCAAGACAGCTGTAAAAAATAATAAGGTATTAGATAGCACTGCCTGTATAACCCCTACATACAAGGCATTTCAAAATAATTTCTACAGTTAGAAACAAGGTGAAACAAAGCAAATCAGTTCAGTTCAGTCACTGGAGAGTCTTTTCCAATGAGTCAACTCTTCACATGAGGCGGCCAAGGTACTGGAGTTTCAGCGTTTGCATCATTCCTTCCAAAGAACACCCAGGACTGATCTCCTTTAGAATGGACAGGTTGGATATCCTTGCAGTCCAAGGGACTCTCAAGAGTCTTCTCCAACACCACAGTTCAAAAGCATCAATTCTTCGGCGCTCAGCTTTCTTCACAGTCCAACTCTCACATCCATACATGACTACTGGAAAAACCATAGCCTTTTCTTTGGAAGGAATGATGCTAAAGCTGAAACTTCAGTACTTTGGTCACCTCATGCGAAGAGTTGACTCATTGGAAAAGACTCTGATGCTGGGAGGGATTGGGGGCAAGAGGAGAAGGGGATGACAGAGGATGAGATGGCTGGATGGCATCACTGACTCGATGGACATGAGTCTGAGTGAACTCCGGGAGTTGGTGATGGACAGGGAGGCCTGGCGTG
>NW_011495079.1:3978086-3986135 GCF_000754665.1 Bison bison bison
GTTCCTCTTCACTGTCTGCCATAAGGGTGGTGTCATCTGCATATCTGAGGTTATTGATATTTCTCCTGGCAATCTTGATTCCAGCTTGTGCTTCTTCCAGTCCAGCGTTTCTCATGATGTACTCTGCATAGAAGTTAAATAAGTAGGGTGATGATATACAGCCTTGATAAACTCCTTTTCCGATTTGGAACCAGTCTGTTGTTCCATGTCTAGTTCTAACTGTTGCTTCCTGACCTGCATACCGGTTTCTCAAGAGGCAGGTTAGGTAGTCTGGGATTCCCATCTCTTCCAGAATTTTCCACAGTTTATTGTGATTCACACAGTCAAAGGCTTTGGCATAGTCAATAAAGCAGAATTGATGTTTTTCTGGAACTCTCTTGCTTTTTCCATGATCCAGCGGATGCTGGTAACAAGGACATGGTAATAAGTGGGTATAAAGCAAAAAACTGTGCAAAATAGTGTTTGGTTGGGTATAGAACAGGGTTTAGCTTTTGAAATTTTACATTCCATCTTTTTTTGTTGTTTTTTCATCTACTATAAAATCTTTCCAACTATATACATTGAATACTTAGCTTCTTTCATTTTGTATGCTATTGGGATTGACATTTCCTAAAACGAAATTCTTGAATTTCGTTTTAGGAAACACATTGTAAACTGCAAGGCCTACAGATAGAAAAAATCAGGAGGTAATTTTCTTCTATGATGCTGGTTTATAGACAAATGGCACATTTACCTACAGTTCCCAGGATGTGAAGTGATAGTATGTTTGTTTGATATCATGCAGGATTGCATGTATTTCAACATGTGTTATATGAGATACAGCATTCTGTATATGTAGCAAAGAAAAATATTATAGCTCAGTGACTTTTCAAAAGATTTAAAAAACTGAACACTGTCATTTAAATTTCTCAGTATAATTGTTTTAATAAATTCATGTCTTTAAATGACTGAAAACTATGAGTGATAATTCCATATAAAGCTTGAAAAAGGAATGATTTAATGTGGTATTCCTCATCATACACTGCATGTTTTATTGCTTATATCCCTCTGTATCTAAGAGAATGTGTTGATCTTAAAATGAAAACCCATAAGAACAGGATACATGATTTTATCAAATATCAAGTACCACACCAAACTCAGGAAATACTTGCTTATAAGCAAGATAATGGAAAATAAAGCAAGATAATTCAACATTCAAAAAACTAAGATCATGGCATCTGGTCCCATCATTTCATGGCAAACAGATGGGGAAACAATGGAAACAGTGGCAGACTTTATTTTCTTGGTGAGAGAGTCATTTCCTAAGCAGGTTGATAAGACAACTAGGGGTCCCCAAGGAGAGAGGGGTCTGGAATTCTCAAGGAGGAAGAAAGGACAAGCCTTTTTTTTCCCCTCTACATTCCTTAGGATTCTGTATCCTGCCTGAGGATAGTCTCTGGATTAAACCTTCTGGCTAATCCTGTTATTTTAAAATGTAAATTATGGGAGTAGGTCTATATAACAATAATGTATCCTGCCTGAGGACAGTCTCTGGATTAAACCTTCTGGCTAATTCTGTTATCTTAAAATGTAAATTATTGGAGTAGGTCTGGTAAGGTCTTTACAACCTCCAGACTTTCTTTGGATTCATTGGAGAGTATATAACTCCATTGCTAATACTAGCAAGGGGGTACTCTTTCTGCCCCCTTCTGATGCCTATGTCAGAAGCTTTCTCTATCTCCTTTATACTTTAATAAAACTTTATTACACAAAAGCTCTGAGCAATCAAGCCTCATCTCTGGCCCTAGATTGAATTCTTCTCCTCTGGAGGCCAAGAATCCCGACGTCTTTTCGAGGTTCAGCAACAACCTTTCACTGGGCTCCAAAATCACTATGGATGGTGACTGCAGCCATGAAATTAAAAGACACTTGCTCCTTGGAAGAAAAGCTATGACAAACATAGACAGTGCATTGAAAAGCAAACACATTACTTGGCCGACAAAGGTTCATCTAGTCAAAGCTATAGTTTTTCCAGTAGTCAGGTACAGATGTGAGAGTTGGACCACAAAGAAGGCTGAGCACCAAAGAACTGATGCTTTTGAACTGTAGTGTTGGAGAAGACTCTTGAGAGTCCCTTGGACTGCAAGGAGATCCAACCAGTCAATCTTAAAGGAAATCAATCCTAATTATTCATTGGAAGGACTGATGATGAAGCTGAAACTCCAATACTTTGGCCACCTCATGCAAAGAGTTGATTCACTGGAAAAGACCCTGATGCTGGGAGGGATTGGGGGCAGGAGGAGAAGGGGATGACAGAGGATGAGATGGCTGGATGGCATCACCGACTCAATGGACATGAGTTTGGGTGAACTCCGGGAGTTGGTGATGGACAGGGAGGCCTGGCGTGCTGCAATTCATGGGGTCGTAAAGAGGTGGACACGACTGAGCGACTGAACTGAACTGAAGGGGTGGAGTTTGAAATAGTAATCAGGTCTTCCCATGTTAAAAGAATATTTTGATCCTATTCAGATATAACCAGTAGAAAGTCATCATTATCTCCTTGAAAATTTAATCAATATCTACTTGAAATGATGGAGCTCTTGGCTTAAAAAAGAAAACAAGCTTAAATCACACTGAAGTCTTACCTACTGGACGATGACTAAGGTAATGCCGTAAACTGATATTGCCTAACTGATCTGGTATCACTTGGTCCACTTGAAGACAGATTTCCGTATCTTCACCTCGGATGTCAATTTCCCCATTAACACCAGTAATTTTAAATACCACAATTGACATCTAATAAGGATTGCATAAATAATATTAGTATACCAAATAATTCAAAACAGAGTTTAGGGAAAACACAGGAAACTACTATAACCTCTAAAAAATACAACTGTGACTAATAAAAATATATTTGTGACCAACTGAAAGCAGTTATTATATTACAGTGATAAACTTCCACTTCCTTTCTTTCTGCTCAGTCAAGAGAATTGTTTTAGGTCACCAAGATTAAATATATGATGGTTTTGTTACATATTTTTCATTAGCTTTTCACTAAAAGCTGAACACATTTTCTAAGGCATCCATAAGAATACTTTATTAGGTGAAGAGGGCTTAAAATAAACCAGTAACATATTTCTTTTGTAGACAGCCCCTCATAAGGACTGACTACCATCCTTACTATCAAACTTTTTCACAGTAGATTTAATCAAATTAAAATAAAGGTCAAAACATAGAGAATGGAAAAAAGATAGAACCTTTCCTCTTCAACACAATTTTTTTTTAAAAATTTAGAAAAATGAAATTCAGAGAATAATAATTCAGTAAGAGTGAAGGAAAAATTTCAAGAGTAGGAAGAGCAAAGTAAATTACCCACAATTTCAATTATTTTTACATATCAATGCTCATAAATGGGTACATATTGAATATGAGATAAAGTTGGTGGCATTTCTCTTCATAGAATGTCTCTGAAAAGATTACCAGGTCATCATGACTTTCTTGAGCACCCTCTGAATTTGTACTGATGGCGTCTGGAGAGGTTTCACCATAATTCTGTAGGTTTGCACTGGCATTTGTCTGATCGGCTGGGCTCTGGTAATTTGTAGTTGAATTCTTTTTAATACCTGAAATAAGATAAAAATAAACTAATAAATTAAAATCAGTTTATACATGATCCAATAATGTTACATTTATCTAACCAAAAGAGACTGTTCCTTCAACTCTGTCTCAAGCATAGTCTTATTTAAGAAGACAAGAAGCAAAGAAAAATTAAATTGCAGTTAGTCAGTTAGTCAGCAAAAAGTAAGAAATAACTTTCCACAGTAAGGTGTTAGAGATATTAAACCCTAAACTCAGTATGAAAAGAAGTCTACCGCAGTCAACCACAGTCTGTGTTCTTCCCATTGCAGGTGTGGTGCTGGCGTTACTAGCAGTTCCTGGTCAGCCAGCTTTGCCTCCTCTGTTCTATCCAATATTCAGTGATCCCAGTCTGACCACTTCATTTCCCTTTTCAGTATCCTACAGTTCTTCTACATGAAATCAATACTACTATTGTCAATGTGATTGTTTTCCATCCTTACCAACCTGCCTTAATTCCTCAATGTGCTCTTTTTCAATATTTCTCAAACTCCCTGTGATAAAGGATAATTTTTAAAAATTTGTGTTCATAACAAATCAACACTTTTTCAAAATACCATAAAAAAGAATTGTTGAAATGAAAATGAATCTAGAAAAATGAGAAGGGCCAAAGACACAAAACAAAGCCTCACTTTTTTTACTTCAATCATGCCTGGATTCTGACTTTATATTAAAAAAAAAAGAAAAGCTAATAATTCTAAAAATGATTTCAAGGATTAATTCACTGAATGACAAAACAACCAAGTTAGTCATTCTCTAAACCCTTTTGCTTACATGATAGCATTTGACAAAGCTTTACTTTGTTGTTGTTATAAACATCTTGATCATAAGTCTTCATAACATTTCACTAAGTGCATTATAGAATGAGTATCATTTTCATTCACTGAAAGAACATTCTGCTCAATGTAACTTGCAAGAAGCTTGTTAAAAATTTCTTTTTTTCAGATGTACATTATAATTTGACATCTGTGTACACTACAAAGTGCACCATCAAAAGACTAGTTCACCATCCATAATGATAAAATTGATCTCCTTCATCCATTTTGACCATTTCCCCATCCCCTTGCCCTCTGGTAACAACCAATCTGTTTTTGTATCTACAAACTTGTTTTTGCTCTGTTTTCATTTTGGTTTTTAAAAAATATAACCCACAGTATGAGTGAAATCATATAGTATTTGTCTTTCTTTGTAATAATTTTTATTATTATATTTACTACTATATATAATCAGGTTCTAACTCAGTGCCTGACAAAGCAAGTAGGTGTTCAACAAATTACCTACTGAATGGATAAATAAAATGATTTTTAGGTCAGAGAAATGCATATAAATAAAATTTAGTATGAATAAATTCCCACATTTCACAGGGAGTTCCTAATACTGCCACAGGTTAAGAAAATTTCACTAATAAAATAATATTTAAGATAAAGTAAAAAGAAAGAAAAGGAATATTTGAGGCACAGGTACAAAGACTGAGGGAATTTGTCATAGTGAAGAGGCTGACAGAAAGACTGATATATACTGTATAGTAAATATTACAGTACAACTTAAGTTTAGTAAGCACATGGGAAAACAAGAGAAATGTAAGCTGGGGCCAGGTCACATAGAGCATTGTCAGTAACATTTTCTTTTTAAATTAACAGCCTTATAGCAGTTAAAACTTATCAGGACTAAAATGGATATTGACATGATAATATACACTTTTTAAAAGAATATTCTGCCTATAAAATGAAAAAAAACTGGGGAGACTAGATTGAAATTTGTGGTGGGCTGGCAGTCCAGCTATGGGTTTGTTCATTTATAAATATGTATATATATTCAAAAATACAAATTCACAATATATATGTGTATGTAAATATGTATGTGTGTGTATGTATATATATATATATATGTGTGTGTGTGTGTGTGTATATATATGTATATGTTAGTGTTCATATGTGGAAACATACATGAAAGTGAAGTGAAAGTGTCAGTCACTCAGTCATGTCCAACTTTTTGTGACGCCATGGACTGTAGCCTGCCAGGGTCCTCAGTCCATAGAATTCTCTAGGCAAGAATACTGGAGTGGTTAGCCATTCCCTTCTCCAGGGATCTTCCCAACCCAAGGATCGAACCTGGGTCTCCTACACTCAGGCAGATTCATTATCATCTGAGCCACCAGGAAGCCATGTAAACATACAAACATGTATATGAAAACACAAAGAAAAATGTCCAGAATTATATATACCAAAAGTCAATGGTAGCTATTTCCAGAATGGGGAACGGTATCAAGGGCAGAGTAACGGTGGTATTACAGTGATACCTTAAATTTCTACTCTAGATATTTCCATGACATGTGATGTTTTCTTAAATGAGAAAGAACTCATATATTTCTTGTAAAACTAAAATGAAACACAGAAAAAATAAGTCTTTTCCTAATGAAAATAATTATTTTAATAGAAAATTATTACAGTTAAAGAGAACTACAAATACACAGTCATATATCATTTAAGCATTACACATAAAATCAAATGCCCTTGTATTTTTCAAGATCCTAAAAACAGTCTACAGCTAGAATCTATTCTAAGACAGTTATTAGAAATGCAGATAAAATTTTATGAACAATGATACTAATTATAGCATCTTATAGCTGTGGAAAAAACTAAAAACAATCTAAATATTCAGTATCAGGGAAACAATTAAAAAGTCAGGGTCCATTCTTATGACAATTTAATAACTTAATACTGGTAAAAAAACAGGCTGAGAACCATATATAAGGTGTGATACTATATATACATGTATGGAAATATATATATATACATTTACAAGATAAATTACAATTGGTATCTCTAGATTGTGGGACTTTTGAGCTATTCTCCAAATTGTAGTAGTTTATATTTTCTAAATTTTCCACATTGAGTGGTAGTCACTTTTATTATTTAATTTTTAGAAATAAGAAAATCACTGATACTTTCTGAGAATAAATGGAAATGTTTTCTACAGGAACACTGTTTTTGAAGCATCATTTGATTACAAAACAGAAATCTTCTATTAAAGTAGAATCTTAAGCCATAAAGGGGGCAAGGGAACTAGGAAATAGAGCTATCTGAATCAAGAATACATTTCTATGACCCCTATCAGTACCTCATCTATATTTAACTGGTAAAGTATGCTGGGAAGAAGATTACTGTGAATGGACTACAAAAGGGCTTTTTGTTTACATACAGTAATCATTTTCCAAGTCTGGAGTGCTGGCATAGCATACTGGTTGGTTGAAAGCTTAGGTTCCTGAATCAGACCAATTGAGATCCAAATCTGCCTCTATTACTTCTTATCTGGACATTAATTTCTCCAAGCTTCAGTTTCTAAAGCTATGAGCTTTTCCTAGCCTAAGCCGTTTTCAACTATACCAATAGGTTTTTACTCTTCATATGCAAAGTAATTCATATTTGCCTCTCTTAAACTTTAAGGTCTGTACAGGCAACTATTCTCTGGCTACGGTCCACGGTTTTATTCCTGTTCACAAAGTCCCCAATGTCTTAGTGATGTGGATGTGTCTAATACTAAGTCATTCCTAATGGTCTGTACTAAGGCATTTGTTGCTTCTGAATAAAATAGGGGAATCATGTAGTTCCATCATACACTATCACGTATGAAGGAGAATTCTGGTTATGGGAATCAAAAATCCATTCTGGAAAAATTATAGTCACAGAACCACAGTCACAGAACCACATAGATCCATTCAGGAAAAATTACAATCATAGAACATAGACTGGAAAAATCACAGTCATAGTTGAGAATTCATCATGCAAATTAAGTCCACCTAATCAAATTCCAAATACAGGGGTCCCTGTGATAGAGGCTAGTAGCATTAATGATCTAAATGACTATATATAAATAACTGCTAAACATCATCCATAAAAAGGAAGGAGTATTTGGTCAAAAGATGCACTAGAACAACTATTAAGAAGTTAGGTACAATGTTCTTTGTATTGTGTGTGTATGTGTGTATAAATAAATCTTTTTAGGCTATGACTGATTACTGAGTATAACTAAAAACACCTTAAATGCCACTTCTAAGATGTGTGTATATAAATTCTTAAATTGAATTGCTTTACCTTTTTCCAAAAATATATGACTATCACTTCCATCACTTTCTAATAACTGTTCTTCCAATATCATGCTGTCAAGTGAAATGGTATCCAGTGAGGTTTGTGAGGGGCTTCTTCTCATGTTCTTATAAGTAGAGACTGGAGCCAAGGTGGGTAGGCAACGTTCCTTAGGCTTTCCGCTGTTAACAAACGAAAGTATCAGAAAATCATCACATAAAAGGAAAAGGATACTTTCTAAAGAATATGTCAAACAAACAAACAAAAAAAAAATATATATATATAATATACACAAAGTTTTAAAATTATATTATCTAAGGATAAGCTCAAAGTATTTTTATATTCTGAA
>NW_011495079.1:3986235-4004810 GCF_000754665.1 Bison bison bison
TATATTCTGAAAAACTTATTTTTCCATGTGCTAATTTTAATGCCTCATTTATCATGGTTTTCTGTCCAAAGCCAAAAGATACTCATAAGCACATGCACATGCTTGTGTGTTGTGCACACACACACACACACACACACACACGATTAAACAAACTCCCAATCCAAATCCAACAGTAAGTCATTACCTTAAGGATGACTGTGATTTAAGTGTTCTGATGGTGGGTGCTTCTTCTTTACTGATTTCCACATTCTCAGAGAGTGAAGCTGTTTCTGGAAGCAAATCTTCAGCCTTAAAGATCGACTCTATGGTTTCACTTCTCTTACTAGTTAAACTATTTGAAAGTATGTTCTGATTACCACCATCATCAAATGACAGTATACTTGAATCTTCTCTGTAGTTTAAGACACTATTTGAATCTGTATAAGATGAAACCTTTTTGCCACTTGTTTCTGATCCAATTTCTCCTGAGCCACTTTGGCTAACAAGTCCACTACTTTCAACTTCGCTTATTTTCCCTAAATTTTTATCTGATAAATAATTCAGAGAAGAAATATCTTTTTGCAGATTTGTATCACTAGCTGATTTAAAAAGCGAAGAATCCTTCACAGGGACATGACTAAGGTCAACACTCATAGATCTGTTGTCCGACATATGATTAAGAGTTACACTTCTAATTTGATTTATTCCACTACTAACATGTTTTCTTTTTGAAGGCAAAAATTCTCCATTTTCTGCAGGCAGATAATCTGGAACCATTGGGCTCACACTTTCAGAAACAGGAGACTTAAGAGTATTTGCTTGATCCACAGGATGTAGCAAAAGAGCCACTTCTGCACTTTTAAGTAAAATTCCGATGCAAACAGATGTCTGACTAGCTGGACTGCCAGTCACAGCTTCTACATCTTTCCTTAAATTCTCTGAAAGCAAAATAAGTGACTCATGGAGGAAAAGCAAGAGCAAATACTGGTAGTGATTGATTTGCATACTGACATGTTTACGAACGTGAACCAGGACATGAATATCTGCATCTGATGATGGTGAAGAAAATCTTAAAAATGTATCTGAAGAAGGTTTCTGACCACCACTGGTCAAGGGATCACATTCTGTACTGTAATACTCCTTCAAGAGCTTTTTTCGCTTCCATCGGCCAGTCAGATCACTAGACTCACTTTGTGATGTATTTAGAGAGATTTGATTACAAGTCTGCAGCGACTTTTGTGACACTGCATACCTTTTTGGTTGACAAATCCAGATGGAAAGAGGGAAAGAATCTACAAAATTTATTGGTCGTCCTTTTCCACTTTTCATCCCTTCATAATCTATCCAAAATTGAGAAAAGTACACAGCCCAAACATCTGTGGCAGCAGAGGTTTTAAGAGTGTGTTTATTCAGCTTGGGAGTAACATTGCCTTTATAAACTTCATGCAGTTTGGTATCCTGTTCATGAGCATGTCTCTGGAAGATTGGATGCAGAAGATTAAAATTGTCACCAGATTTGGGGAAACTGGTATATGTTTTACTGAAAAAATCACAATCTTTGAAGTCTTGAAATAAAGCTTCTAAATCAGAATGTCGACAGTTTGGACAGTGTCTTGTATTTGTAGCAATCATTTCAGAACTCTGAATAGAAATTGCACGTGGTTGATCTTGATGACATTCAGATTTCATTTCAGAAGGAATGACAAACTAGAAGAGAAAAAAAAACTAATCTAGCCTGACTTACAAATCCACACAGCTTGAAGATAAAATAATATGACAGCACAGAAATCCTTTTTGACATTTCTCCCCAAAACACTATTTTTCTATCCTGACATAAAATATTCTCTCCACCCAAATCTTATTAAACCAAATGAAAAGGTTTTAATGATTAACAACTAACAAAAGAACCAAAGGGGAAAAAAACCACAATGAAAAATGTACATAACACACATATTTGTAGACTATCACAAAATAAAAGGGACAAAACTGAATTAAATCAAGTAAATCAATTATTAAATGCTTACTATGCCCTGAGTGTGTGTGTATATATATATGACCTGAGTATGTAAGTGCCAAGTTTGGAAAAGAGAATTTTTTGTCATAATATTTTAACTTTAAGTGATCTGGAGGATGACTAGATAAGTAAATGGAATGACTGGATAATTGTCATTTGAGCCATTGATTTGGGAGAACACTATTAAGAAAATAAACATAGGAGTATAGGTCAAACTATTTAGTAAAATTATTTTCTAAGATAATAAAGCCCAGTCTTCAAAATATTTACAACAAAGAGTTCAAACTATACTATTTTTTTAGCTTCCTTGCTTTAAAGTTCAAATATCCATGGAACTCTGATTATCAACTACTTGGCAGCAATAAAAAGGAACTTTCTATTATCTTTACATATTAATAACAGAATAAATGCAACAAATAAAGCCCAGACACAATTTTAAAACTTCACTGTATTATTTACCCTTATTAAAAAAAATTTATCAGCTCTGGTAAAAAGCAGGGCGAAAAAGTGATATTTAGGACTTCCCTGGTGGTATAGTAGCTAAGAATCCACCTGTCAATGCAGGATACACAGGTTCAATTCCTGGTCCGGGAAGATTCTACATGCTGCCAGGCAACTAAGCCCATGTGCCACAAGCACTGAAGCCCACATTCTAGAGCCTGTGAGCGACAACTACTGAGCCCTCACACTGCAACTACCGAAGCCCATGTGCCTACAAACTACCCTCTGGAACAAGAGAAGTCACCACACTGAGAAGCCTGCACACCTCAACTAAGAGCGGACCCTACTCACTGCAGCTAGAGAAAGCCTGGGCACAGCAACGAAGACCCAGTGCAGTCAAAAATAAAACAAATTATAAAGAAAAAGTAACTTATTTCTACTGCTTACCTCCAAATGGATGAGCAGTGGAAAAAATAAAAAAAGAAGAAAAGTAGAGAAAGAAGGAATGGGGAAGAGAGAGGAAGCAGTCCCTTAAAGCTTCTATAATTGAAAACAGATTAAAATTAAGATTGCAATGAAGTTGATTTATATTTGAGTACCCATCTTAAATCCTGGAAATTACAATGCTGGTAACTTTTCTTCTGTAAAAATGGTTTTATTCTCACAGCCACTTGTTTATATGGTACCTTTAGCATTAAGCCATCGACTCGAATATCAACATGCTCATCAGATTTTGAATTGTCATTCAACTTGTACACAGCCATAAATTGATTAAGACTTTGTTTTAAATCCAACACAAACTGATTTAACCATAAAATACTTCTTTCATCCACAGTAAACTGTAGTGCATTCAGCTGGCTATAAAGGTTGGGAGATGGAACTGTGGAGAAAAAAAATTTAGAAAGATTTTTAATAAACCGATAGTTCTAAATCTTCCCTGAGAACAGAAAATACATGTTTAAGCTTTATTCTTTCCACATTAACATTAAAATGTTTTACAATGTTATTTACAAAATTTAAGTGATACTATATGTGGAAGGGGATGGTAGCACATGTCTGGAGAGACAGGAAACATCTTCAATGCTTCACTAATAGAAAACTATACAGTTTGATCTAAATCTGACTGCATAAGTAAGAGGTACTGTTTAGATTTCTTTTCCTAATGTTACAGTCACCAAGAAGCAAACTTCAAAAATTTTACCTTCTTGCTCAAAGTGTCAAAGGATCACATCAAAGTTGTGATCCTCAGTCACGTATTTCTACAAGGATTTACTACCTGACTTAATTTGAATTCTCTAAAATGAAAGAACCAAGCCTAATGACTAATTTCTTATGAAAGTGCTAAGTGAGACACAAGTTTTATTCTCCACTTAATCCTAAGCCTAGAACAGTATCTGCTGCTGCTGCTGCTAAGTCACTTCAGTCGTGTCCGACTCTGTGCAACCCCATAGACGGCAGCCCACCAGGCTCCCCCGTCCCTAGGATTCTCCAGGCAAGAACACTGGAGTGGGTTGCCATTTCCTTCTCCAATGCATGAAAGGGAAAAGTGAAAGTGAAGTCGCTCAGTTGTGCCCGACTCTTAGCAACCCCACTGACTGCAGCCTACCAGGCTCCTCCATCCATGGGATTCTCCAGGCAAGAGTACTGGAGTGGGGTGCCATTGCCTTCTCTGAACATATCTGGTGCCAAGTAAAAAATCATGTATCTCTTGAATAATCAATCAAACAAATACACTCATAGATCCTCCAAATCATTGGACTCTTATGGGTTGAATAAACATTTTAGTGCTAATTTATGTTAAACTAATATTCATAATTAGAGTGTATCACTCCCAGAAATCTGTATCTATTGCTTCATAAAAGCCATTATCATTTTCAGAGTATTCTGGTGAAGATCTTTTATTCCAAAATTTCAGACCTATTCACTTTTACCAAAGCAAACACTGTGAACATCTAGAACTTTTAAACTATGCTAATTTAAGGAAAATAAACACAAGGTGTGAGATATCAGTAGAGAGATGACATTGTGACAATGTCTTGAAGAGGATTTGTTTTCTTTCATTCATTTACTTTCTTTCAGCAGATTCAAAGAAGCCAACTACATTAACTGTATTGTATTAGGCACAAAGAATATAAAAAAGGTCACAGAACTTTCCTTTAAAAGTTCATGGATGATTACAAGAGACATATACGAAAGTAGAAAAATTAAAGTACAACAGAGACATCTTATTGGGGATGTGGAGGTGCTTATCTTCAAGGATAGTAAGGAGGTGAGCTGCTGAGGCAATCACGTTGAGGGAAAAAAGGAGAGGGAATCTCAAATATAGATTAGTGATAATGGCAGCCATAGAGAGAAACAGAGAGTAAATACAGTCCAGAAGAATAGAAGAACTCTGACCGCAGATCTGGGACAGAGGAAGAAACTTAGTACACTAAGCAGTAAAAAGATCTATATGCAGTTTCTAACAGGGGTCTACTTATGAAATAGGTTATTACGTAGCTATTAAAGATATTTAAAATAAACGTGTAGAAAACTAGGATCATTAAGGGTAAAGGTCAGAATGTAAGTCAAATATGTTAAACAAATGCATACATTCAAAACAGGACTAACAACACTATACTTATTGCTATGGTCTGAAATGCATCCCCTCAAAATAAATATGCTGAAGTTCTAACTTCAAATACCTCAGGAATAAATGTATTTGGAGATAGGCCTTTTAAAAAGTCAATTATGGTCAAAATGAGTTCATACGGGTGGGCCCTAGTCCAATATGACAGGTGTGATAAGAAGAGATTAGAAAACAGACACACACACAGGAAAGACATGTGAGGAGACAACCATCTAGAAGCCAAGAAGAAAGGTCTCTGAGGAAACAGCCATGCCAACACTTTGACCTAGAATTCCAGCCTCTAGAACTATGAGGATAAATACATTTCTGCTATGTAAACCACTCAGTCTATAGTATTTTATTATGGTAGCTTTAGCAAACTGATACACTTTTATTAGCATAAGTTCTCTCTAAATTGTAGGCTCATGGGCATTTTTTTTTTGGGGGGGGGCGTATTTTCTTTATATATAATATATATTGTGAGCATGTTATATTTACAATTATAAAGAAAAGATTATATATTTTTAAAGTTGGAGCACTTAAGAGAAAGATGAAATGTGAGAACTGCAAATGAATCCCTCCCTGTACGTAGGGATTCAATATGTTATGTTCTTTATTTCTGTATATGTGAAATTTTCCATAATAAAAGTAGTTAAACATAATCAACCAGTTTCACTCTTAAATATTAGGGGGCTAAGATTCAAATTGCTGTGAAGGAATTTTATACTTTTATCAGAAGAAAATGTATAGATTATAGAATATTTTAATTCCCTTGGTGCACTTTAACAAAACTGATAAAAATAAACCTAGATTAGAAGTCAGAAATCTTGGAAACTATAGGCTTTACTCTGAAGAAAAATTACTAGTTCAACGAATGAGACATTATTTAAGGAAAACAATGGGGGGTGTTGGAAACAAAGGGATTGTCCAATTACAGATAAATGACTGCAAACAACTAGAGGGCAGTGAAATACAATTTGGGGGTGAGGATGGGATGGGGTGGGAAGAATTTTGATTTAGAAAACCTATACTTGAGTTTCAGCTGTGCCACTTTATTCTTTATGAGGTGCTGAGCAAATGCCTTAAACTATCTTAATTTTCACAGTTTCTGTCAAGAAGGTAGAAGAGAAAACACATTTGAAACATACAAAAAGACCACTGAAAAGCATGAAGATGGTGAGGATTAGATCCTAAACAATTTGGTACAAATGAGGATTGAAATAAAATAGCTTGATATTTTTTTTTCAAAGTAATTTCCAGGATATCTTCTTTTTTACAAAAAAGGCATGAGCATCAGAAATTCCCTTTGAAACAAAAAAACCTATATTAAGTGAATAATAAACAAATGGGCTAAGTAGGCCAGAGAATTTGGAGTTCCACTTAAAAATTAATCCACTTAAAATTTAAAATAACATAACCCATTTAAACAGCTTTTTTCAACTATGATTTTCAACCAAAATAATGAAAAAGGTACCACATAAACAAGGGCAAATTTTTGTTTGAAGAATCAGATGAACTGAGACAACAGCAAAGAACACAAATGTATAGTCATAAAGTAGCTTACAAATAAAAATTCATGTAATTCAATGTTTCTAACTAAAGACAAGTGCCAAAAGTTGTCCAAGGTATACATCTGGGTATCAAAACCCAGCCTCCCAAATTCTCTATAGCTAAACGGGTAACTTCATCATTCATTTTTGAATGAAATATAGTTTTATATAAATTAAATATAAATGTGTTTTACTAAAGAAAAAACATTGATCTTAATCTACAAATAATCTAACTTTCATTCATTCTTTCATTTAACAACAGCTGCTAAGAACAAAAATGAGTCAAACCTCAGGAATAAAATTAAGCATGAATACTACACAGTTCTTGATATGAAGGATGCTACAAGCTAGTAAGGAAAAAGAACACAGAAACAAATAATAAGTATGTAAAAATGCTATATTAGAGTTATATACAAAACACAATGATTATTAAGGGTAAAGAACAATAGACTTCCATCTTTCTTTTTTCACATTTATAAAACTCAAAAACTTGGAATGAAAAAAAAAAAAACTTCATGAGTAATGAACAAATAAAAACAAAATAGGAAATGCTCTTACTTGGAAAATCCTTCCCATCTGGATAGTAATACTCTGTGAACTCTATATAGACAGCTGACATTTCTTGTGGAAGATACAGGGATTTTTTATTGCAAGAAATCATACTTTTAGGGGAAGATCGACATTGTTCTGCTGTAGAGACCTAAAAAAAGAAATTAAGTTTATTGAAGTAACACTAAACAAAGCCCTTTCCACCAAAGATTTATGCAACACAAACATCATTTCAAATTCTTAAAACTATTTCCAATAATTAACTGCCACTGTAATCTTTATTATATATTTAATTTCACATAAAACTGTTTTAAAATAATACAATTCAACTTATAAAAACATAAACTCTTTGGATTCTCATCAATGACAAACTCAATTCTGTACAAATTTCTTTGCAAATTTACTACTCTGAGGCTTACAACAACAAAATATTTCTGTAAGACAGTACAAATATACAAATGGCAGAGTCAGGACAAGATTCAAGTTTTAAAGACTAGACTACTTCCCAATTACGTACTTCATAATAATTCTTTACTATAATTCATTACTATGAAAAATAACATAACTATATACAGATCTTTAGTTTAGAATAATAAAAAAATTATGGAGATGCGCAGTGGTGATAATCACACAATAATGTGAATATACGTAATGTCAATGAACTTTACACTTAAAAATGGCTAAAATGATAAATGTTATGTATATTTTACCACAATAAAAATTTAAAAATAACAGTGCAACTATAAATGCTCCTGTCAAACAGTCTGAGCTTTCTTCCAAAAAAACTATTAGTTTTAAGATTCACGTTACACATCTTTCACTCTCCACAAAACAGCTAATTATAATTACATCAAAAGCATGTATACAACTCTTCAAAGTTCAACAGACAGCATCTTATCAATTTCATTTATTTATGCTTGCTTAGCAGACCCAGGGATGTATCTCAAAGTTATTTTTTTTCATTCATTCAACAAACATGTATATTTCTCACACAAAGTAGATACTCTTCACTGGTTTGTTTCCTTTTTATAAATTGCTAATCAAACTAAATTTAAGTCAGTCCCTTTTATTATCTGATAAGTTTTTCTATGTACTCATGGAAACAAATTCTTTTCAACTCTAGAGTGTCAAGTTATTTTAGTAGATAATAGTTTTTTTCCTTTTTCTTTTAACCGTTAAAAAGTTTTTCAAATTGGGATGAACATACTATCTTATTTTCTTCCAGTTATTTTTGCTCTGTTTTGGTTCTCTGTGTATGTGGGATTTCTTTATTGTACTTCATCCTTAACCATACAGGATTATGGGTGATCCTCCTTCCCCATTTCCATATGAACTTATTCAAATATAATGCATTACATATAGAATACTAAGAAAGAAACAATTACACAATAAGAAAATAACTCTTGCATCAATGCATCTCCAAACTGGCATCATTGATATCTGAGGACAGATAATTCTTTGCTTTGGGGGCTGTAGAATGTTCAGCAGCATCACTATCTCTACCCACTAGACATTAGCAGCAACCCCCTTCAGATGTGACTACCTCCCCCGGCTGTGACAACTGTCCTCAGACATCACCAAGTGTCCCCTGAAGGGCATAACTGGCCCCAGTTAAAAATTACTAAGTAAAATGAAAATGTTTCAGATAAAACCAAGTTTCAAAGACATAGACTTATCAAAATATACCAGAATAATTCATAAATGATAATATATACTTGAAATCCTTTATTTAAAAAAAAAAAAGGGTCATTTCCCTATTGTGTTGGTCTCAACGATTGGGATGTCAGACCATGTTGTATAATTATAGCCTGAATAAGACTGTTAGTATAAATGGGACAGAGTTCTTAGCTATAAAGTAATGTTCACAGGATAATCAATACTTAGTTTGATTAAGCAAAAACTGTATTTTAGTTTCCTCCATGAAGACCTTTGTGTAATATGGAATCTGGCCTCCAAAGAGAGGTCTGTCTGGTCTTTGTTCCTGCTCCTGGGAGCTAATTCTAAACTCTTGGAATTTCCTATTCATGAAAGACCTCTGAGACCACAACTGATAGTATATGCTTTACAAAATGAATCAGAATGGGACTGACCACATTGGTAAGTCTTAGTGGTATTTAGAGGGTGAAGGCTCGTGTCATCTGGAATCAAGTCCACCCATAGAGACTGAATTCAACTACACGGGCAATATTTCATGCATATTATTAAATGTTCATCCTGGGAGGCAAGGATGTTCTGAACTTGGAGCCCTCTCAAACTTCACTCTAGGCTCTCTTCCTATTGTCTAATTTATATCCCTCCCCTGTAATAAATGAGACGCTGAGCATAACTGATTTGAGTGTGTTCTGTGAGTTTTTCTAGTGAATTCTCAAATCTGCAGGCCAATCAGGGAAATCCGAAAACCTATGGTTGGAGTCAGAAGTCTTGAGCAGACTTAGCAGTATGGCAAACTCAGCACTTAACCTCACATTTTGCCTAATTCTGGGTAACCATACAAACAAAAATCAATGAACTGGTATTTTCTACTCTAGTCATTTCACAAAGCTGGTCAAGATATTTATAAATAAAATGGTGGCACAGTTTATAAGAGCTGCTTGCAGGAGATACTAAAGGTGTTTATCAGAAGATTTAATTTAAAAAATAAAACATACCTGGTATATATTGAAATCAGCAAGTCTAACGACAACAGAACTAGACATTAACTTCACTTTGGATTGTTGAGATAACGCTGAAGGCTTTTTAGAAGCCCCTTTCAGAGCTGAATCTTTCTCTGTGGGAAACAAAAATTCCTTTCAATTTAGAGTAAAATTATTTTTAACAGTCACTCTTCGATTGTTAATCAGCTACTAGAAATATAGATGAACCCAAATTTCTCAAACAAGATAACATATGTGGAAACACTTTATATATAAATTGATACAAGAATGTAAGTTGTTATGATGATTACTTTCTTATTTGTGACGATTATTCTTTAAATGGGAATCATATCACACTTAAGAAACTCTCATACAGTAACTTTTGGTAGAACTCTTACTAAAAAGAGAAATCTACCTGTCATTTAGGAGTCTGTAATATTCTACAAGGGTATTACTTTTATTAGTCATATTAATTTATAAAGTCCTTTTATCTATAATCCTATGATCTGTATGAGGTACAGGCGTTTTAGACATTAATTAAACACAACACAACACACAGGGTCGCTAAGAGTCAGACATGACTGAGCGACTTTACTTTCATTTTTCACTTTCATGCACTGGAGAAGGAAATGGTAACCCACTCCAGTGTTCTTGCCTGGAGAATCCCAGGGACGGGGGAGCCTGGTGGGCTGCCGTCTATGGGATCGCACAGAGTCGGACACGACTGAAGTGACGCAGCAGCAGCAGCAGCAAACACAATACTTATTTACAGAAAATATCATATGGTGAACATACACATTCATACATATACACACACACAATTAATACTAGGGGAATGACATAATGTTGTTATAGGTAAAATACCTGTTTGTGTGTGCTGGGGAGAGGCATGTGTTGGGGATTTAGGAGGTGAACCTACATTATGATCCTTTACAGCCTGTTTAAGCATTTCAACGTTGCACTCAAATTCATGTAACAACTCGTTGGCCCATCCATTTTTTGTTTTGGTTGCATCACTAAAATACATCCAATGATTACAACTATCTCCTGTAAAATGAATAACAAGTATTTCACTGAAAAATACACTTTTCACATATTCCATTATAGCAAAGCTTCTGATGCTCAAGCTGAAACTTCAATACTTTGGCTACCTGATGCGAAGAACTGACTCATTGGAAAAGACCCTGATGCTTGGAAAGATTGAAGTTGGGAGAAGGGGATGACAGAGGATGAGATGGTTGGATGGCATCACCGACTCGATGGACATGAGTCTGAGCAAGCTCCGGGAGTTGGTAATGGACAGGGAGCCTGGCATGCTGCAGTCCGTGGGGTCACAAAGAGTCTGAGCAACTGAACTGAACTGAACTGAACCGAAAGCTTCTAGTAATATATTTATTTTCTCAAGGGATTCTTTAATCTTCCAATAAATTTGAAGCTTTCACCAACTACAGACATTAATCTTCCTATAAAATATGAGTAAAATATTTAGAATTGAGAGAGAGTATTAAAAGAAAATAACCTGGGAGGATTTGTATCTATAACCCAGGCTTAGCAGACCATCACTCAAAGTTTCAATAAGAAGCAGCACTGGCAATCAACCTCCATTGAATGCTCACCCACCTGGCATAACCCCATTAGATAGAATCCTGGAAAACACCATAGAGAAAAAAAGGTTCTTCATCAAAGACGTGTTGTAAAGTAACTGCCGATATACTGATATATATATGTATCTTTGGAGGAAAAAAGGGTTAAGAAAATAAAATCTACTTTATGACTACAAGTTTTACCTCACAAATAGGAAAGATTTCTATGGTAAAAATTATATTCAATATATGTAAGTAACCAATGAATCAGGAGGACAGACAAAGCAACACAAAGTCCTTCAAACAAAGTCCTTTAAATTCTATCAGGTACTGACACAGAAATGAACAATACTGGAAAACTGAAATTTGTGAAGAGAAAAACTTGATCATATTTTAAAAGTCCTAGAAAACTCTTTATAGCTATCTGTTTTTCCTTATTTGTATGAATTAAAAAATAAGTCACATATCACCAAAATGCAAAAATGGATAAAAGGTCAAATTACTTAATTTGGCCATAAACATACGTATTTTAGTTTTCATTATTTGGGGAGGGAGAGTACCTATCAATATTTGATTATTAAAGAATCTATTAAATCGTACCTATTGATGAAATTTACAAAGTACAGAAAAGTTTCAGAAAAGGTACCTGGAATCCTACAACTTAACTAAAATCGCTGCTACCCTTTTGCATTACTTTCTTTTTTTTATTTTTGAATATACATAATTTAAAATGAAAAATATATTAATAACTTTCTTTTGTCACAGCTAACAAAATAGTACAAATGTAGTCTTCTACATTCTAATCTTTCTCAATTTCTAACAATTATACTTGCTAATAATCTATAGAAACCTCAACATAAGCTACATGAATGTTTTCTATGGCAATTATATTTTCTTCGTAAGATACTGGCCAGGGGAAAAAATATCAAGTGTCTTGATCTCTTTTCTCCTTAAAAAATTAAATAAAAACAAGTGCAATAGACTGGCTATATAATTTTAAAGCAAGATTTACATAATTTAAAGAAACTGTTATACAAACCTGCTTTGTGATAAGGATAATAATCTATAGTTAGCTGTGTAAAAGACAGTTGCATAGCCCCTCCAGTGATACGTCTGTTTGACTCTGGGGAAAGAAAAAAGTGAAATTGAAAGAGAGATAGAGAAAGAAGGATTAAGCAAATATCAGAAACATTTCATTTACCACATTGGCAGTCCAAGCAGTGACAACTGTCTCTGTTACCAAGGTTAATACAACAAGGATTTTAAGAAATGCATTCAATCCAGTAAATATTTATTGAGCCCTTATCATATGCAAGTACTAAGCTAAAAGGTAAGGATACAAGAATAGCAGAACTTTAATATTTACTGCCCTAACCAGATGCCAGGCACTGTTTTAAAAATTTTAAGTGTACTTATTTGTTCTTCATGATGAATCTATAAAACAGGTAACATTAATCTATTTACTTAACAAAATTAAATAGGTCAAGGTTGTACAACCAGTAAGTGCAGAGCTGGTTTTGAAACCAGGAAATCTTAACCACTACATTACACCATCTTGCCTCCTATTGAAGAAGCAATTGAATCTACTAGTTTAGGTGAATTATCTAAAGTCACATAGCTACATTAAGACTGGAAGTATCTAAAACTGTTTCTATTTTGTTATGTCTGTTCATATATTTTGTGTTTTAGATTCCACATATACATGAGTTATAGATAGGGTAAGGGAGAACGGGATAAAGGCAGTCAAAAGGTATAAACTTTCATAGTTACAAGTACTAGGAATATAATGTACAACATGATACATATAATTAACACTGCTGCATGTTATATATGAAAGTTGTTAAGAAAATAAATCCTAGGAATTCTCTTCACAAGGCAATATTTTTTTAATTTCTTTAATTTTGTGTCTATATGAGATGATGGATGGGCACTATATTTACTATGATGGTCATTTCATAACGTATGTAAGTCAAATCAATATGTTGTATGCCTTAAACTTATGCAGTGTTACATGACAATTGTATCTTGATAAAACTAGAAAGAAAAAAATTAAAAGGTTAAAAAAAAAATCCAAAGGTAAAGTCAGTATAACTCCAACATAAAAATCAAATATTAAAACAGCCCGGACAGTATTTTCCTAGTGGTACAGTAGATAAGAATCTGTCTGCCAATGCAGAGGACAAGGGTTCGATCCCTGGTCCAGGAAGATTTCACATGCTGTGGATCAGCTAAGGCCATGCACCACAATTACTGAGCCTATGCTCTACAGCCCGTGAGCCACAACTACCAAGCTCACCTGCTGCAACTTCTGAAATCCGTGTGCCTAGAGCCTGTGCTCTACAAGAGAGGCCATGGCAATGAGAAGTCTGTATACCACAATGGAGACCCAGCACAGGCAAAAATAAAAATAATAAAACACCCAGCATGAACTAAACAAATACAAATTAGTATAAAGCTATGTACATACTCTCTATATAAATTTAACTCCAATTTATCTCACCTGGTAGAATTTCTAGTATAGAACTACAATCCCATATTTAAAACACTTGGAGCCTAACGTTTCAGAATTGCTTCAGATTTTTAGTAAAGTAATATGGTATGTATGTGAGGGTGTATGTGTGTGTTTGTACATACACACAACACGGCCACCAGGTTCTGAGGCAGCACGAAGTAATGCGTGCTAAGTCGCTTCAGTCATGTCCTATTCTTTGCGACCCTATAGACCATAGCCCGCCAGGTTCCTCTATCCATGGATTCCCCAGGCAAGAATACTGGAGTGGGTTTCCATGTCCTCCTCCAGGGGATCTTCCCAACCCAGGAACTGAATCCGTGTCTCTTAATGTCTCCTGCACTGGCAGGAGGGTTCTTTTACCACTAGCACCACCTGAAAAGTCTATACAAAGTAATGAAAGACAGTAATTCTTCAGCAAAACTCAAGTATTTACACTAAGTGGGTAAAATAAAGATGATAAGTAGCAACATGCTCATTAGATAAACTTGTGCCAGAAAATAAACTCTTTACAAACTTATGAAAAAGAATTTCGGGCCCTTCTGGATTTTAGAATAGCAGAGAATTGATTATAGATCTGTATTTTGGCAGAGGGGTTTTCTCTTTAAATAACATCTTCTATATTGTTCTGTAAAGGACCAACCTATGACAGCCTATTAAAAATCAGAGACATTACTTTGCCAACAAAGGTTCTTCTAGTCAAAGCTATGGTTTTTTCAGTGGTCATGTATGGGTGTTGAGAGTTGGACTGTGAAGAAAACTGAGTGCCAAAGAATTGATGCTTTTGAACTGTGTGGTGTTGGAGAAGACTCTTGAGAGTCCCTTAGACTGCAAGGAGATCCAACCAGTCCATCCTAAAGGAAATCAGTCCTGAATATTCATTGGAAGGACTGATGCTGAAGCTGAAACTCCAATATTTTGGCCACCTGATGGGAAGAACTGACTCATTTGAAAAGACCCTGATGCTGGGAAAGATTGAAGGCAGGAAGAGAAGGGGATGACAGAGGATGAGATGGTTGGATGGCATCACCAACTCAATGGACATGAGTTGGAGTACAGCTGATGATGGACAGGGAGGCCTGGCATGCTGCAGTCTATGGGATCGCAAAGAGTTGGACACAATTGAGCGACTAAACTGAACTGAACTGATAAGGGAATATAGAATGAGGAATGTAAAAGAGCTTAGAAAACACTTTTCTCTGTTTTTTGGCTTATCACTTAACCTTGACCCCTTATTTTGATATTTTGGTTTAACTTTTTTTGATTTGCCTTTCAAATCACTAAAGCAGAAGATGCCACCTATAAGCCGAATGACACAAAGGTAGACAAACAAAAGACAACAAATCTCTCCAAATTTCAAATCTTCTTTAACCTTTTCTGCTCCATCTTTTTATCTGGCAGCTGATATCTGGTTGCCTGAGAAGGCAGGATAACGTCTATGGCTAAATATCAGGGGTTGGTCTCAGTATTCACTCTCACAGTTATAAAAATCCAGAGCAACAACTTTCATAGACATAGTTTTTGATTCAGGTCTGAGGCCCACAGGTTAGATACCTCCATTTAAAAGAGTTTGAGCTTGGACTTCTCTGGTGGCAGAGCAGACAAGAATCCACCTGCAATGCAGGACACAGGTTCGATCCCTGGTCTGGGAAGACATCACACGCTGTGAAGCAACTAAGTCTGTGCCACAACTACTGAGCGTTCTAGACCTACAAGTTGCAACAACTGAAGCCGAGTGCCACAACTACTGAAGCTTGTGCCCTCTAGGGCCCACGAACTGCAACTACTGAGCCCATGTGCTGCAACTCCCAAAGCCCGTGCACCTAGAGCCTGTGCTCCACAAGAGAAGCCACCAAAATGAGAAGCCCATGCACGGTAACCAAGAGTAGCCCCCGCCTGCTGCAACTAGAAAAAGCCCACACAGAGTAATGAAGACTCAACACAGCAAAAAATAAAACAAGCAAAAATCTAACAAATAAAAATAAACAAAAGATTCTCAGCTTGATTCTCATGCTCATCAAGGTTTGAGAACCAATGTCTTAGAAGTAGGACAGTGAAACCTTCTAACAATTATGGGCCAGGGACGCTCTGAAGGATATACAGAAATGCCTAACACTTAGAGTACAGAAACACAGATTTTCAAAGTGACCAAGGGCAGCTCCCTGTTAACCCATTACCTGTGTCCATTAAATAAAGAAAAATAAGAGAAGCTAAAGCTAAAAGAAAACATTTTCCTAATTGGAATTTGGCTTCCTGACCAAATTTAGGGAAGATCTGGAGTAAGGAGACAAAAAAAATTTAGTCACATAGTTGTGTTTATATGCACAAAGGGGTAGAAAATAGTAGATAAACCATCATGCTGAAAATACACATGTATCACTTCTCAGCCTCTGAGCTAAAATCAAGTGAAATGCATGTGCAAATAATTATGACTTGAGTATGAACTAAAATTTAATTTATGAACAATTTCAAAATTATGAGAAAGCTAGTTCAAAGCCAAGTCTAATTTTTCACTATCTTCTAAGGACGTCAGTCTTTAAAAAAAAAACAAACCTAATTTTACCATTAGCATTGACAGCCAACAATTAATTATATTGAGGCACTAACTTGTAGCAAAGCAAAATAAAATTTTATACCAATATATAATCCTTAAAATTATACCTTTCATCTATGTATCTCAATGAATGATAAAATTATGATCAGTTATTTTAAGAGTAAGACTACTTATTACATATGAAAAACAATCCAGATGTGCAGTAAATTTTAGAGAAAACCAAAAGAGTTTCAAATAGCAGTGTTTATTACCTTTTTCTTTAGCATGAATATCATCACATATGTGTAGATCTAGATGAGAAACCACTAAATGATGGGAGGTTTCTTTAACATCAAAGTCACTGAACAGTTTCACAATTGCGTCACTTAGATCAGGAGCATTTGAAGTCTGTGGTGTCTTCGCATGCTGGGTAGATGGGGCTACCGCAGAACTCTAAAAGATTTAAAGCTGCCTTGTCACTGCAAGTTAAATATTTGTCATTCCCCACTCAAGAAAACTTAAATATTTTTAATAATAAAGTCATAAAAAATAAGCAAATACATTTTATTTTGCATCAGTAACTAAGTTTCCCTAAAATATTTTCTAAATTATATAGGAATAAAACTAAAACTAGAGAACTATAAACGATCTGAATATGAACCTAATATCTGAATAGCTATATTTACATGTTTATAGCCCTTCCTGTTTGAGAAAATATATTTATTAACTATTAAAGGCAGCTTATTTAAATATTACTAGTTCTATATATTAAAAATGAAAACAAATGTGAGCCCTGTATCCATTAGCTACATACACTATTATATGCCCTGAAGAAATAAATAATTACTTTGTAAAACCACTTGTGATATTATTTAGTACTACAGGTGCTATTAAGAGGTGTGGTATATCTTTTGAACTTGAAGAAGCCAGAAAACAGCTGAGGTTTATAACAGTTTGTGAGTTCACATTCTTTGCTCCCCAAAGAGAGAAAACATAGTATACTGTTGAAGTATAAAGACATTTGTGAACGTTCAATAGCTTAAAATAACTCTACATACATAAGTATACTATGAGATGATCTGTATATCTGTTAACCATAAAACTATACATGAAGCTTTCGTAACAATTAAAAGAAGACCAGATTTGTTATTTCAAATATTTTTAAACTTTCTAAGAACAATTTGTTAACAAAAGTATAGTTATTTACAGAAAATTAAAGTACTATATACACAGCTTATATACAACACATACCTTCTTCATAGTAAGAACTATAATCATACTGTAAAAAGAATTTCAAAGTGTACTCAGTAAATGAGAATCTCGATGAAAATGACTGGGGCCACATTATTTAAAGGAAAACAAAGATGAAACAATTGTGAAGCCTTAAATTCTAGGGATTCAAGTAAGCTTTTTTACTAATTATTAAACTGATTTTCATCAGAAAAATCACTTTTTCTTATGTTTTCCCCCATCCACTTTTAAAGCTTTCAGTTCAGTTCAGTCACTAAGTCGTGTCCGACTCTTTGCAACCCCATGAATCACAGCACGCCAGGCCTCCCTATCCATCACCAACTCCCGGAGTTCACTCAGACTCACGTCCATCGAGTCAGTGATGCCATCCAGCCATCTCATCCTCTGTCGTCCTCATCTCCTCCTGCCCCCAATCCCTCCCAGCATCAGAGTCTTTTCCAACAAGTCAACTCTTCGCATGAAGTGGCCAAAGTACTGGAGTTTCAGCTTTAGCATCATTCCTTCCAAAGAAATCCCAGGACTGATCTTTAGAATGGACCGGTTGGATCTCCTTGCAGTCCAAGGGACTCTCAAGAGTCTTCTCCAACACCACAGTTCAAAAGCAGCAATTCTTTGGTGCTTACCTTTCTTCACAGTTCAACTCTCACATCCATACATGACCACTGGAAAAATCATAGCCTTGACTAGACGGACCTTTGTTGGCAAAGTAATGTCTCTGCTTTTGAATATGCTATCTAGGTTGGTCATAACTTTCCTTCCAAGGAGTAAGCGTCTTTTGATTTCATGGCTGCAGTCACCATCTGCAGTGATTTTGGAGCCCCCAAAAATAAAGTCTGACACTGTTTCCACTGTTTCCCCATCTATTTCCCATGAAGTGATGGGACCGGATGCCATGATCTTTGTTTTCTGAATGTTGAGCTTTAAG